>NC_090817.1:94512019-94827175 GCF_000390325.3 Nicotiana tomentosiformis | reverse complement strand
CCCCGAGCTCAAGTCAGGATTTATAGAATTTCTTAAATTGAATGTTGATTGTTTTGCGTGGTCGCATACGGATACGACAGTTATTCCGCTAGAAGTGGCCGTGCATAAGCTAAACCTGGACCCCAATATCCCTATGGTAAGGCAGAAGAAACGCCTTATTGTCGAGGTCAGAAACATGTTTGTCAAAGAAGAAGTAACTCAATTGCTTGGTATCGGTTCAATCTTGGATTTAAAGTATCTCGACTGGCTAGCTAGCGTAGTATTAGTTCAAAAAAAGAATAATAAATTGTGTATATGCGTAGATTATAAGGATCTAAACAAAATGTGCCCAAAAGACTCATTCTCGTTTTCAAACATTGATAAAATGAATTATGTGACGACCGAGCACGAGTTGATGAGTTTCCCCGATGCCTATTCCGGGTATAACCATTTTAAAATGAACCAAGAGGATTAGGAAAAGACTTCGTTCATAACGAACTTTGTCATATATTGCTACAATCTGATGCCTTTTGGGCTTAAGAACACAGAGACACTTACCAGAGGCTTGTGAACAAAATATTTGAAAAGCAAATAGGGAAAATAATGGAAGTTTACATATATGATATGCTAGTTAAGGCTTTGAATGCAGGTGATAATTTGAAGCACCTCCAAGAAACCTTTGACATCTTAAGGAAGCTCATCATGAAGCTTAACCCCGAATAATGTGCACTCGGAGTCAGCTCCGATAAGTTCTTGGGTTTTCTAGTGTCACAAATGAGGACGAAGTCAATACCGATAAAATTAAAGCCATAGAGTACATTCCCGATCGGTAATCAATTGTGAAAGAGGTTCAGAGGTTAATAGGAAGAGTAGCCGCTTTGAGCAGGTTCATTTCCCAATCTTTAGAAAAATAACATCACTCCTTCTCACTTCTGAAAAAGAAGAACAACTTCGAATGGACTCTGGAGTGGCCGTCTCAGAGGTTGCGGTAAGTGATGTTTTAGTCCGCGAAGACGATGGACTTGAATTGGCCCGGGTACTAGACCCCGAGGTCATTGAAATCAAATGTGATTCCCAGTTGGTAGTAAATTAGGTATACGGGATCTTTGACACCAAAGAGGAACGCATGCAAAAATATGTAGTAAAAGTCAAGATTTTGCTCGTACGGTTCAGGGAGTGGTCAATCACCCACATCCCTAAAGAAGAATACACAGAAGCAGACACACTGGTTAATCTGGGCTCGTCCACGAAAATAAAAGGATCATACTCATGTATGGTCGTACAACCCATGCATTCGGTATTGGATGTGGACGGTTAGTATGAAGTAAATGCGACCAATTTGGTCAGGGACTGGAGAAATGAGATCATCGACTATCTTGTGCACGACAAACTACCCGAAGATCCAAAAGTATCACAGGCACTCCGCACCAAAGCAGCTCGTTACAGCTTCTAGTGAGGCCAGTTGTATAGAAAGTCTTTTCAAGGCCCGTTGGTCCGATGTTTAGGAGCTTCCGAGGCTAATTACACCATGAGAGAAGTTCACGAAGGAATCGGTGGAAATCACTCGGGTGCTGACTTGTTAGTATTAAAGTTAATTACGGATGGAACAAGACACTAAGGCATTTGTTCAGAAATACGACAAGTGTCAACGCCATACGCCATTGGTGCATCAACTAGTAGAACTATTGCATTTGGTATTGTCACCATGGCCATTCATGAAATGGGGATGTACATAGTCAGTCCGCTGCCGCCGGCTCCCGATAAGGCCTATAACTTACTTGGATGAAATAAACAAATGAATTTTAAAAGTCATTTTCTCATCCATGCATTGCTATCATATCAAAGCGTTTTTTCACTCATGGAACTGGTAGAAATTTAAGTTGGTCCTAATACAACACATTTAATTTCTAGTGTTTAGTTCAAGGAAGTCAGTTACATTGAAATAATGCATGCATAGATAAGCAAAATTTATGTACTAGAAATTAATTTTATTATGGGAGTATATAGTGTTTGACTAAGGATAAAATGGACATTCAATTTTTAAAGAATATTTTAGTAAATTAACTTCACCTAAAAGTATTCACGGTTATAATATACTAGAAAACCCTAATAGTACAAATGGGGGGAATATTTGCTAGAATATTCCCTCTTAATATCTTATCCTAACAGATTAACCGTTATATGTCTTATTATTAATGGCCAATCTCGACCTCAACCTTGACAAATGACTTCGCTGCATCTTGGGCGAGCTCGAACGGCTCTTTCTTTAATGCCATATTACGCTAAATATCCTAAGGACGAATTTTGGCCTATACATATATCAGTATATATCTTTTAAAACCGTATAGATAATACTCCCTCCGTTCACTTTTACTTGGTAAGTTTTGACTTTTCACGCCCTTTAAGAAATAATAAATGAAGTACATAATTTACCATGATACACATATTAATTGATGCATATTTTATTGGATTTGAGAAAATGATTTGAAATGAGTAATAAATACCGTGGGTATAACAGAAAAAAATATATTTCTTCTGATATGCGTGAAGTGACTAGTAAAAATAAAAATTTATTTTTAGTATAAATGTCAAATAAAAATAAATGGTGGGAGTATTAAAATATTTGCATAATGAGTAACCGAAAATTTGGAAAGGAAATGACAAGCTGAAATTAATGAATAGCCACTTAGCCAGCCTATTCGAATGACTTGTATGTCAGTCACTATTGTAGTTTTAGCTGTACGCAAATAATTAAATTGGTACAACGTTTTCTTGTGCAGTCCTTCTAATAGTATCAAATATTTAGCTCGACAGTTTTCTTGTTTTTTGAAATTCCGTTAAATGTGAATATGAGTAACGTTAGTTGTGTTTGTAAATGTTTCACATCTTAAAATTTGTACCTTCTCTTTAATAAACTATAATCTCCTCCTTGTTTATATCAAGAAGTTATTGTCGACCGGATGGATTTAGGGGCGGAACCCCTTCGTCGGAAATTACACTATACATATAAGGTAAAATTCGGCTTGTACCTTTATATATGATATTATATTTTGAATTCCCTTAACACAACCCAAAAGCATAACTCAGTGGTCAAGAGGGTTCAAAATCTTTATTAGATTGTTGGTTCAATTCTTGCTGGTCACGGTCTCTTTTAACTTTTTTTCTTTTTTGAACCCCTTGGGGAAAATTTTGCCTCCGCCACTGATTATTGAATAAAAATACTATTTTGTAGAAGTTGTATGCAAATTCGACTAACATATGAGTTTCTTAGGATGACTAGTAAATCATTGTCAATTTCATGGTGTGCACCTACAATGAAATAATTGTGTGTAATAGAGATAATTAATAATTACTGACGATATAAAATTTAATTTATATATGTACTATACCTTTTGTCTCAAAATGTGAAGTCCTTTTATTTGTGAATTAAGCAGAATAATATTAGCTGAATTGTATAATATATTAGTATTACGGTATATATATAACAAGACAATTGCGTGATAGTTTGATGTTCTAGTACTATATGAATAATCTAACTTCCAAGTTTACTTTTCAATAACCAAAAAAGATTTAACAAACAGACAGACATAAGAATAAATAATAGGTATATGCGTGTTATGCATAACACCGATTTGAAGGATAAAATTACGAGCTCAAACTAAGATTGTCTAAAAAACGTTGTCTATGCTTTTCTTTGGGCCCGGAAGCTAGTTATATTTTTGTTTAACTAAAAACCAACAAGATTACACGTAGGTTGACCTGAACGTGAGTGATGCGCCATGTTACTGTATAGAGTAAAATCGCTTTTTATTAAATACTCGAATAATAGAGCGACACGTAGAACTAGAGACAGACGAAAAGCAAGGCAAGTAGAAATCAAGATCGGGGGCAGCAGTTTCGGTTGGCACCGGGAAAACCCCGAAGACAATATTGCTAATAAAGACAAACGAATGTTTGCCACCCGATCACATTCAAAGAAGAATATTCTTCAGTATTAAATACATACTCCGATATAGAGAATTTTGGCATTTATAGCCTATCGTTACACATTCATCAATGGCTCACACAATTGTCATTTAAGAGGGGCTTAATCCTAGGACCATGTACCCTAGGTGCAGCTATAAATAGTGACTTCAACAACCATTGTAAAGGGAAAATTTTCCGACAAAAAACATATGCTACACATTATTCTAAGCTCAATAACACTTTATTTCTTGTCTATTGATATTCTTACTACTGCCTTCGGAAGCTCTGCTCCCGGAACCAAGTTATTTGTTATCTTATCTCGATTTCAATGCTAAGTCTTATTTTTATTGTATTTGTTTATCATTTTGGGATCAAATCGATTCGCTTGTCTATAAACCACGTTACAAATTCAACCGTACCATTTTACGGGTAAATAGTTTGGCACCCACCGTAGGGCTTAGACAGTTGCGTAATTTGGTTGATCCTTGAATCTATCACTAATCTGTTAAATTCTTTGTTTCTTGGCGAAAAATCATAAAAATGGTAGATAACGATGTCAAAATCGTACACAACGTTGAGGCCCAAGGAAATCCGCCTCAACACGAAGATTCGATCAGTGATACCGGCAATGAGGAGGATGCAGTCACGCTGGTCCATGGCTAGTAATATCCACGACACATTTGGGAGGCAACTCCTGATGATGTAGAAGACGAGCACATTGCGGAGACAATGAGAATCCCGAGGGAGCAACCAAAGGCTATTATGGGCCATCTCTCGCAACAAGATCATGCCATGATAGAGTTGAGGCACGCGTTGTCGGGTGCTTCCAACAACGCGAATGGAATAGGTCCAGTTCCTCTCGATGCTCCCGCAATCCAAACAACACAAAGGTTTGATAACAACACCCTGATGGGTGAGGTCGGCTTCGACGGGGGCGAGGGGAACGACAATGGATCTGGTAACAATAATGGGAATTATCCCTTTATAACGAACTCATGCGGCTTATGAGGGAAATAAATGCCTTAATGGACCAACTTTTGGGTACACTGCCAGTGTTGAAAGGACCGAACTCAAAGAAATACACCCAGTTGCTGTTTAAACTGAGCGCGGCACCAGAGTTAATCCCGAAGTGGTTCAAAATTCCAGACGTGCCAAAATATGATGGGACTTCGGATCCTCAGGAGCACATCACCACCTACACAATGGCGGTGCAAGAAAACGACTTAGCTTCGCATGAGATTGAGTCAGTCTTGCTGAAGAAGTTCAGGGAGACCCTCACCAAGGGGGCCCTAACATGGTATTCACTTCTACCCGAGCATTCAATGGATTTCTTTGAGATTCTCGTGGATTCTTTTATCAAGGCCCATGCCGGGGTCAGGAAGGTGCAGGCCCAAAAGGCTGATATATTCAGAATTACGCAAGGAGAGTCTGAATTGCTGCGAGAGTTCATGACTAGATTTCAGAAGGAAAGGGTGCTGCTACCGGTCGGACCAGATGAATGGGCGGCTGAAGCATTCACCAAGGGGCTGAACCCGAGGAGCTCTAATGCTTCCTGGAAACTGAAAGAAAGCCCTCTCGAGTTCCAGGCAATAACATGGGCAGATGTCCACAACCGATACGAATCAAAGATAAGAATAGAGGATGACCAGCTCGGTTTCCCACCATCAACTAAGGGTCGGGATCGAGAGAAGAATAAGAAAAAGTTGAAGAATGATTTCGACACAGATCGACGGTCTTCTATTGGCCGATTTTACTCTACGAAAGGGTCAAAGGACGCGACAGAGGTTTTCGGTCGGCGAACAGGTTCGCTACCGATATGAGAGTTGACTGTGGATGGAATAATAGATCGTTGCAGGACAAAGAGATGTCATGCTCCTGGGATTTCGCCTACCCCAGATTGTCTAAATATAATTTCAATGACAACATGATGGAATCTGTATCGGCAAGGAGGAATATCAAGCAAGCACGGTTCCCGAGGCTGATGAGATCTGATCCTAGTCAGAGGAATCCTAATCTATGGTGTGAGTATCATTGGACTAAAAGGGCACCAGACTAGAGACTACCGACTTCTGCGTGAGGAAGTGGCGACATTGCTGAAAACGTCCATCTAGAGAGTTCTTAAGTGACCGGGCTAAAAATAACTATGGCCATAACGGGATAACGCGGAACCCTCGAAGATAGGAGAAAATCCAGATCGTCTAACGATCAACATAATTTTCAGGGGGAACAAGATTAATAGTGTAACCTTTTTCAGCAGCAAAAAAGTCAAAGGTATCGGTGACCCATAGCAAAAGACTCCGGAAAGTCGACGACGACGATATCACCTTCACAGAGAAGGACGCCGATGGACTCCTACTACCGCATAATGATACCCTGGTAATTTCTCATAATGTTTTAGATTTTAACATTAAATGTGTTTTGGTTGACCCAGGGAGTTCAGTCAATATTATCCAATGGAGTTCTAGAACAAGCCAAGCTAACCGGAAGCATTATTTCGGCCAGAAAGCTACTCATCGGGTTCAACTTAGCAAGTGTCACAACTCGGGGGAAGATCCTGCTACCTACAAATGCTGAAGGCGTCATGAAAACGACCTTGTTTGAAGTAGTAGACGACGACATGTGCTATAACATTATTCTTGGAAGGTCATGGCTACACAAGATGAAGGTTGTGCCATCAACATACCATTGACTTTTGAAATTCCCAACTCCAGAGAGAATTAAACAAATAAGAGGAGATTAACTTGCGGCAAGGGAGATTAACATGATCTCGGTTTCCAGTAGTAAAGGGAAGGTGCATGCAACGTAAAAATTGCAGGAACCGACGCCTGCTCTCGAGCCAAATGAAATCGGCAAAGGGGAGGAGCTGTCAGAATCTTATCAGGTACCAAGGTATTTCCAGGTACCAGAAGAAAAGGACGCAACCAAATCCACATCGGAAGAGTTCGAACAAGTCGCATTGTTCAAGAACTTCTTAGAGAGGAAGTTCTACTTGGGGATAGGATTAAACCCCAAGCTCAAGTCAGGATTTATAGAATTTCTTAAATTGAATGTTGATTGTTTTGCGTGGTCGCATACGGATACGACAGTTATTCCGCTAGAAGTGGCCGTGCATAAGCTAAGCCTGGACCCTAACATCCCTCCGGTAAGGCAGAAGAAACGCCCTATTACCGGGGTTAGAAACAGGTTTGTCAAAAAAGAGGTAACTCGATTGCTTGATATCGGTTCGATCCTGGAGGTAAAGTATCCCGACTATCTAGCTAACATAGTATTAGTTCCAAAAAAGAATAATAAATTGCGTATGTGCGTAGATTATAAGGATCTGAACAAGGTGCACCCCAAAGACTCATTCTCGTTTCCAAACATTGATCAAATGAATGATGCGATGGCCGAGCACGAGCTGATGAGTTTCCTCTATGCCTATTCCGGGTATAACCATTTTAAAATGAACCAAGAGGATTAGGAAAAGACTTCATTCATAACGAACTTTGTCATATATTGCTACAATGTGATGCCTTTTGGGCTTAAGAATGCAGAGACACTTACTAGAGGCCTGTGAAAAAAATATTTGAAAATAAAATAGGGAAAACAAAGGAAGTTTACATATATGATATGCTGGTTAAGTCTTTGAATGCAGGTGATAATTTGAAGCACCTCCAAGAAACCTTTGACATCTTAAGGAAGCTCATCATGAAGCTTAACTCCGAAAAATGTGCACTCGGAGTCAGCTCCGATAAGTTCTTGGGTTTTCTGGTGTCACAAATGAGGACGAAGTCAATACCGATAAAATTAAAGCCATAGAGTACATTCCCGATCGGCAATCAAATGTGAAAGAGGTTTAGAGGATAACTGGAAGAGTGGCCGCTTTGAGGAGGTTCATTTCCCGATCTTTAGGAAAATATCATCACTTCTTCTCACTTCTGTAAAAGAAGAACAACTTCGAATAGTGTAACGACCTGACTTGTCGTTTTAAGAATTTACGAACCGTTCAGTGACTTGAGGTCTCGAACAGCTTCGCAATATGTATTATGACCCCGCGAGTGTGGTCGAGTTTGATTTACTGAAGATTCGGAATTAAATTAAAAGAACAATCCTTATTTAGAAGCTTAAATGGAAAGAGTTGACTGGAGAGTTGACTTTTGAGTAAATGATTCCGGAATAGAATTTTGATGATGTCAATAGCTCCGTATGGTGATTTTGTACTTATGAGTGTGTCCGAAAAATTATTTGGAGGTCCGTAGTGGAAGTAAGCTTGAAATGGCGAAAAAATTAAATTTTGGAAAGTTTGACCGGGGGTTGACTTTTTGATATCGGGGTCGAAATATTATTCTGAAAATTTGAATAGCTTCGTCATGTCATTTATGACTTGTGTGCAAAATTTGAAGTCATTCAGGATTGATTTGATATGTTTCGATACAAGATATAAAATTTGAAAGTTCAAAATTCATAGATTTTGATTTGAGGTGCGATTCATCGTTTTGATGTTGTTTGATATGATTTGAGGCCTCGAGTAGGTCCGTGTTATGTTATGGAACTTGTTGGTATGTTCGGACGGGGTCTCGAGGGCCTCGGGTGAGTTTCGGATGCTTAACGGATCAAAATTTGATATGAGGAGGAGCTGAAGCAGCTGGGCTGCTGGTGTGATCGCACCTGCGCGAAAAAGGGCCGCAGGTGCGAGCTCGCGGATGCGGGGAATGATTCGCAGAAGCGAAAAAGCATGGGCTGTCCAGGCACCGCGGGTGCGAAAACAGTCATCGCGGGTGCGAAGACCGCAGGTGAGAAGAAATCACTGCGGATGCGAAGACCGCAGATGCAAAAAAATCACCACGGATGCGAAGACCGCAGGTATGAAGAAATCACCGCGGGTGCGAAGACCGCAGGTGTGAAGAATTCACCGCGGATGCGAAAATCCTGGACAGAATATTAAAAACAGAGGGGGTTCCGAGTTTTGCCATTTTTGGACCTTCAAGCACGGTTTTTGGGGTGATTTTGAGAGAGAATTCAAGGAAAACTTGAGGTAAGTCACCTGTGATCACTTCTACTCCATAATATTAAATTATCATCGACTAATCCGACTAGATTACATGTTTTTGAGGTGTAAATCGGGGTTTGAACTTAGGGATTTGAAAATAAGATTTGAAGATTTGGAGGTTGAGTTGAGGACGGATTTTGGTAAAATTGGTATGGTTAGACTCGTGGTTGAATGGGCTTTTGGATTTCGTAACTTTTGTTGGGTTCCGAGATGTGGGCCTCACGCACGATTTTTGAGCTAATTTCGGATTTTTGTTGGAAAATTAGTATTTCCTTATGGAATTAATTACAATAAATTTTATTGACTGACTCGAATTATTTATGGCTAGATTCGCGGTGTTTGGAGGTCAATTCAAGCAAGAAAGCGATTATGGAATATTGGCATAACTTCAAAAAGGTAAGTATCTTGCCTAACCTCGAGTGGGGGAATTATCCCTTAAGCATTGAGTCTTATGTGAAAATCGTGTAATTGAAAATCATGTACGTGAGGTGACGAGTACGTACTTGGTTTATATGTGCAAATTATATCGGTTGAAATTCGTAGACGCCCTTAAGTATTAAGTTGGAAATTTTTTGTAACTTATTAAATCCCTTATTTGTCATGCCTCGTTCTTTGTTTGCCGAGGTTTGTTTATAGGATAAATTGGTGTGATTGTCACTTGACTTTTATGTGAACTCTGAGTTTGTTTGAGTTGCCATTTTTTTTATGAAAAACACTTTCATTATTCATTTTACCTACAAATAATTAAAATGAAAAATTTAGTTAATAAGATAAATTACTTTTCAGTTCACGTTGTGAAAATTTTGGTATTGAATTATAAAAGCCGTGAATCATATTGAGGCAAAGTGTCAAATTGTAAAATATTATTCGGTTGAGTTGTTCACTCCCGAATATTTTGTTAAGATGTTGTGCACATTATGATCGAGTCATGGATCCTTATTGTGAAAAAATAATGTGTTGTTGATTTCTGTGGCAAGTTGTAATATTGGAGCGCTTGATGTGCAATTTGTGATATGTTGTAATATTTGAGTACTTGATGTGCAATTTGTGATATGTTGTAATATTTGATCACTTGATGTGCAATTTATGATATGTTGTAATATTTGGGCACTTGAGATGCAAGTTGTATTATGCTGTGATATTTGGACACTTGAGATGCGATTTGTGAAATATTGTCATATTGATACGCATGCGGTGAGATAAGGGTGGCTTGAAATGCATGGCTAGTAGGGGAACTACTAGAAGTCATGCGGTGATATAAGGTCAGGGTGTTGAAACGCATGCGGTGAGATAAAGGTGGCTTGAAACACGTGGCTAGTAGGGGAACTACTAGAAGCCATGCGGTGTAATAAGGATGGCTAAAACGCGGGATGCCATTTCGGAAAAAATAATTTCTTTAAAAATTAAATATGAAGGCTCCCGCGGTGATATAAGAAAATGAGATATTATGAATATATTTATGATTTGGGACTACGAGGCGGTACCTCGGGAGTGCCCTGTTGATATTTCTTTATTTATGTTTCTGTCTTGGTGATTTTGTTTCATTGAATATGTAAATTCTTGTCTTCTTCTGTGATGTACTAGTTGACTTTATTATCATGTGTTTTGTGTTCCTAGTTATTTTGTGTTGGCTTTGGCTTTTTAGCACGTGACTCTAAAGAAGTATATTTCTGGGTTTTCTTACTGATTTTCGATGATTGAGTTGATTTAATTAAAAAGGAATTATTATTTTATTTTAAATTAAATAGTTTTACAACCAAACCAGTAGTTTATCTGATGCCTTAATTTAAGTGAAATGTTACTTTCTTCACCCAAATAAATTCTAAAAATAAATTCAATTCTTTGTTGATTTCTTACTTGATTTAAAATTTTTAAACTCACTTTAGTGGAAATAGATTGATCATGTGGATCTTATATACATTGAGGATATTTGGCACGTGAGTTGTTCGTGCAGTTGAGGTATGAAATGAGGGCACGAGGTGCCGTGGAAATATGAAAATGGGCTGAGACCCGTGTTTATGAAAAATATGAAAATGGGCTGAGACCCTTATTTTTTTATGATTATGAAATGAGGTGTCACATGGTGACTTTTTAATTGAAAGAATTATATTCAAAATATTTATTTGGAGGTATTTTTATTCAAAAAGAATTATATGTGAAAGACATTTATTTGAAGGACTTGATTTAATTGGGTGTAATTATGTTTATTAATTGTTGAGGGATATTAATGGTATTCTTGTTGTCTGTTGTGCATATCACTGGTTGTTTTATCCTGCCCTTATTGTTATTGTTTCCTAGTATTTTGTATATTATATTGCACAGGTTATTAGACTAGTGAGTGTCTTGACTGTACCTCGTCTCTACTCCATTGAGGTTAGTCTTGATACTTACTGGGCATCGCTATGGTGTGCTCACTCTACACTTCTGCATATTTTTGTGCAGAGCCAGGTATTGGAGGTATCGGACTTGAGCAGAGTTAAAGCGCGATCGTAAAGATTCAAGGTAGAGCTGCTTGGCCGTCGCAGTCCCTTGGAGTCTTTTCATTTCATTGTACTGTTAATTTGTAATCAAACAATATTGTATATTCTATCTTCGTGATCATTCTATGTATTCAGTTAGAGTTCGTGACTCTGTACTACCAGTCTTGGGAGGTTGTATATTGTGATTATTTCCACTGTTGGTTTAAAAAGAAGGCTTCAAAAGGTAATTGTAATCGTCTTACCTAGTCTTAAAGACTAGGTGCCATCACGACGCCTGTGGTGGGATTTTAGGTCGTGACAAGTTGGTATCACAGATCTAGGTTCATAGGTTCTACGAGTCACGAACGAGTCTAGTAGAGTCTTGCGGATCGGTACGGAGACGTCTGTACTTATCTTCGAGAGGCTACAGAACTATTAGGAAATTTCCATTTCTTTCATTCTTGTCGTGCGGAATTTGTTGAATTTGGAATTTGAACTTTTGTATCTCCATTCTCTCACAGATGGTGAGGACACGTGCTACTGGGTTAGCTGAGCAGGCATCCGCACATAATGCTAGGGCTGCAAGAGGCCGGGACTGAGTTAGAGGCTGAGGTAGAGGCCGAGGAAGGGCACGTGCTACGACTAGAGCACCTGTTAGAACAACAGTTAAGGAGCCACCAGTAGCTCCAGTTGGGGGGACAGGTACTAGAAGCACCTGTTGTTACCCCCGGACTTCAGGAGACTTTGGCGCAGTTCCTGAGTATGTTTGGTACATTAACTCAGGCGGGATTGATCTCTGTTGCACCAAATATTTCGCAGATTGGGGGAGTAGTTCAGACTCCTACCACAACTCCAAAGCAACAAATTCACGTTGGTCAGGTTTCGGGTGTAGTACCGGTACAACCTGTTATTCCGGTTCGTCCTGAGGTCAGGCCCGAGGCATCAGAAGAAGAAAAAAAGAGACTTGAAAGGTTTAAGAAATATGGTCCACCAACTTTCAGTGGCACAGCTACAGATGATGCCCAAGAATTTCTAGAAAATTGTCACCATTATTCTCCATACCATGGGTATTGTGGAGGTGAGTGGAGTTTCCTTTATTACATTTCAACTGTCAGGCTCAGCGTATCGGTGGTGGCAAATCTATGAAGAAGGTAGACTAGCCGATGCCACACCACCAACTTGGGCTCAATTTTCGCAAATGATCTTGAAAGAATTTGTTCTCCAGGCTCTCAGAGATGCGTGGCACACAAAGTTTGAACAGTTGCATCAGGGCACTATGACAGTGTCAGAATATGCTATCAGGTTCAGTGAGTTAGCCCGTCATGCACCTATCTTAGTTCCTACAATCAGAGAACGGGTCCGCAGATTCATTGAGGGGCTCGATTATGATATTAAAATATGTATGGCTCAAAAGTTGCAAACTGATGCTCCATTTCAACAAGTAGTGGAAATTGCAAGGAAGATTGAGGGTGTTCTAGGCGAGGGAAGGGAGTCTAAGGAGGCCAAAAGGTCTGGAAGATCTGGAGGGTTCAGTGTATTTTACTCTTCAGCTAGAACCCATTATAGCGGAGGCTCGAGCAGTCGGTCAGCTCAGTCCGCACATCAGATTACTCGGGGTGCTCCAGTTTATAGTGCACCACCGACACGAGATTCTTACAGTGGTTATTCCAGTTATTCGGCACAGACTCAATATGAGCAGCCGCGACCTCAGAGGGGTTGTTATGAGTGTGGTGATACTAGGCATATCATGTGAGATTGTCCCAGACTTGGGAGGGGTGGATTTCATCAGAACACTCCAGCTACAAGCTTTATTCCAGTTGATACTCCACATGCAAAGTCAGCTAGAGGTGGAGGACAGGCGGGTAGTAGGCACCTAAGAGGTGGAGGCCCGACCCATTGATTTAATCACTATGATTTGGCTGAGGCCAATACACCAGATGGTGTCGTTGCTAGTGCGATCCTGATTTTTATTATAAAAGGATATTTTCCTTAATTTGATTCGGTTCTGAATAATGAGGTGAGTCCTCCTATTATGCTCCACTTCTGGTGAGCTTCGTAAATTTGTGACCCACTTATATGTTTATCCCTGTTGAGAGATTTAAAGATATGAGTCTGTGTCTGTTATTTTATTTCCGTACACCATTGAGGGCTATAAGTCCAAAAATAAATTTTATTATTCATTACAGTGAATTTAAGGTATTTCGGAATAATTGATTCCAATTTTTATGAATTATACGCCCTACCGGTATGAGGGTTCATTATATGTTGTGAAAATGGTTTATGAAATGTATTGAAAAGAAGAAATAAAGGAAATTGAAAATTTCAGTTGGCACAATGTGCAACATAATTATGATTCGGATTTGAGGACGAGATCCTCGCATTTTTACATGATGTGAAATATTTAAACCGGGCTGCAAGCCGCGATAGAAGTTATATAAGGACGAGGTCCTTGTGGTGAAATATTTATAAGTTTAAAATTATCCCTTGTGAAATTTAATTTATGCAATAATATTAATAGGGAGTCATGCCGGTTAGGCTTATTTGATAATGCTTGTATATTTTCTATTCATATTCAACCATTTTCGTGCTGTAAATATTGAGTTTTAACCTATGAGGTGAGTGCCCAGGTGGCGTTAAATGTGACTCATTAATCCGAGTAAGTAATCATGAGGTCTTCATGTCTCACATTTTGTTGTCAGTATTGTGAAAATTCGAAACGAGGTGATAGTTAATATGAGATTAATTGATGATACTGAAATTAATTATGAACAGCTTTTAAGACCAGAGATGTGGTGATGAGCATACATATGATGTGCTTTATGTCATGATATCATTATGATAAGGCAATACTGAGATTAATGTTATTGATATATACCCTATGATATTTTGTTGAGTTGTGGATATGTTGTTAGGAGTTGTTTGGGTGTTACTCTGGCAGGTGGATAGGCCCAATTACAGGGGAGACTCTGCCGAAATTTTCTGAAAAATTTGAGAGTTAGAAAAATTTGGGGGATTGAGATGTGTGAAAGAAGAGATAAGTTATGTTGTGTATTTGAGGGCGAATGATCCTAAGCGGGGAATAATGTAGCACCCCAGAGAAAGTTTTGAATTACTTCAACACTATTGAGAAAATTGATATGTGCATAGGCACGAGTTGCTATAGCCAGTTGAGACTAATACTGTGCGTTGTTGTGAGAAATCAGGCCTTTTGAAAATATTGGAGCGTAAGAAAATGGCCTTAAAGTTTTCAAGTTTGGATAAAAGAAATAAACTCAAATGAGATGATGTTGTCACGCTTATCTCAAATGCGGTAGCGTGGAATCAACCGTGAGTATATGTGTAAAAGTAAAATCATCAATTTGGTAACCTCAGAATAATTCTTAGAACGTTCGAGGGCGAACGTTTGTTTAAGAGGTGGAGGATGTAACGACCCGACTTGTCGTTTTAAGAATTTATGCCCCGTTCAGTGACTTGAGGTCTCGACAGCTTCGCAATATGTATTATGACCCGCGGGTGTGGTCGAGTTTGATTTACTGAAGATTCGGAATTAAATTAAAAGAACAATCCTTATTTAGAAGCTTAAATGGAAAGAGTTGACTGGAGAGTTGACTTTTGAGTAAACGACTCCGGAATAGAATTTTGATAATTTCAATAGCTCCGTATGGTGATTTTGGACTTAGGAGCGTGTCCGTAAAATTATTTGGAGGTTCGTAGTGGAAGTAAGCTTGAAATGGCGAAAAATTAAATTTTGGAATGTTTGACCGGGGGGTTGACTTTTTTATATCGGGGTCGAAATATTATTCTAAAAATTTGAATAGTTTCGTTATGTCATTTATGACTTGTGTGCAAAATTTAAAGTCATTCCGGATTGATTTAATATGTTTCGGTACAAGATATAGAATTTAAAAGTTCAAAGTTCATAGATTTTGATTTGAAGTGCGATTCGTCGTTTTGATGTTGTTTGATATGATTTCAGGCCTCGAGTAGGTCCGTGATATGTTATGGAACTTGTTGGTATGTTCGAACGGGTCCCGAGGGCCTCGGGTGAGTTTCGGATGCTTAACAGATCAAATTTTGATTTGGAGGAGGAGCTGAAGCAGCTGGGCTACTGGTGTGATCGCACCTGCACGAAAAAAGGCCGCAGGTGCGAGCTCGCGGATGCGAGGAATGATTCGCGGAAGCGAAAATGCATGGGCTGTCCAGGCACCGCGGGTGCGAAAACAGTCATCGCGGGTGCGAAAACAGTCATTGCGGGTGCGAAGACCGCAGGTGCGAAGAAATCACCGCGGATGCGAAGACCGCAGGTGCGAAGAATTCACCGCGGATGCGAAAATCCTGGACAGAATGTTAAAAACAGAGGGGGTTCCGAGTTTTGCCATTTTTGGACCTTCAAGCACAGTTTTTGGGGCGATTTTGAGAGAGAATTCAAGGAAAACTGGAGGTAAGTCACTTGTGATCATTTCTACTCTATAATATTAAATTATCATCGAGTAATCCGACTAGATTATATGTTTTTGAGGTATAAATCGGGGGTTTGAACTTAGGGATTTGAAAATAAGATTTGAAGATTTGGAAGTCGAGTTGAGGTCGGATTTTGGTAAAATTGGTATGGTTAGACTCGTGGTTGAATGGGCTTTCGGATTTCATAACTTTTGTCGGGTTTCGAGATGTGGGTCCCACGGACGATTTTTGAGCTAATTTCGGATTTTTGTTGGAAAATTAGTATTTTCTTATGGAATTAATTCCAATAAATTTTATTGACTGAATCGAATTATTTGTGACTAGATTCGAGGTGTTTAGAGGTCAATTAAAGCAAGAAAGCAATTATGGAATATTGGCATAACTTCAAAAAGGTAAGTATCTTGCCTAACCTCGAGTGGGGGAATTATCCCTTAGGCATTGAGTCTTATGTGGAAATCATGTAATTGAAAATCATGTGCGCGAGGTGACGAGTACGTGCTTGGTTTATATGTGCAAATTATATCGGTTGAAATTCGTAGACGCTCTTAAATATTAAGTTGGAAAATTGGTGTAACTTATTAAATCCCTTATTTGTCATGCCTCATTCTTTTTTTGCTGAGGTTGTTTTATAGGATAAATTGGTGTGATTGTCACTTGACTTTTATGTGAACTCTTTGTTTGTTTGAGTTGCCATTTTTCTTATGGAAAACACTTTTATTATTGATTTTACCTACAAATAATTAAAATAAAAAATTTAGTTAATAAGATGAATTACTTTTCAGTTCACGTTGTGAAAAATTTGGTATTGAATTATAAAGGCCGTGAATCATATTGAGGCAAAGTGACAAATTGTGAAATATTATTTGGTTGAGTTGTTCACTCCCGAATATTTTGTTAAGATGTTGTGCACATTATGATCGAGTCATGGCTCCTTATTGTGGAAAAATAATGTGTTATTGATTTCTGTGGCAAGTTGTAATATTTGAGCGCTTGATGTGCAATTTGTGATATGTTGTAATATTTGAGCACTTGATGTGCAATTTGTGATATGTTGTAAGATTTGAGCACTTGATGTGCAATTTGTGATATGTTGTAATATTTGGGCACTTGAGGTGCAAGTTGTATTATGCTGTGATATTTGGGCACTTGAGGTGCGATTTGTGAAATATTGTGATATTGATACGCATGCGGTGAGATAAAGGTGGCTTGAAACGCATGGCTAGTAGGGTAACTACTAGAAGTCATGCGGTGATATAAGGTCAGGGTGTTGAAACGCATGCGGTGAGATAAGGGTGGCTTGAAACGCGTGGCTAGTAGGGGAACTACTAGAAGCCATGCAGTGTGATAAGGATGGCTAAAACGCGGGATGCCATTTCGGAAAAAATGATTTCTTTAAAAATTAAATGTGAAGGCTCCCGCGGTGATATAAGAAAATGAGATATTGTGAATTTATTTATGATTTGGGACTAAGAGGCGGTACCTCAGGAGTGCCCTGTTGATATTTCTTTATTTATGTTTCTGTCTTGGTGATTTTTTTTCATTGAATATGTAAATTCTTGTCTTCTTCCGTGATGTACTAGTTGACTTTATTATCATGTGTTTTGTGTTCCTAGTTATATTGTGTTGGCTTTGGCTTTTTAGCACGTGACTCTGAAGAAGTATATTTCTGGGTTTTCTTACTGATTTTCGATGATTGAGTTGATTTAAATAAAAAGAAATTATTATTTTATTTTAAATTAAATAGTTTTACAACCAAACCAGTAGTTTATCTGATGCCTTAATTTAAGTGAAATGTTACTTTCTTCACCCAAATGAATTCTAAAAATAAATTCAATTCTTTGTTGATTTCTTACTTGATTTAAAAATTTTAAACTCACTTTAGTGGAAATAGATTGATCATGTGGATCTTATATACATTGAGGATATTTGGCACGTGAGTTGTTCGTGCAGTTGAGGTATGAATTGAGGGCACGAGGTGCCGGGGAAACATGATGATTTAATTATGGGCACGAGGTGCCGTGGAAGAGTGAAAATGGGCTGAGATCCGTGTTTACGAAAAATATGAAAATGGGCTGAGACCCGTATTTTATTTATGATTATGAAATAAGGTGTCACATGGTGACTTTTTAATTGAAAGAATTATATTGAAAATATTTATTTGGAGGGAGTTTTATTCAAAAAAATTATATGAAGGAATTATTTGTGAAAGACATTTATTTGAAGGACTTGATTTAATTGGGTGTAATTATATTTATTAATTGTTGAGGTGTTGAGGGATATTAATGGTATTCTTTTTGTCTGTTGTGCGTATCACTGGTTGTTTTATCCTTCCCTTATTGTTATTTTTTACTAGTATTTTCTATATTATATTGCACAGGTTATTAGACTAGTGAGTGTCTTGACTGTACCTCGTCTCTACTCCATTGACGTTAGTCTTGATACTTACTGGGCACCGTTGTGGTGTGCTCACTCTACACTTCTACACATTTTTGTGCAGAGCGAGGTATTAGAGGTATCGGACTTGAGCAGAGTTAAAGCATGATCGTAAAGATTCAAGGTAGAGCTGCTTAGCCGTCGCAGTCCCTTGGAGTCTTTTCATTTCATTGTACTGTTAATTTGTATTCAAACAGTATTGTATATTCGGTCTTCGTGATCATTCCATGTATTCAGTTAGAGTTCTTGACTCTGTACTATCAGTCTTGGGAGGTTGTATATTGTGATTATTTCCGCTGTTGGTTTAAAAAAAATGGCTTGAAAAGGTTATTATAATCGGCTTACCTAGTCTTAGAGACTATGTGCCATCACGACGCCTGTGGTGGAATTTTAGGTCGTGACAAATGGACTCTGGAATGCCCGCATATCTTGAAAGATTGGAAAAGATATTTATCAAGCCCTCCGTTACTATCGATACCGTAGGAAGGCGAACAATTGCTAATTTACTTAGCTGTCTCAGAGGTTGTGGAAAGTGACATTTTATTCCGCGAAGACGAAGGATTTGCATTGGCTCGGGGACTAGACCCCGAGGTCATTGAAATCAAATGTAATTCCCAACTGGTAGTAAATCAGGTGTACAGGATATTCGACACCAAAGAGGACGCATGCAACAATATGTAGTAAAAGTCAAGACTTTGCTTGTACGGTTCAGGGAGTGGTCAATCACCCATATCCCTAGAGAAGAATACGTAAAAGCAGACACACTGGTTAATCTGGGCTCATCCACGAAAATAAAAGGATCAGACTCCTGTATGGTCGTACAACTCATGCATTCGGTATTAGATGTGGATGGTTAGTATAAAGTAAATGCGACCAATTTGGTCAGGGACTGGAGAAATGAGATCATCGACTATCTTGAGCACGACAAACTACCCCAAGATATAAAAGTATCCCGGGCACTCCGCACCAAAGCAGCTCGTTACAGTTTCTAGGGAGGCCAGTTGTATAGAAAATCTTTCCAAGGCCCGTTGGTCTGATGTTTAGGAGCTTCCGAGGATAATTACACCATGAGAGAAGTTCACGAAGGAATCAGTGAAAATCACTCGGGTGCTGACTCATTAGTATTAAAGTTAATTAGGGGCATAATACTACTGGCCCCGGATGGAACAAGACACTATTGGTGCATCAACTGGCAGAACTATTGCATTTGGTATTGTCACCATGGCCATTCATGAAATCTAAGTGGGTTGAAGAAGGTCCTTACCAGAACATCAGCGAGCACGAAGTGGTCGATTTCCTGTGGGAGAACATAATTTGCAGGTTCGAAATACCAAAAGAAATAACTTGCGACAATGGGCCATAATTTATAGGCCCAAAGGTCACAAAATTTCTTGAAGACTTGAAAATCAAAAGAATCACATATTCTCCTTAACACCCGAGTGCAAATGGCCAAGCGGAATCGACAAATAAGGTGATTATTCAAAATCTCAAAAAGAGATTGGAAGCATCCAAAGACAAGTGGCCCGAAGAGTTACCGGAAGTGCTATGGGCATACCAAACGCCGGCTAAGTCTAGCACGGGAGAGACAACTTTCTCTCTAGTATACGGAGCATAAGCTCTGATCCCGGTGAAAGTGGGAGAACCTACCATAAGATACTTCCGGGCGGATGAGGAAGCAAACAACGAGACGTTGCTGGTTAAATTGGAGTTGCTTGACGAATGCAGGAACTTAGCGCACATAAGGATGGTAGCCGAGAAACAAAGAATGGAAAGATACTATAATCGAAGAGCCAACCTTTGTTACTTCAAAGTGTGAGACTTAGTTTTAAGAAAAGTGACTCAAAACACCCGAGGGCTCAATGCAGGGAAGCTGGGTCCGATATGGGAGGGTCCTTACGGGGTGTCAGCTGTCACCGGGAAAGGATCATATAAACTAGAAAATCAAAACGGAGTAAAATTGTCGAGAAATAGGAATGTGGCACACCTCAAAAGATAGTATTGCTGATGAGCATATCCTGTACCGAAAGTATGTGTTGCACTCGTTTTCCCTTCGTCCAATTTTTATCCCAATTGAATTTTTCTGGCAAGGTTTTTAACGAGGCATCAACGAAAATCATACTACGAAGGAAGGCACGGAAACAACAAACCACTACGGGATGATTAGACAGTCTTTGGTTCGATAGCAAAGTTCCTAAAGGGAAACAAAGCTTGCTATCGGACCAAAAGCTACCCGACCATTCACGAGTGTCGCGTCACCACAAGCCTCTGGGGAGTGGTTAGATAATCTTTGGTTCGGTAGCAAAGTTCCTAACGGGAGATGAAGCTTGCTATCAGATTAAAAATTATCCAACCATTCACTAGAGGATCTTTTCAGAATACGGCAACCCGATTGCCATAAAAATCGGGACTACAAGATCCGGGAACAAGAATATATCATCGGGGACGGGGACTGCGCGACTAGCCCCGTAGAAATAAGTTGTACAAATTAGCCACAAGTAATGGCAATTTTTTTTCACCAAAACGAATGTTTATGTACATTTGAAGATAGAAGGAATAAAATAAAGTCCTTTTATTTTTATCTTGTTTCTTGTCCAACATATTTTTAATAAGATTTATGTCACTTTTGATCATTTTGGTACTCATTGATATGAGATACACGCGCAACGCGCGTATCCAGAAATTAGTATAGAAATAAGAGACAATGATAGGGGCATGTAATATTGATTTTGATAAGAACACTTTTGAGAAGAAGACTTTCTCTCTTGCAAAAATACAAAGACTACCTTTTGATAAAGATTCTTGTTCATATTATTCCACCTTTCCACCAGATCCGAGGATTGTTCATACGAATCTTGGACCTATCTGTCATTCATCTTTGTTAGGAGAAATATTCGTTCAACCCACTCATTATTGGGTTAATCTTTCTCCTACTTCAATGTCATTTATTGCCATTTACTGTTAGTTATCTTTACATCAATGTTCAGGCTTTGAGAATATTTTACATTTATTGTCTTCAATCATTCACGGGGTCTATCCCATCTACTGTACGTCTTCAAGATTAGTATCTAAAGTTATTATCCTTAACTAGACTTAACCTCTTGTTACATAAATTAAATAGTTTAACCGTAAGTTAAACTTTTTTTTCAAACAATATAGACACACGTGCAACGTTAAAAACGGACGTGGTGTTACAGGTTGTTTTTATTCACAAAGTTGTTAGTAATATTTTAAGAAAATAAAAGTTTATACAGTTGGTCTGGTTGATTGGGCCTGTATTCATTAACACCTTTGATTAATATTGCAGCTTGACCAGCAGAACGCCGGCCTACTGTGGCAATAGCAGGACAGAATTTCAGCGCGTTACCGTCCATTTCCATGGACTTTCTTATTCGCGCCTGCATTCATTGTGCAGTGAACTTGAACCCTCAATAGTATCTAGCAAAAGTCAGAAAGCCTGCGGGGAATTTCAAAGTCAATGATTCTGAAAAATGCCAAATATATGAAAGTGGACTTTTCTTAATATCAGGTCAGCCAAAAGTGGCTAAGTTCTCCTTATTATATCCTGATCACAAGTTTTGCGCTAACCAATAACCATGGTCACATTTCAGTAGCGTGAAACTAAAGAAATCACTTCATTCCAAAAGAAGTAAATACTACCAATCAATTTATCTAATTTTCAGTCTGATATTCAATAATAATTTGTTACTATTTTGGAAATTGAGAAATTGCATACCAAATTACTATGTAAAGATTTTATAGATAAAAATACTTCAATTATTTAGCAAAACAAAAGGTATCTAATGAAAAAATTGTCCCTAAATAACTGTTCGATGCAGGGACCATGGGCAAAGCCACCTTTTGCTAAGGGTGGTGACCATCCTTCATTGAAATATTACAAAAATTATGTATATAAGTAAAACATTGACTTTAGATATATATAACATATATTGAACATATTTTGACAGAAATTTTTTTTGCTTTTTTAAAATCTGAATACCTTGGAAAAATTTCTCGGTTGGCCGCTGCCAAGGATGTACAAATATATGGGAATCTAAGATTTGAATTTGATGAATTCGACTTCAAATTTTTTAGCACTGGACTTATTGATCTACTCTTAAAATTATAAGCTCATAACATGATGATATAAGGTGGGAAACCAAATCCTTCTGATATGACATCGTCCCTCAAATCTCAAGCAAACCTCTCTGGCCTATTCCACACTAGTTTTTGGAACTGGATAACCTATAAAGAGATATTGGCTCACTTTTTTCTTACTCAACTGCAAATTATATTGTTTTACTTCCAAATATATATGTCGAATGGTGTCAAATACATAAAAACAATCAATTTGAAATAACAATCTAGTAACGAATAACAATCTTGATAACAATAGAATCCATCAATCAGATTTATTTGAGTAAAAGGTAAAGAGTTATGTATTTATATGAGGCATGAGAATATTTGTACTTTAAACTAGATCTTTTTAAACTCCATGTTCATCATAATTTTGAACTCATCAAAGTTAAGAACTCCATCACCATCAAGATCAAATCTTTGAATCATAGATTTGCAATTATCAACAGAGGTAGACTCACCAAGTTTACTCAACATCCTCTTCAAACTCTTAGGAGTAATTTGACCAGTTCCTTCCATTTCATACATCTCAAAAGCTCCTCTTAACTCACTCTCCTTATTCTTTTCCTCGACGTCACTTCCTTCCATTAATTTACTAAAATCCTCTAACCCTAACATCCCATCTCCGTCTGAATCCGATAGCCTCACCGCCATCTCCGCCTCCTCCTCCGTCAGCTCCCCTCCTACCGCCCTCACGCACCGCTGTAGCTCCGCTGGCGACACTTTTCCATCTCCGTCCTCGTCAAAGTACGTAAATACCCTCTCTAAATGATCACTATTTTCATTACTAGTATTGATTATACTCACAGAAAGAGTACTAGTACTGGCCGTCTGATCAATAACCTCATCGTCCTTGATTATGATCGGCTTTTTGGGTGAAAATCTATTCCTTAATCTTGAAAAAACAGACTTGTTATTTTCTGCAGAGCTAGAAGTAGTCTCCATGCACATGCTATATGCAAACTCCGACCTTAGTATCGTAAAAACAAAAACTAGCTAATTTGTAATATGAGAAGCAGAATATGATAATTAAGTGTATAACGGGTTAGTTGGACTTGACCAAGAAAAGTTTGGAATTTTTTGTGCTAGAGATGGTTGTTGCATGAAAATAACCATTGGTATTGGATGAAGGAAGAGGAAGAATTGGGTTATATATAGCAAATATAAATAGTTTAAGGGCTGAGAAAGCGATGGGCATAAAAAATTAAAGAAGTAGTAATGGGGAAAAGGTTAGTTAATGGCGGTTGGAAGTCGGCTTTCCGTGGGATTTGCGCGTACGGAAGCTTCGTAGTGGGTTTCAGTAATGAATATGTGTCAATTTCGTTGCCTTTTCTTTTTTAGGGTTCTCAAAAGTCAAAAGTAAACGCCAAATGCGGGGGAAGATATCTAATGATAATAATATTCTTACAATATAAAGAATTTAGTGAAATTTAATGGGTAGAATAAGTTATCATTTTAGTTTCTAGGTTGATTTTAGTTTAAATATACACTGATATTGCAAAAACAATACTAGTACTAATATTAGACTATTATGTTAACTAAGAGATAACTATAATATTTATAAATGAGATTGGTAACCTAAAAAAGGAATCATGTATTTGTTACAATAATTTTGAGCATACTAATAGTAAAAATTTCTGATAGTATTTTGTATATAAATTAAATCGTTTCCAACATCTTTTTCCAACTTGTACCTATCACACTTGATTTGAGAACCACAGGAGAATGAGGTTCTTTCCTTTACCGATACTATTTTTTGCGTCTTTTTTTTTCGGGAACTTACGAGATGCTATTTTTCTAGGGTGTCCGACTCTTCAATCAAAAAAAGAGGGTTCATGTGCGAGTCGGCTGAGGAAACACAAGCTTAACACGTCGTTCTTTATCTTTTCATATTTGAATATCTTCGTCGATTTGGATGGCATCATTTGCTCCTTTCCGTCTTTTCTTGTCTGCTTCCGCTCGAACAGATACGCAGTAATCCACCTGAAATAAAGTAATTTTCATGGTACAAATGCTGAAAAACTTGTTTATATTGTCTTAGATACTTAACTTGTAGTGTAAAAAACTAACACTGCTACAAACTTAAATTCATAATAATGAAGGAATGGGAAAGATATGATAATCTTGTGAGCAAGTTAAATTAAAGTTGGCTTGTGGCTTTCCAAACAAGCTCTTAAAAGTAGAAACAGGGCTTCACTTTTCTTTTGCGGGGTTGGGATGAGGGACGGGCGGATATGTTTTTCCTTGATATTAGATTGTGGTGCGGACGCGTATGTTGAAAGTTACATATCTTAGATATTTGCCTATCATAATATTAATATATATGTCACGACATGTTACATGAAACTTTTAATATAGTAAGTCTTGTCTAAATATTTGTTCTCTTCCTCAATTTAACGTTGTTAAAAATACCTTTGGAGTACGGAACGTTGGGGATTTGGACCTTGATAGTTTTCTTATAAAGAAAGTAGCTAGCTGTTAGCCCCTAATGTTAGACGTGACGAATGTCGGGCAGAACCAATGTCAAGTGTTTGTACATTGTCCCTTGGCATGGGTTCGTGCGGGCGTTGACAAGCAATGTGCGGAGCTGGGAGCGTGCCTAAGTTAGTGCATGGACTTGGGTAGGTCAGCAACTAACTTAGCCTTGCCTAAGCAATGTGCGGATATGTGGGAGAAACTCCATAAAGAAATGGAAGACCACTTTTTACCTAGCAACGCATCTTGTCTTGCTAGGGATGGCCTTAAACGTCTACAGCAAATCGGAACGGTTCATGACTATATTAAGGAGTTCACTTCCTTAATGTTGGACATACAGAACATGTCGGAGCATGACAAGTTGCATAATTTTATTTCTGGTATGCAAGCATAGGCGCAGAACGAACTTAGGAGGTAGAACGTGAAGGACCCCTCGAGTGCGATTGCTGTAACGGACTCATTGGTGGATTACCGCAGTACCTGAAGTCTTTCTGAAGTTCCTTCTTCTTCAAAAACTAAGTAAAAGGTAGAGAAGAAAGGGGAATGGAAGAAGGAAGTTCGAAAACTATCTGCTAGAAACAAAGGCAATGCCAACAAAAAGGGCGATGATTGCTGGACTTGCGGCTCACCTCATATTGCCAAAAATTGCTCAAATCGGGAATGAGTTAATGCTTTGCTTGCTACAGAAAATAATCGGGAAGGAGAAGGTAAAGAAGTTGCTGCCTTGGTAAATCCTTTGCAATTGTTGAATTCCATTTCGTTGCTTAATGCTACAAGCGACGAGATCAACCCTCATTCTTTATTGATGCACATTGAAATGAAAATTGGAGAGAAAGGTATGATAGCAATGGTGGATATTAGAGCTACTCACACCTTTGTCTCGGCAAAATTGGTGCATAAGTATGGGTTGAATGTGAGCAAGTGTCCCTCTTACATAAAGAATATGAATGCTAAAGCCCATGCCATTGAAGGTATGGCTTACAATGTTCCTATGTCTGTTAGGAACTAGAAAGGGAAAATTAACCTGATGGTGATTCCACTAGAGGACTTTGAGGTAATCCTTGAAATCGACTTTATGCAGAAAAATCACTTTGTTCCAATACCTCACTTGTACAGAGTGATGATTATGCATCAAATGGCTCCTGGTTTTGTAAAAGTTGTTCATCCTTATGGGAAAGAAGAAACTCAATGGAGGGCTTTATTAGTTTCTGTCATGATGGTCGAAAAAGGTCTGAAAAGGGGAGATGATACTTTCCTTGCTGCTATGGTTGAGGTGAAGCCCGATGTGAAGGTTGAAGTATTGGACTGTGTCGCTCCAATATTGAGTGACTTTGCTGATGTGATGCCACTATAATTTCCTAAGAATTTACCACCATGGAGGGCTATTGATCACAAGATAGAGTTGTTGTCGGGTTCAATGCCTCCTGCTCAACTTCCTTATCGGATGGCGCCAAAAGAGTTGGCTAAATTACGGAAACAATTGAATGAGTTTCTCGATATAGGACTGATTCAGACATCAAAAGCTTTGTTTGGTGCACCTATTTTATTTCAAAAGAAACAGGATGGGACGCTTCGGATGTATGTTGATTATCGGGCGTTGAACAAAGTGACTTTGAAGAACAAATATCCAGTGCCGTTAGTGCAAGACATGATGGACAGATTGAGCAAGGCTTGTTGGTTCACGAAGCTTGACTTAAGGTCTGGTTATTAGCAGGTACAAATAGCTGAAGGTCATGAGTCTAAAACTACATGTATTACGAGGTATGGCTCATATGAATTCCTTGTTATGCCGTTCGGGTTGACAAATACCCATGCTACTTTTTGCAACCTGATGAATGTTGTATTGTATGAATACTTGGATGACTTTATCGTTGTCCACTTAGACGGCATCATCATCTATAGCCGGACTTTGGATGAACATATGTCACACTTAATTAAGGTGATGTCTCATTTGAAGGAGTGCCAGCTGTATGTGAAAATGGAAAAGTGTGAGTTTGCTAGACAAGAGATCAAATTTCTTGGGCACTTGGTAAGCCAGAATCAGGTGCGGATGGACCCGAAAAAGGTGCAAGTCATTGTGGAGTGGCAGGCGCCTAATTCTGTGAAAGAATTGAGATCTTTCCTTGGGTTAGCAAATTATTATCGAAAATTCATTGATGGCTATTCAAAAAAAGATGCTCCTTTGACTGATTTGTTGAAGAAGAATGGTAGGTGGGCATGGACTGAAAAATGCAGTGGTTCATTTGACATGTTGAAAGAAGTTATTGCCTCAGAACCTATCTTGCGGATTTCAGATTTTGAACTGCCCTTTGAAGCTCATACTGATGCTTCTGACAAGGCTGTTGGAGGTGTGTTGGTACAAGAAGGCCACCCAGTGGCGTTTGAAAGCAGAAAAATGAATGAAGCAGAGCAAAGATATTCGACTCATGAAGAAGAAATGGTTGTTGTAATCCACTGCTTGCAGATTTGGCAGGTGTACTTGGTGGGAACTAAATTCATTGTGAGGACGAATAATATGGCTAATACATTTTTCAAGACACAGAAAAAGCTAAGTTCGAAGCAGGCACATTGGCAAGAATTTTTGGAAGAATATGATTTTATTTGGGAGCACAAGCCAAGAAGACACAACCAAGTTGCTGACGCATTGAGTCGAAAATAGGTTTTTGCTGCTGGTTATTTCATTACTCGACTTGAATATGATTTTCTTGATACAATCAAGTCTTGTGCTTCTAATGATCCATTGTACATCAAGACAATGAATCATGTGAGAGAAGGGACGGTAAGGCGGTACTGGATCAAGGACGGTCTCCTCTATTTCAAAAGGGGGAGAATCGTAGTGCCACTTGGTGATGGGTTGAGTTGTGAACTGTTGAAGGAGAAGCATGATACTCCATGGGCTGGTCATTTCGGAATTAGTAGGATGATGGCTGTACTGTCTCGATACTACTTTTGGCCTAAGATGGAGCATGATGTGGAAGCTTATGTAAAGAGTTGCCTTATGTGTCAGCTTGATAAAACTGAGCAGAAGAAGGAGGCAGGTTTGCTACAATCTCTGCCTATTCCAGAAGAACCATGGCAATCTGTTTCGATGGACTTTATCAACGGTTTCCCTAAGGTCAATGGTTTGTGATCGATCATGGTTGTGGTTGACAGGTTTTCTAAATATGTTGTTTTTATTGCTGCCCCTACAGAATTTCCTTCAAAGGTTGCTGCTGAATTGTTCTTGAAGAATGTGGTTAAATATTTAGGAATGCCAAAGGATATTATTAGTGATAGGGAGGCTTGATTTACAGGGCAGTTTTGGACTTATTTGTTCAACTTGATGGGTACGAACTTATGGTTTTCAACGGTGAATCATCCCCAAACTGATGGCCAAACTGAGAGAATTAACAATTTGTTGGAGGAATATTTGAGTCACTTTGTGACAGCTAGTCAACGCAACTTGACATATTTGCTAGATTGTGCACAATTCTCCTATAATTTGCACAAGTGTTCAGCAACGGAGATGAGTCTGTTTGAGATTATTTTGGGGAAGTAGCCTGCACAACCAACGGAGATTGCACAACAAAAGACTGGGGATAAATGTCCAGCTTCCTACCGTTATGGTTGGGATAGACAAGCTATGATCAAGGAAGCAACAGATAGCTTGACAAAGGCTGAGAAACGAATGAAGAAATATGCTGACAGGAACAAGCACCCCTTGGAGCTCAAAATGGGTGACAAGGTGTAGTTAAAGCTTACTCCGCAAATTTAAAAAATGATTGACAGCCGAGTTATATATAGAGCCTTGGTTTCAAGGTATGATGGTCCTTTTGAAGTTGCTGCAAAAGTTGGTGAAGTTGCTTACCGACTAAAGCTGCCTAAAAGAATGAAGATACGTCTGACTTTCCATGTGAGTTTTCTAAAGCCTTATGTTGAAGGACACAAAACAAAGAGAACTCCTCCTGAGGTGCGCACTCAGCTTGAGGAAGAAATTGAGAATATTCTTGACCACCGTATTCTTGGGATGCATAAGAAGAATATGCAGACAGAATTTTTGATTCAGTGGAAAGGAAAGCCTGAGGCAGATGCGACTTGGGAAAAGGGTACTTCATTGTGGCAATATGAACAACAAATAGAGGACTACTTGAAGTTAGCCTCAACGAGGACATCGAGTTCAATTGGTGGGGGTGGTTTGTAGCCCCAAATGTTGAGACGTGATGGATGTCAGGAAGAACAAATGTTAAGGGCTTGTACATTTCCCCTTGGCATGGGTTCGTGCGGGAGTTGGCAAGCAATGTGCGAAGCTGGGAGCGTGCCTAAGTTAGTACATAGACTTGGGCAGGTCAGCTGGATAAGGTGCCTTGAGTGATGGCAAGTCAACCTTGGTTGTGGGCGACGACTATGGCAAATGAAGGCAAGCGCATGGCACTTGGCTAAGGCATGTATGCGGATCAGTGGGACAGTGATAAGTGTGGATTTTGACCACTTATTAGCATTTTTTTACTTTTGTTGTAGTCCAAAAGTATTGATTTATGTTCCCAAAACTAATGAAAGTGTGCAAATTGCAGGAATGTTGGAAGTTTGGGCTCCCATGATGAAATCCGACTCAAAAAAGAGTGTTCCGACTCACAAGCCAAGAAGGGGGCGCAGAACTTAAGAAGTGCGGTCCGTTGAAGGATTTATGCAGCTGCAGAAGGAAGTGCGGACCGCAGAATTCAATCTGTGATCGTAGAACAAGCAAAAGAGCCCAACAGAGTTTTAGCTGATGTCCGGACCACATATGATTTGTGCGGCCACAGAACAAGGTTTGCACTGACAAATGATTCAAAGTTCAGAGAGTGTGCAAATGACCAAGACTTGAGCCTTGCTTGAAGTGCGGGCCACACAAGAATTGTGCAGCCACAGAAGATGCTTTGCAACCGCATACCAGAATTGTATGGTTGCAGAATCCAAGACCCTGCCAATTGAAGAAATCTGCGAACCGCACATGGAATTGTGCGACCGCAGAACCTCTCGAGGGGCATTTTTGTCAGTGAATTTTGGGCCACTATAAATAGATGATATTCACATTGTTAGGTCAAGTTTCGAAGTTTGAGCTGCTGTAACTATTGCATTTTGCTACTTTAGGAAGTTTTTGACTATTTTAGGGTTTAGACATCATATTTTATCATTTTAATCTTAGATTATGAGTTTAATTAGCATTTCTTCTTTGTTTTCTTTATTTTTCACTATGAGTAGCTAGATTCTTACTAGGGTTGTGACCCAACCCTAGTGTGTAAATCTTATGGGTACTTAATTTAATACTTGTTTATGATTGGGTATTGATTATTTAGCCTAGTTTATGCTTTAATTTTAGAATTAATAGTTGCAAACATTGATTCATGCCTTTTTGACTTAGTATTGGGACCTAGTCTAGGATAACTTGGCTAACGAGGAATTGGGCTAATTAAGGGTTTGATTAGTCTAATTAAACGGTTCAAACTAGATATAGTAAGAACCCAACTTGAGCTCATTGCAACTATTTAGTTTGATACCCATTTGGGCTTGAGAAAGCCAAATTGGGCAAAATCAATCTATGACCGAGAGGTATTGAGTGGGTAACGTAGAGTTGAGAGCTATAATATACCCTAATCAACAAAACAAGTGTTAACGTATTTAACCCATTAGGAGAAAACCTAAGTTAAGGTCATATCCCTAGGATTTTTAACTATTTAGAAAAATACCAAAAACAATCATTCGTTCTCTAGTTTCTTCTCTTAGCTTATAATTACTAGAGTAAAATTAGAACTAGAAATCAAAACCTTTTGTTTGGAAGTGCAATTTAGTTGTTCCATTTGTTTTCGTCAAGTGTATACCCCTAACACCTATAGTAACTTCCTGTGGAAATCGACCCCGACTCTTGTTGGGTACTATTCTTCCAACGATTGTTTCCACTCACTATTGAGTGGAGATTGGAAGTGGATCAATTTTTGGCGTCGTTATTGGGGATCGATCCCAGGTCACCCGCGTGACAGGCATGAATACTTACCACTATACTACAACGGTCATTTCCACTCACTATTGAGTGCGGATTGGACGTGGATAAATTTTTGGCGTCGTTGTCGGGGAGTTAAAACGGTGTTAGCTATATACTTGTGGTTGTTTCTGGAATATCTTATTTTCCTTCTTTGTTACTAACTTATGTGAGAAATGTTAGGTACAACCATGGCGAACAATGAGCTCAGAAATTTGCCTTTGGGGGAATTGACGGCGATGAGGAGCAAGTAGAGGAGGTATCTCATGAGCCACAAGCCAATAGGAGAGGCCGGGTACCTCATGACAATGTGCTCATTCCACCCCCACCTCCACCACGAGAGGCTCCACACCGGATTGTCCCATCGAAGGTTATGCTAGTGCAATAGTCCCTCCCCGTATTAGGGCGGGCATCTTCAAAATCACCAATGTGATGCTCAGTTTGCTTGAGCAAAGGGGTTTCTTCACAGGCGCTCCAACTCAAAATTCTTACAAACATTTTAAGGGCTTTGTGGATACTTGTTGGGGGAGCAAGCAAACTAATGTCTCCGAGGATGTATTGAGGCTAAGGCTTTTTCCCTTCTCTCTACGGGGGAAAGCTTTAGATTGGTTGAAACGTTTGTCGAACCATTCAATTCACACGTGGGATGAGTTGGCAGAAACGTTCATTGCTAAGTGTTTCTCTCTTGGGCACATGGCTACACTTCGAGATGAGATCTTGGCATTCAAGCAAGAGCCGAATGAACCACTATACGAGATATGAGAGTGATATAGAACAATGGTCAAGGAATGTCCCAACAATGATATGACGGAAAATATGATTCAACAAACCTTCTATCATGGGATTAACACAACTAACCAATGTGTAATGAATCAACTAGCCAGTGGGAACTTTATGACTACGCCTTATGCGGAGGCATGTGAGTTAGATGAGATGGCGGAAACGTCGTCGGCTTGGCAATCTCGGGCCAATGTTCCACATTCACAAAAAGTTGCAAGACCATGGGCAAGCCATTGCCGAATTGACAACTACCATGACTCAACTAGCAAAGTCCCAACTAAATCAAGTGCAAGCTCCTAAGCAAGTCAATGCTATGGAAGGAGTGAGCATGATGGTGAACAATGTGCAAATTCGAGTGGAGAACTATGTGCAAGAAGATGGTGGTTTTGAGAAAGATGATTCCTATAATGAACAAGAAAAGGAAGTGCAATATGTGAATAATTTTCAAGGGCAAAGAAACAACTTCCAAGGCCCAAGCCAACAATAACGGCGACCACAAAACAATCAAGGCAATTGGAATTCTAACAATCAAGGAAATTGGAGTGGAAACAACAATCAAGAAAATTGGCATAACAATAACAATCAAGGAAATTGGAGTGGAAAAAACCAAGGAAATTGGGTAGGTAACAATCAAGGCGGATAGAGCAACAATCAAGGCAACCGGGGGTCAGGTTTTCAAAGGCCCCCGATGTACCAACAACTGAGAAACCTACCTCCTTATCCTTTCCATGATTCAAGTCCTTCAAACAATTAGATGGGTCATATTGAAAGTATGTTCAAGAAAATGATGGAAAATAATGCTGATTCGGATGCCCAACTTGCCTCACACAACACATCAATCTGCAACCTAGAAGTTCAAATGGGGTAAATCTCTCAAGCTCTAAATTCTCGTCCTAAGGGGGCACTACTAAGTGACAAGGTATTAAACTCAAAGGGTTGTAACAACACGAGGCATGCCATGGTGGTTATCACAAGAAGAGGCGGGAATGAACCCACCTCCATACAAGGCAACTTGTTGATGAAGATCAAGTGATGCAAGAAGAAGAGATCCCGAACAATGTGGTGCAACCTAAGGGTGAAGTTCAGATTGATATTGATGATAGTGTGGAAGAGACTCAAGAGGAGGTGAACCCGTCTAGGAAACACATTATTTACATACCGACGCCGGTATGGAAAAAGCTAAGGCACCATTGTCTAAGCCTCCACCTCCATACCCTCAAAGACTTGCCAAGAAAAATGGTGAGAATCAATTCAAGAAGTTCATTCAAATGATGAAGAGTCTTTCAATTAATATGTCATTAGTTGAAGCTTTGGAACAAATGCCCGGTTATGCAAAGTTTATGAAGGATCTTATGACAAAGAAGTGGTCAATTAATTTTGAAACCATCAAAGTCACTCATAAAGTGAGTGCAATTGTGCATTCAATGGCTCCTAAGTTGTAGGATCCCGATGCTTTTACGATCCCTTGTACAATTAGAAGTGTCGAGTTTGCTAAAGCTCTTTGTGATCTTGGGGCAAGTATCAATTTGATGTCCTATTCGATTTTCAAGACTTTGGGAATAGGGAAACCAAGACCCACCTCTATGAGATTGCAAATGGCCTATCGTACCATGAAGAGGCCCTTGGGTGTGATTGAAGATATTTTGGTTCGTGTTGATAAATTCATTCTCGTGGCGGATTTTGTCATTCTAGATTGTGAGGTTGATTATGAAGTGCCAATTATTCTTGGGAGACCTTTCCTTGCTACAGGTAAGGCTCTTTGTGATGTTGAAACCAGAGAACTCACTTTACGGGTTAGTGATGAAAAAGTGGTATTTCATGTGTGTAAGTCCATGCGGCAACCAAATAGCAATGAGGTGTGTTATTTTGTGGTTTTGGTGACCGATGTTATTATTGATGAAACAAGTGCTACTATCAATGTTGGTGATAAGTTGGAGGCCGTATTGCTCAGCTTTGATGATGACGAGATGGATGGCTTCATGAAATATGTGAACTCTTTACAAGGAATGGGGTCGTACAACTATGCACCCCAAAAATTGTCCATGGATCTTGAAATTAGGACAACTCCTCCTTCAACACCTTCTATTGAAGAGCCTCCTACCTTGGAGTTGAAGCCATTGCCTCCACATCTTCGGTATGAATGTTTTTATCCTTGTTCTACTTTACCGGTTATTCTTTCCTCTTGTTTGACTAACGTGCAGGTAGATTCCACATTGGCAGTGCTACAAAAGAGGAAGAAGGCTATTAGGTAGACCTTGGCGGATATTCAGGGAATAAGCCCCGCATTTTGCATGCATAAGATCAAGTTGGAGGATGGAGCCAAACCATCTATTGAACATTAAAGGAGACTCAATGAGGCTATGCAAGAAGTTGTCAAGAAGGAGATTATCAAGTGGTTGGATGTCGGGGTTGTCAACCCCTTCTCCGATAGTTCATGGACTTCTTCGGTTCAATGTGTCCCAAAGAAGGGGGGCATGACGGTGGTCACCAATGACAAGAATGAGTTGATTCATACAAGAACGGTTACCGGTTGGAGGGTGTGTATGGACTATCACAAGCTCAACAAAGTCACATGGAAGGATCACTTTCCACTTCCTTTCTTAGATCAAATGCTCGATAGATTGGCCGGTCGTACTTTCTATTGCTTTCTTGATGGGTATTCGGGCTACAACCAAATTCTCATTACTCCGGAAGATCAAGAGAAAACAACCTTTACATGTCCCTATGGTACTTTTGCTTTCAAGTGGATGCCATTTGGTTTGTGCAATGCATCAGCGACTTTTCAAATGTGTATGATGGCTATTTTTACGGACATGGTGGAGGAGTACCTTGAAGTTTTTAAGGACAACTTCTCGATGGTTGGAGATACTTTTGATGATTGTATTGCAAATTTGGACAAAGTGTTGGCTAGATGTGAAGAAACTAATTTGGTGCTCAATTGGGTGAAATGCCATTTCATGGTCGAGGAAGGTATTGTCCTTGGCCACAAAATCTCAAGGAATGGAATTGAAGTGGACAAGGCAAAGTCTTGTATTTCTATGCGAAAGATGTATAGAGTATGTATGTATGTATATATATATATATATATATATATATATATATATATATATATATATATATATATATATATATATATGGATAACACTTGAATTTATACGCGGCTCTAAGGATACGTGATAGAACTTGATACAAACCGAGAAAGAGTATAAATATATATATATCAGTGCTATAATTAGCTATAAAAAAGATAAATGCCAACCAAATAAATAGTAGGGAAGTACTACTCTTACTATAATTCTAAATATAGTAGGAATCCTATGAAATATTAATTAATTGGCCTTTCCTTGATATGTGTCGGGATTTCAGCCGTGATTCGAGCCCCATTACAGATATTCCGGCTTTCTGTCTTTGGGCTCGATAAACTTTCCTCGATCGAGGCCGATCTCAGCCTCTATCGGTCTCTATTTAATCTGATCTTGATCTTGACCTGTCTCTATTTTGCTCGACCTTGAGCTTAGCCGATCTCAATCTTGGCCAATCTTGATCTTGACCGATCTCTATTTTGCTTGACCTCTGGGTCTCGATCTCGGTAACCTAACTTCGCATCATGGCTTGATATTTTACGAAGTTGAACCTTGGTCTATCATGTCCCAATCTCGATTATTCATACAAAGGGCAAACTCGTTTTTGACCATATACAGATAGTCCCCTCGTTTCTCGAAAAGATGATAACGAGAAACGATATAAATTTCCGAATTCTGACTTGGTGGGTGACGACGCCAGCGAAGAGCCCGATTATGACATATGTGACAAGCGTCTCGTCGGTTCAGTTATCAAGGCATTAAATGTCTGTCAGTCATTGGTTGGCTATTACTAGTTTTGAACCGTCATTACCAGGATATAAGTATTCAAACCCTCATATTCATTCAAAACTTTTCACTCAAAACTTCTTGTCTACTCCTGCATCTTCTTCAAAAAATCTTTTTGCTTCACAATTCTCACACCGCATACAACCCTAATTCTCTCTTCCTTTGATCATCAATGGCAAAAACCTCCAAAACAGTGCCGCAAAAAGAGGCCGCTTCTTCATCACAACCCGCCGGTGGCGGGGATGCAGCGTAGCCTCAACTTGAGGAATTTATTTCGATAGGGTGCTTAACTGTCATCGACTTTAAGGTTGAAAAACCCTCAAGGTACCAGTGTACAATCACCGAGAAATTCCTCGATAAAGTAAAAAAGGAGTGCAACTGAGGCGAAAAGCATGTGGTAGTCCCATCGCTTGAAGATTCAATTACTACTCATATGGAGGGGTTCTTAAGTGCTTATACTTATCCCTTCACGTTGGGTCCTTTAGACCCTGTCATCGTCTCCTTTTACAAGAGATATGGCGTGACCCTCGGCCAGATCCACCCTTCTTTTTGGAGAATAGTGATTCTCTTTCGATTCTTTTCGAGCAAAATCGATGGGTGTCTTTTCACCCTCGATCACCTCATGCGCCTTTACAGTCCCCGACTCTATCGAGGAGGGCTAATCAAACTTGCTCGCTGAGGCACCAAAGCACCGTTCTCGAGCATATATGAGACTCATGACCGAGGTTGGATGGGCCGATTCATTCGAGTTAGAACTTCGCACCTGATCCCTGCTGATGACATGCCGTTTCCTGAGAAATGGAACATGAATCGTGAGCACTATTCCCCTTCGAACGTTTAATTTTGTGGTTCTGATTTTCATTTTCTTGATCCACTTTTTCTATGCTTATTACAGTTATGGCCCAAATGCTAGAACCGATTTCGAAACTTAAACAATGGGTTGAAGGTCTGGTGCTGCAGAGATCGTACTCCGAGCGGCTTGGATGGAACTATCGAAGGGTCGATGGGAGGCACGTAGTCATGGTAAGTCTCTTTCTTAAATTGTTTATCGTTTGATCTTTTTCTCTTGCTTACCCCCCTTTTCCCTTTGTTGACCTTGGGAAGGATGTTGCCATGAGGGCCCCGTCTAGTGACGAAGAGGTCCCTGCTCCGAAGCAGGTCAAAGAGAAGAAAATAAAAGAGGCTCCGAGTTCCCCATTCTCAAAAAAAAAACTGACGAAAAAATCTCGCAAGCCCAAGGAAGGCTCCGGTATTATGCCTCCGGACTCGATCCGCCAATTAAGGGATGAGCCCGAAGAAGGAGAAGAGGAATTAGCATGTGTGCGGGCTAATGTTGTGATACAACAATCCTCCGAATCGGCGGAGGTTGATAAGGCAGCTCTGGCCATAATTCCTGAACAAGAAAAGGCCAAGGCCATCCCATCTCGAGCAGAAGATATCTCGAGGGACGAGCTCAGGATAATTGACATTACTGGATCCCCTCAGATTTTGGATGCTATGATCCATGAGGCTAACATGTCGAAAAGTCGATCTTACGAGGGTGTTCAGGGGTCGACTAATATTCATGGCTTTCTGGATGGACTCGAGTCCGCTGCCTCGGAGGATATTATCGTGTTCGGTGGATTACTTGTACCGAAGAAAGCATCATGGTCGGGTGATATCGGGTCTTCATCGAGCCCCAAGCTGGTAGACCGATTCCCGGCCCCGAGTGCTAATCTCGATCGTAGGAGGAAAATAGTGCTCTCTGTCCCGGAGGATGCCCGAATTGTTTCTCCCCCCGTGGGGATTGCTAGTTACCTTCGGTTCTTGGTGACCGAAGAGGATCAAGCCGTGATGAACGCGGTAGGAGCCGCTTGCCTTTTCAACGAGGCCCAACATGCTCTAAATTGGGTAACCTCGAGGATATCTCTACTGTTTCTTTTACACTTAGAGTTGTAGGTAATTCTAACATCTTCTTCCTTGTTTGCAGGCTTCAGTGTTGCATCACGAAACTTTCCTCCGAATTCGGGAGGAGCATGAGACCAAGGTTTGGAACCTCACTAAGAAGAGTGACACCTATAAACTCCTTAGTGAGAAGCTTCGGGCAGATTTGGCAACGGCTCGGGATGAGCATGCCGAGATGGCTGAGCAGGTATTTCAAGTACTTCACGATAGTGAAGATGAATTGGAGATAACTACTAATGATACAATTTTATAGGTGGTCCGACAGAGGCTCGAACAAATTGGGAAGCTCCAAACGTAGGTGAATGCGATACAGGACGAGGCAGAAGAGTTTAAAAAGAATATGGACATCCTAGCCTCGAAAAAGGAAATCGTCCAAGCTCAATTGAAGTTGGCCAAGGCCAAGCTCCAAGCTGCAAAAGAGAAAGCCTTGGTGCAGGTCGAAAAGCTCAATGAGCTTCAGTCTCGGTTGGATTTGACCGATTTCGATAAGGCGGGCTTGGCCAATGAACTCGAAGTGGCCAGATCTGAGGTGGTCGTGGCCATAAATAATGATGATGCTAAAGTGGCCCAGTTTAGGGTTGATGTCGAAGCCAATCAGGCCAAGGCCAAGGGCATGGTTGAACATGCAAAATGGCAAACTCGAAGGGAAGCCCTCGAGGAAGTTCAGGCCCAGGGCTTCGATGTCATGGCTAAGATCGAGAATGCTAGAGTAGAGGAAGCCAGGGCCGGAAGCTGGCCTTCCCTGAGGAAGACTCTGATAGTTCGAGTGAGTCTGAAGACGGAGAAGATCCCAAGGATGGAGATGTGACCTCTGATGAAGACCGAGCCTCTTGGCCTTTGTAAAAAAAACAATTGTATATAAATATAAAGCTTTTCTTGTCTTTTCGTCTCTCATATTTTTCCTTTGCTTTTTGGTATTTACAAAGGTTGAAAATGCCTTAGCATAAAATAAGGTTGTGTTCGAGGGTTCGAACAAACCTCGCCTTTATTTCCTTTTAGGCATTATCGGGGTTCGATGTTATCAAAGTTTTTCTCGGAAAACATCTTAAGTCTGAGATTTTGCCGAGGGTGGCCTTTAGAAACGGTTGTGAAAGAATTATTATTTTTCGAAGGCCTACTTTTGTTACGGTTTTCGGATGTCTCTGAGCCGTGTTCAATTGACCGTAGCCTTTTAGTTCGAGAGTTACCCATTGGGTTTGTTTTCTCGTTTTATCTAGGTTTGTCCGAGATAATAGTTCTCGAGCGGGGTGGCCGTGACTTTTAGAAATTGGGGCATTGCCTATTAGGTCTTTTGATCTCGAGGCCCGATGACTTGGGTTGTTTGAGTCAGATGGCAGTCCCCGAGTGACAGAGAGATCGTTCGTATTCCGGTTAAGTATTTCCCTTGGTCTTGTTTATATTTGGAAGCACGGGTTCGAGCAAGGAACATATTTCTCTTTATTCTCGATTAAAACTGGGTTCGAGCAATCTTTGTAAGGAACATACAACTGATCGAGAACATAATCGAAATAAGGCTAATCTACATGGGTACGGTTCGATTCGACCGTTTGAACCTTACAATAAATCCTTTCTATCGAGATCCTCCTTTTATGAAGTAGTTTCCTTTCTAGAGTTGATATTCACATATCCGAGGGTATCCCCCTCAGTATTCGAGGTTGGTTGTAAAGGAACCTCGAATAATATCAATGTCGAATGGATCTCTGATGTCAATTCATAATTGGGCTTGATACTAGGTTAGCACGATTAGTCGTTGCCTCGTTAAAAACCTCACCGAAAAAACCCATTTGGGACCAAACTCGGTCTGAGGAAAAAAGAGTGCAACACGTGCTTTCAGACCTAAAGACTTCGTGTCGTTTGCTACAAAATCTGTCGTCATTTCTTGTCTACCACCTGCATGTGTTCATCTGAAAATAGAAAAGGAATGAAAAAAGAGCGTGCCTCAGAAGTAGTACCGTTTTAGGCAAGATACATTCCAATTGCTTGGTAGTTGTTCCCCATTTATTGTTCCGAGCTTGTAAGACCCTTTTCCGGTGACCTCAAGAATTTGTTACGGTCCTTCCCAATTCGGACTTAATTTTTCTTCGTTAGGATTTCAGGTGTTGAGGGTGACTTTTCTTAGCACTAAGTCCCCGACATTAAAATATCAAAGATTGGTTCTTCGATTGTAGTATCTCTCGATTCGTTGCTTTTGGGCAGCTAATCGGATGAGGGAAGTTTCACGCCTTTTGTCCAATAGTTCTAGGCTCGTATTCATGGCCTCGTTATTTGATTCCTTTGTTGCATATCGGAATCGGGTACTCGGCTCTCCGAATTCGACTAGTATTAGTGCTTCGGTGCCATAAACTAATGAGAATGGGGTAGCCCCAGTACTGGATATCAAGGTTGTGCGATATGCCCAAAGAACTTCGGGTAGAATTTCCTTCCATTTTCCTTTGGCGTTAGTTAACCTCTTCTTAAGATTTTGAATGATGGTTTTGTTGGTTGATTCGACTTGCCCGTTCCTGCTAGGATGATAAGGTATTGATAGGATTCTTTTGATCGTGTGATCTTCGAGGAATTTGGCCGACGATGTCCATTCCCCACTTCATGAATGACCATGGTGACAAGACCGAATGGAGCAGTTCCCCGGGTTGGTGAATCATTGGTGCATGCTTTTGATATTCATCACATTTTCGAACAAACTCTTTTGTATCTTTTTCCATATCGATCCAGTAATAGCCGGCTCTAATTACCTTTTGAACCAATGATTCAGCACCAGAGTGATTTCCGCAAGTGCCTTCGTGAATTTCCCTTAGAATGTACTCGGTATCCTGGTCCGAGACATATCGCTAATGGACTATTATACATCCTTCTAAACAAGGTTCCATCTTCGATCAAAGTGAATCGTGCTACCATTGTGCGTAGGGCCCTCGATTCTTTCGGATCTGATGAAAGCTTTTTGGTTTTCAAATATTCTATGTATTTATTTTTCCAATCCCAGGTCAAGCTTGTGGAATTTATCTCGGCGTGTCCTTCTTTGACTACTGACCTCATGAGTTGCATGACAGCCCCCGAATCAAGCTCGTTGTCTTCGACCGATGATCCTAAGTTTGCGAGGGCATCAGCCTCATTATTCTGATCTCGAGGTATATGTTGCAAAGTCCACTCCTTAAATCGGTGCAAAGTAACTTGTAACTTATCTAGGTATCTTTGCATTCGGTCTTCTCTAACTTCGAAGCTTCCGTTAACCTGATTCACTACGAAGAGGGAGTCGCATTTGGCCTCGATCACCTTCGCTCCCAAGCCTTTGGCTAGTTCGAGACCTGGAATCGTGGCCTTATATTCGGCCTCATTGTTATTCAAGTTCACAGTTCTAATAGATTGTCTAACCACGTTGCATGTGGGTGGTTTCAGTATGATGCCGAGCTCGGACCCTTTCGCGTTCGAAGCACCGTCCGTGAAGAGGGTCCAGATTCCTGAGGATGTGCCCGAATTTATCAATAATTCTCTTAATTGTTATTCGGGGTCGATATTCGATATCATACCCACTGATTTCTACTGCCCATTTGGCCAACCGTCTCGAAAGCTCGGGTTTATGCAAGATATTTCGAAGTGGATAAGTTGTTACAACACATATGGGGTGACATTGAAAGTATGGTTTTAGTTTCCTAGAGGCTCTTAGCAAAGCGAGCGCCAATTTTTCTAGGTAGGGATATCTAGTTCCGGCCTCACCTAAGGTCCGGCTGACATAATAAATAGGAAATTGCATACCTCGTTCTTCCCGGACTAGGACTCCACTTACCGCTACCTCTGATACTTCCAAATATAAGTAAAGTTGTTCGTCTGCCCTTGGTGTGTGAAGCAGCGGTGGGCTCGATAAGTACCGTTTAAGCCCTTCCAAGGCCTGCTGGCATTCCGAGGTCCATATGAAATTATTTTTCTTCTTTAGCAGTGAGAGGAATTGATGGCATTTATCGAAGGACCTCGAGATGAATCGCCCCAGGGTAGTCATGCGCCCGGTTAACCTCTGCACGGCATTTATATTATCTACCACTGTGATGTCATCGATAGCTTTGATCTTGTCAGGATTAATCTCGATTCCTCGATATATACCATGAACCCTAGAAATTTGGCTGACCCGACCCCGAATGCATACTTTTCCGGGTTTAGCTTCATGTTATATTTCTTCAATACACTGAGAGTTTCCTGCAAGTATTTTAAATGGTCCTCTGCTCACAGGAACTTAACTAACATGTCATCAATGTAAACTTCCATAGATTTCCCTATTTGTTCTTCGAACATCCGATTTACTAGGCGTTGATAAGTGGCACCAGCATTTTTTAATCCAAATGGCATTACATTGTAGCAGTAGGTACCATACTTAGTGATAAACGAAGTCTTTTCCTGATCATATGGGTTCATTTGTATTTGGTTGTACCCGGAATAAGCATCGAGAAAATTGAGGATCTCGTGACCGGCCGTGGCATTGATCATGCGATCGATATTAGTCAAAGGAAAAGAATCTTTTTGGCATGCTTTATTTAAATCATTGTAATCTATACACATTCTAAGTTTGTTTCCTTTTTTAGGAACTACTACCACGTTTGCTAACCATTCGGGGTATTTCACCTCACGGATGGACCCTATTTTAAGAAGCTTGGTTACCTCATCTTTGACGAAAGCATGTTTAACCTCGGACTAGGGTCTTTTTTTTCCTTCACCGGATGGAACTTCGGGTCCAAACTTAGTTTATGGGTGGTGATTTCCATAGGTATCCCTATCATGTCAAGATAATACCAAGCAAAACAATCCATGTTAGCTATAAGAAATTGAATAAGCTTTTCCTTGAGCTCGGGATTTAACCCCGTGCCCAGGTATACCTTTCGTTCGGGCAGATGTTCAACCAGTATGATTTTCACCAGCTCTTCGACCGTTGATTTGGTAGCGTCATAATCATCGGGTACTATAAAGGATCGAGGGACCCCATAATCATCATCTTCGCCAGTCCCCTGCTTCTCTAATTGGGTCGAGGCCGGCGTTTGTGATTGCTATTTGGTCTCCTATTTTTCCTTCAAATTTGACCCCTTTATCGAGGGGGGTGTAGACATTGGAATTACTTTGTCAACGACAAATATTTCTTTTGCAGTGGGTTGCTCCCCGTAGACCATTTAATTCCCTCTGGTGTTGGGAATTTTAGGACCTGGTGAAGAGTCGAGGGCACTACTCTCATGTTGTGGATCCACAGTCTCCCGAACAGGGCGTTATACCTCATGTCGCCTTCGATCACATGGAACTTCGTCTCTTGGATAGTCCCGACCATGTTTACCGGCAAAGTTATCTTGCCCTTAGTAGTTTCACATGCCATATTGAATCCGTTTAGCACCAGGGTCGCGGGCACAACCTGGTCTTGTAGACCAAACTGCTCTACGACCCTTGATCGAATGATATTGGCCGAACTACCTAGATCAATTAACACACGCTTAACTTGAGTTTTATTCATGAGTACATATATTACCAGTGCATCGTTATGTGGCTGCATGATTCCTTCTGTGTCTTCATCATTGTAGGATAAGGTTCCTTTTGGTATGTAATCGTGAGCCCGAGATCGCTTCTCCCTTATGATTAACACCTTAGTGCGTTTTAACACTGGCCCTTGGGGAATATCGATCCCTCCGATAATCATGTGAATAACGTGTTGCGGTTCTTCTTGCTCGTTTTGCCTATTGAACTCTCTGTTTTTGAAGTGATTTTTGGCCTGATCACTTAAGAACTCCTGAATGTGCCACTCATTGAATAACCGGGCTACTTCTTCTCTCAGCTGCCTGCAATCTTCCGTTCTGTGGCCATGGGTGCCACGATACTTGCATATTTAATTAGGATTTCTCTGGGCTGGATCGGTCTGCAGAGGTCGAGGCTATTTAGTATCTTTGATGTGTCCGATAGCCGATACGATGGCGGATGCATCAACATTAAAGTTATATTCTGACAATTACGGTGCTTCCTTAGGTCCGATATGCCTGTCAAAACCATTCTTGCTCATCAGCCCTCGAGAGCCTTGGCCTCGATCACTTCTCCTTTCACCTCATACGGAATTGTGCCCAGGTCCGTTGCCCTTACGATCTTTCTAATACGGCTAGTATCGATCCCTGTTCAACCTTGGTTCTCGATCGATATCCCCTTTGATAATGGATCCAGAAGGAGCCCCCAGTTGGTCGTCTTCGAATCTAATCTTTGATTGATATCGATTATGTATATCGGCCCAGGTAACAGCCAGGTACTCAATCAAATTCTGCTTCAACTGTTGTGAAGCCTCTGAGCTTCGTTCATTTAGTCCTTGGGTGAAAGCTTGAACGGCCCAATCATCTGTGACCAGTGGTAGATCCATTCGTTCCATTTGGAAACGGGATACAAACTCTCTTAGCATGTTGTTCTCTTTTTGCTTTACCTTGAAAAGGTCTGACTTCCTAGTCTAGACCTTTATGGCTCCGGCGTGTGCTTTTACAAAAGAATTTGCAAGCATGGTAAAAGAATCGATAGAGTTAGGTAGTAAATTATGATACCATATCATTGCTCCCTTTGACAGGGTTTCCCCGAATTTCTTTAGTAATACGGATTCGATCTGGTCGTCATCTAGATCATTCCCTTTAATGGCACACGTGTAAGAGGTGACATGCTCGTTAGGGTCGGTCGTTCCATTATACTTAGGAATCTCGGGCATGCGGAACTTCTTAGGGATCGGTTTGGGAGTTGTGCTCGGGGGAAAGGCTTTTGTATGAACTTTTTGGAATCCAAACCCTTCAATATTGGCGGTTCCCCCGAGATCTGGTCAACCCTGAAGTTATAAGTTTTCACTTTCTTATCGTTTACTTCGATCCTCTTTTCCCTTGATTCTATCCTCTTTGACAGTTCCTCGAGCATTTTTATAATTTCAGGGTTAGTCCCCGATTCTTGTTCATTTGATCTTACCACAGTTGGCCCCGTTCTGTGGGTGACTTCTTGGGGTTGTCCGGGCTCAGCCCTACTCGGTGCCTGGGTTTGGCTCTGCAATTGAGCTATCGCTACCTGTTGATCTTGCAGCATTTCGAAAATCATACGTAGGATGATCCCGTCTTCTCCAACATTTTAGGTATTTCGAACCGCAGATCAAGTTCCACTATGGATGTTGTTTTCAGGACCGAAATGTTGGTTCGCTTCGATGGCCACATGCGAATTAATGTCAATTGGATCCACAGCCCGAGTCCCAATGGGGTCAGCGGGTGGCCTTTCATCCACAGGCGTCACGTTGTTATTCTCACCTTGATGGCCAGATTCGTTGTCGATATGTAGGGGCATTAATTGAGAGTTCGTCATTTTTAGCCTTAAATCAATGATACTTCCAAGAGCAAGTGTGAAATAGTGTGTTTTACAGAGATTTGTGTCAAATAATCACTATTATCCTTAGTCCCACTGTGGCCGCCAAACTGTTTACCTGAAAAAATAGATAACAATTGAATTTATACACGACTCTAAGGATACGTGATATAACTTGATACAAACCGAGAAAGAGTATAAATATATATATATATATATATATATATATATATATATATATATATATATATATATATATATATATATATATATCAATGCTATAATTAGCTATAAAAAAGATAAATGCCAAGCAAATAAATCAATTAACCTTTGCACTTGAATTGGATCACCTTCCAAGCAAGTAAAGATTCAGCTGGTATATGAATAGTATAACAAGAAATTGAGAGCTGAAAAAAGACAATGTATTGCTTAATACTGTATCTCTCCCTACAAATATCAAAGACCCCCTTTATATAGTAGGAAAGTCCTACTCTTACTATAATTTTAAATATAGTAGGGAATCCTATGATACATTAATTAATTGGTCTTTCCTTGATATATGTCGGTATTTCCGGCGTGATTCGGTCCTCATTATGGATATTCCGATTTTCTTTGGGCTCGATAAACTTTCCTCGATCGAGGCCGTTCTCGGCCTCGATCGGTCTCTATTTAATCCGATCTTGATCTTGACCGGTCTCTATTTTGCTCGACCTCTGGGTCTCGAGCTTGATAACCTAACTTCGTATCATGGCTTGATATTACACGGAGTTGAACCTTGGTCTATCATGTCTCAATCTCGATTATTCATACGAAGGGCAAACTCGATCCTGACCGTATACAAAATTATATATATATATATATACTGATGGGTGTCTTTTGAAAGATCTTAGGATTAACCAAAAAAGCTAACTGGCATCGGATGCCAAGTCGACAAGATGATAAACTTCACTAATGTGAAGTGTACATTGCACATAATGCACACGCCAAAAATAAAAATAAAAAATTGGAAGACAAACTACCAAAAAGAAAGTTATCATTTTGTTTTGTTCCCCGTTCATAAAGGCAGAGTCGTTTGGACAACAATAGTTTTAAATAAAAGTTTTAATAGATCTTTTGAGATAAAAAGTTTGACAAAGTTAAAAAATGTGATTATATTGTCGTCTTTCTTTTTAAAAAAAAAAGTTGTGGCAGCATAAGAAGAGTTAACTTTTATAAAACAGTTTGCAAACTTAGACAAACACAATAGTCAATCTTCAGAACTTCCTTTTCACCTCAAACTATTTTTTGTCTTGAAACTTATACTTTCATTGACGCTTAGTTTCCCGTTCAGTTTTTAGTCATGTGGGAGTTATGTAAGCAAACTTTGATGGGTATTTTTCCTTGAAAATGTCGTGATTCATGATGTTTTCAGAAAGATATTGTTATTTTTCCTTTAGAAAAGCATCAAACTAAAAAGTACATCCCACATTGTACAAAAACCTCAGATGTCCAAAACTTGAAGACAAAGAAAGTTTAAAAGAATAGGAAATTCATAGATATGTTGTCAGCACAATTTAACCGGTCATATATAACAAGTTATTAATTTACTTTTTAAGTTACCACTTACATTATAGTATACTATGATATCATGAACTACAAGTTGTTATAGGTTAACTTAATTTGATAGTGTAAATTTCTTTATATAATCGTACACGTAAAACAAACTTTTTTTAATCAATAGAAACATGGGAAGTTTTGGATGGACAGATCTACAATATGATGGGCGTGGCTTCATGTCAAATACATTAACTATTTGGTATTTTGATACGTGCATTGAGGGCATACTACGTACATATGTATCATTACCAAATATATAACAAACTGAAAACAAATTAAAAAATCGTTTTCCTCAAATTAGAAATCATGAGATTAATTGGAGGTCAACGTTAGGCCGCACCACATCTAAGAAGTCAATTGTTTAATTAAAATCTTAATATGCGTTGAGATTTGAGAGTTAAAAATGTACAAATGAAGCTCATAAGAAACATTAAACAATATAAGGCAAGATCCGGCCTAAGAGGGTCACAGCTATCACGGCGTAAGCACTTTGCTCATTTTTAACTTGTAAGTTTTTTTCGAGATAGCAATTACCTAGGAGCTTACTTTGAGTTAGGATTACACATAATTTGGTAAATACCGAAATCTAAAATTTTGATATTTGGTTTAATTTTTTTTTTTAAAATTTGGTATTAAGTATGGTATTTGGTATTTACAAAAATAAAACTGAAATACTGATATTGTACCGAAATATATAATGAGTTACACAATACACATATTATTGATTATGACATACTAAGTTACATAATACTCTTCTTTGGTATACATGTTGAGGCGGACAATAAAGCCCATGTACTTTTTTAGCAAAATGGAGGAACAACGTAGACCGCAGATTTTAACTCTTATTCTCTAGATGCCAATCATCTTAACGTAGTACTTTTACGATTTTAGGGTGTTTCTTCTCATGTATTGAATTGAATATGTTGGATTAGTCTTTGTTGTATTCTCCAACTTAAGCAATTAGCTCTAAGCAAGTCACAAGATAATTTCAATGATTAAATTTAGAAGAATTAACTCAAATAGCCGCCCACCTAATCTTTTAAACTAAAAATAGCCGACGTATGTCTAATATATATATATATATATATATATATATATATATATATATATATATATTCATGTATAATATATGTATAGATAAGGATAATCAATATATAATCTATGCATACCGACTAGAAAAAATAAACATTGAATCTGGCCGGCTATTTGCGTAATAATCCCAAATTTATTCTTTTATGTGCTTTCTTTTTCTCTATAGGTTGATACTTGCTGGTTTTGGATAAATTTTTTGTCAATAGTCATGTGAGCTTAGAACTTTTTTATTTTTATATTTGTGAGTACTTTAATTAAGATTATTACAGTCTATGGCTTTATACACTAGTAATTATTAAAACGATCAAATCGAAATTACCGTACCGAATAAACCGAAACCAAAGGAGAAAAGTCGAACCATATCGAATATAATTAGGTACGCTATTAGTATAGTATTTTAAGAAATTGAATAACAAAAATAGCGAACCGAAATATTTAAATACCGTATTGTACCGACTCACGATATCCCGTGCTTTGAGTATACTACCGACCGAAAGGAGGTTTCCATGTACTAGGAAAGGTAAAACAGTAAATTAAACGAGGATATTTCTAGAATTTAAACAAAAATTGCTCTGACAGAACGCACAAAAATGGACCACGTGGTTCTTTTGCTTTACAAACAATACCCTTTCTTTTCATATATTTACAGCTATATGTCCTTGTGTAAGTTGTCTGAAAAAAATGCTCCTCTGATGACAAGAAAAGGGCCATTCATCTTCTTCGTCGATACATTTTCTCCTTTACTTGCTTGAATTCGTCTTCTTCTTTCTTTCTTTCTTAGCTCTCTGGTGAGTTTTACTTCTTCTTCTTTTTTCCTTTTTGCTATGTATTCGGTGGATTTCGCCGGTTTCTATTTCTACAAATTATTTTTCAACACGTGTGCGTTTCAAAGTAAAATTTTTTGGTTTAGTCTACTCTAATTTTTACTGGGTTGTTCTTTGTGCTGCATGTATTAACTATGGCTTGAGATAAACATGGAAATTAACGTACAATGGTGGAAACCTGCTATTTTTCTCTCAGTTTCACCTATTTGAAAATAAAATTTAGGGCATTTTGAACTTTTGGGTAATTTTTTGTTGGATATTGTACATGCATGTCAATAATTTTTATTGATTTACTCGTGCATGGTTTTTTTCCTCACTTTCAACCAATTTTATATATATAACTGCTGTATTTTTGAACTAGGTTTCTCCTTTTCTTTCTCAAAATTATTATTTTACTATTTCTAATGACATTTCGACTAAACTGAATAGCTTGTCACTATTTTGATGCTTCTTTTGAAAGATGAATGTTAGTTGATTTTTTCTCGAATACTAAGCTGAGTAGAATTTTTTGAGGAAAATGTTCATTGTGATAACATATTTTGTTGCAAAGTAACTTTTTCTTCAGTGAATTCTTGATTTTGCTAAAGAGCTTTAATAGTGAATTTGATCTTTTCTTTCAAAGATGAATCTCAAAGAGGCAATAATTTTTGCTTAATTAATGGGCTATAAAATATAGATTATTTGGTCATAGAAATAATCAAACCCACATCTTGGCTTGGTATATCCTGGATGGTATGTGATTTGAGGCAACTCCATCACATGGAACAAGTTTTTTTTCCAGCCATGGTATGGTCTCCTTCTCTTCGCCCCAGTAGAGACGTAGGTCTAATTCCTTAATTGAACTCAGCTCATAGAAAGGCATCAACTTGTTCTTAATTATGATTATATGATTACAATTTTTTTCTAATTATATTTAGTCTTATTTGTGCAATGATAGTTTTGGAACTAAATTGCTTGTAAAATTTTGGGTCTGCCTATTTTCATCTTTTCCTCTGATTATATTTTGTGGATTTTAATTTCTCAACACATGATATTACCGAATATTTGTGATTCATTTAGTTGGAATATAATATATAGTTGCACAATTTGAATTTCATAGGCTTTTGAAAGTGAAAATTGCTCTAGGTGGGGAAAAAGGGACAATACAGTTTGACGGTAAGAGGTAAGTTCTGCCTTTTTTTGTTCCATGCTAAGTTATAACGCAAAATGGTTGTGCTTTATATTTCATGTTATTATGTATATATAGATGTGTGTATTCTAGGAATAAATTACATGTTAAGATTACAAAATTTCGACAATCAAAAAAGTTCATGAAACGATGTCTGACAATAAAAGAAATGTAAAAATGTTAATCCGGCCAGTAAACAATGGATGGCAATGATGACCATGCTACCTAAAATATAGTATATAGTGAAATTATCAGAAAATCATTACCTCCTTGAATCTACTATTGTTGGAATATCTCAAGGACATGTGCTTCATGATTTTTCTCTGAACATCCTCACCAATCTGCAGAGACAACCAACTTCTTTGAAATATTCTAATGTCCAGCCAATTCCTATGCTTTAACAAAAATTCGCTAAATTACTAAAGCATTAAAAGTTTAGCAACAAGTATATATGTAGCAATTCTCAAATATCCTAATTTATTTCATCACGCGTAAATTACTAACATCTTTTTTATATATATATCAACAGTTGCTATGCAGGAAAATGCAGTCCCTACTGCAGCTTTTTTTTTTTATGTTTTGTCTTGTACATATATGTTCCAGCAACCACTATAATCATATTATAAAAGTAATCAAAATTACAACTTTGCTGTTGATTTGTTCAACGAGTTGGTGTGTGCATGTAGATTTTGTTTCTCTGTTTTTTCCTCTTTTCTGCTGAACCCTTCGCCGCAACATTACTTTCTTCTTTTCTTTTTTCTTAAGTTGTGAGGCCAGGGGGAGGGGGTTGTGTGACGCCCAGGAATATTTCGTGATTCTTTTAGAACTATGATATTCTCGCCACTCGATTTAATCATCTCTAGTTGCTGGAGATAGTGCAATATCTGCAAATAATGTTAGTGAGTTTGGGTTGTTAGATAGGATTCTTGAGTTATTGTCTTAATTATAGTTTAATATTTAGGGAACTTGTCATTAGCAAGGTAAGTGAGATTTTAAGCTTTGATACTTGCTTTTTCAAAACTCGTTCTGAAAGTATGTTTTGTCTGCATGGTCCATGTGTTGGGACGAGCATGTGCTTGGCAAAATCGGTGGTCTTTGACCAGCCGCAAATGTATATTGTTTTGTGAAAAAGCTGAAATTATTTAATAAGTGATTTGTGGTGTGGTATGGTGTGATGTGGCATAGCCTCGTCTATGGCATTGGTGCGTTAGAAATTATTTCTTTGCTCCCATAATATATTTGGGGCTGTGAGAATGCACGGGAGAAAAATCTATTATTGATATTCTACTTAATTATAATACAATGAGTCATATTTATACAATACATATCATACTCATATCCTATGTGGGACTAGGATTAGTTCATATTATGTACATAACTATCTAACACTTCCCCTCAAGGCGGTGCATACAAATCATATGTACCGAGCTTGTTACATATGTAACTAAAACGAGGACCAGTAAGGGACTTGGTGAAAATATCTGCAAGCTGATTATTTGACTTCACAAACTTTGTAGCAATATCTCCTAAGAGTATCTTTTCTCTAACGAAGTGACACTCAATCTCAATGTGTTTAGTTCTCTCATGGAACACCGAATTTGATGCAATATGAAGGGCAGCTTGATTATCACATACAAGTTTCATGTTGCTAACCTCACCAAATTTCAACTCATTAAGCAAATGTTTGATCCAAACTAACTTACATGTTGCCACAACAATTGTTCGATATTCTACTTCTGCTCTAGACCGAGCAATCACATTCTGTTTCTTGCTCTTCCAAGATACCAAATTACCTCCTATTAAAACACAATATCCATACATAGAACGTCTATCAGAAGGTGATCCTTCTCAGTCAGCATCTGAGTACACAACAATTTGCTCTTGGCCTCGATCTTCAAACAATAATCCTTTGCCTGGAGCTGATTTTATATATCGAAGAATGCAGACAACTGCATCCCAATGACTATCATAGGGAGAATTCAGGAACTGACTTACCATACTCACAGGAAAGAAAATATCAGGTCTAGTCACTGTGAGATAATTTAATTTACCAACTATCCGTCTATATCTTACATGATCACTAAGCGGCTCCCTCTGTCCTGGTAGAAGTTTAGAATTTGGATCCATAGGAGTGTCAACAGGTCTACAACCTGTCATTCCTGTCTACTCAAGAATGTCTAAGGCATACCTCTGTTGTGAGATTACAACACCTGAGCTAGATTGAACGACCTCAATACCTAGAAAATACTTTAATCTTCCCAGATCCTTAGTCCGAAAGTGCTGAAAGAGATGTTGCTTCAACTTAGTAATACCATTCTGATCATTGTCGGTAATAACAATATCATCAACATAAACTACCAGATAAATACTGCGATTTGAAGAAGAATGCCGATAAAATACAGAGTGATCAACTTCACTATTAGTCATGCCAAACTCCCGAATAATTGTGTTGAACTTACCAAACCAGGCTCAAGGAGACTGCTTTAGACCATAGAGGGAGCGCAACCGACATACAAGGCCACTAGACTCCCCCTGAGCAACAAAACCAGGTGGTTGCTCTATATAAACCTCACCCTCAAGGTCACCGTGAAGAAAAACATTCTTAATATTCAATTGATAGAGAAGCCAATGGCGAACAACAATCATGGATAGAAAAAGGCAGACTTATGCTATTTTAGCCACGAGAGAGAAATTATGACCATAATCAAGCCCAAATATCTGAGTATACCCTTTGGCAATAAGACAAGCCTTAAGTCGATCAACATGGCCATCTGGACTAACTTTGACTGCATACACTCAACAACAACCAACAGTCGATTTACCCGAAGGAAGAGGAACAAGCTCCCAAGTACCACTCGTATATAAAGCAGACATCTCGTCAATCATAGCCTGTCGCCACCCTGGATGAGACAGTACTTTACTTGTAGACTTAGGGATGGAAACAGAGGACAAGGGTGATATATATGCACAATGGGGAGATGACAGACGATGGTAACGTAAACCGACATAATGGGGATTAGGATTAGTGTGGTACCTTTTTGTAGTGTAATCGGTTGACTAAGAGGAGACAAGTCCGCAGTATTAGCAGGGTCAGGTGCAGGACATGAATTGGCTAGGCCTGATCCTGGGCGCAGACGATGATGATAAGTCAAAAGTGGTGGAGTTGTAGAAGGTTGAACTAGACTAGGTGGTGGAACTGAAGTTATAGTTGGTGGAGCTGCAACTGGAGTTGTAGGTGGTGAAGCTGGAGTTATAGAGGAAGATGAATAGGAGATAGTGACTGAATCTCCAGAAGATGGAACTGGTAGCACCTCCGAAATATCTAAGTGATTATCTGGACCTGTGAAGTACGATTGGGTTTCAAAGAAGGTAACATCAGCAAACATAAGATGCCGCTGGAGGTCAGGAGAATAGTATCGATATCTTTTTTTCATTCTCGAGTAACCCAAAAATACGCACTTAAGAGAACGAGTAGCTAACTTATCTTTTTCTGGAGTAAGGTTATGAACAAAACACGTGCTCCCAAAGACACGAGGTGAAAGAAAGAACAAAGGTAAGTGAGGAAACATGACACATAATGGAACTTAACTTCTGGATAGTTGAATATGTCATACGATTAATAAGATAGAAAGATGTAAGAACTGTATCCCCCAAAAATGCAATGGAACATGAGATTGTATGAGTATGGTACGAGCAGTTTCAATAAGATGTCTATTCTTTCTCCCAGCTACCCCAATTTGTTGAGATGTGTACAGACAAGATGTTTGATGAATAATCCTATGAGAGTTCATAAACTGCTGAAAAGGGAAAGGCAAATATTCAAGGGCATTAGCACTACGAAATGTGCGGATAGAAACCCCAAATTGATTTTGAACTTCAGCTTGGAAGATCTGAAAAATAGAAAACAACTTAAATTAACTTTTTATCAAAAATATCCAAGTGCACCTGAAATAATCATCAATGAAACTGACAAAGTAGCGGAATCCCAAGGTAAAACTGACCCGATTAGGACCCCAAACATCTGAATGGACTAAAGTAAAAGGTGACTTTGCTCGATTATCAAGATGTCGAGGGAAATAGGAGCGGGTATGCTTACTGAGCTGACATGACTCACACTCTAGAGTGGACAAGTGAGATAAACTAAGTACCATTTTCTGAAGTTTTGACAAACTGGGATGTTCCAACCATTTATGTAATAAATCTGGTGAATCAGTAACGGTGCAAGTTGTTAAAGGAAGACAAGATGTGAGTTCATGTGCTTTTGCAAGGATAACGTAATAAAGTCCATCTGATTCACACCATGTACCAATGATCCGCCATGTACTGTGTTCCTGTATAAAAATAAGGTCATCAAGAAATAAAATAGAGCATTTAAGTGATTTGGCTAAGCAACCAACGGTTATGAGATTAAAAGGATTATGGGAACATAAAGAACTGAATCTAAAGGTAAGGAAGGAAGTAGACTTGCTTGAACTATTCCAGTTGACATGGTTTGAGACTCGTTGGCCATTGTGACTGTTAGGAGAGATTGAGAACATGAAATAGTAGTGAAAAGAGATTTGTTACCAGAAATATGATCAGATGCACCCGAATCAATAACCCAAGACTCAGAGGTTGAAGATTGGGAGACACAAGTCACATTATTATCTGTTTGAACAACGGAAGTCATTCCTGAAGATGTCTGTTTACATGCTTTGTACTGAAGGAACTCAATATAATCCGGTAAAGAAACAATCTGGATTGGATTCAATGCATTGGATCCTACGGATTGTGAGTCAAAGGATTCTAATACGAATTCCATTATAATATTTACGCCGGAAAAGCATAAATTATTTAGAAATTACTATTCACGCCGAAAAATCATTGTTCATGCTAGGAAAATATAAAAGTGGTCAAAATTTGATTTTAACTTTGATGGGTATGGTCGGAATTGCAAGACGATAACACTGTCCGATAAGAAGTTTTTAAAATTCTGGCTGGAACAAACCCCACGTGTCGGCGCGTGGGACAGACACGCTGTCGACAGATCTCCTACAGGTGTGTGGGGGCATGTGAGTGGGTCTTTTCAGGAGGATCTTTTTAGGCCTTGGTCGCCTCTCTCTTCGGAACCTTGTGGTGGTGTTGGATTTCGCACAACACTGATAATTAGTGACTTTGATGCAAACAGTCACTTAGGTCACCGAAAAATCGCACGGTGACTTATTCTTCTCGGATGTCGCTAGAATGACACACATCGACCTTTTCTCACCGATGCTCTGATATCATGTGAGAATGCACGGAAGAAAAATCCATTATTGATATTCTATTTAATTATAATACAATGAGCCATATTTATACAATACATATCTTTTTCCTATCCTATGTGGTACTAGGACTAATTCATATTATGTACATAATTATCTAACAGGGGCATTGTGTATGCCGCCGTGGTAGATTTGGGGCATTGTGCATGTTGTCGTGGACTCGTTGGGGGTGTTTGGTTGATTTTCTACTGCCGTTTATGACAAGTCCTTAGTGTAGATTGTGTTGTGATATATAGTATTATTAAATAATTATTTGGACCTTATAAAGTAATTATATGGTGAAAGAATTTCTGTGCATATTATTTAAGTGCTCGTTTTGTGTTTGTATTTTCTAACACTTATTTTATAAGTATTTAGAGTGGCGGGTAGGATTTTACTAGGTTATATTTACGTATAACTTACTCCTTACCTATATGTCTATGCAGATACTAGTGGTGAAGACGGAGCTAGTAGCTGACGAGTTCGTTAGAATTGATTCAGTTATTGAGGTGAGCCGCCGCATTGTTCGTGAAGGCTGCCAAAAGAGTCTTTATCATTTATTCGTATTATGTATTTTGTAATTCTCTTAGATGCTCCATGGTATAGAGTTGGATTTGGGATTGGGTTTTAATTTGATATTTCGAGATATTCATTGTTCGTAATTAACTATCAGATTATTTGGATACTCGTTTAATTAATCAAATGCTGCAAATTAATGGCTAAGGTATGAAAGTATGGTTTGTCTGGCGGGTGGTGTGTGCTAGGTGCCAATCACGTCTAGGAGATAGTTTGGGATGTGACAGGTTGTTTTCCTATAATATTTTGAATTGAACTAAAATATCAACAACAAAAAACTTATTAGTTGAGTTCAAATAATATCTACTTATCTGTCATGACTCAATTCCCACTATAGATCGCGATGGCACCCAATGTCTTCACTAGGCAAGCCAACGGTAAAATACCAACTCAATTATTTATTTTATTATTTTTGAAATCATAAATTTTTTTATTAGATAAAGGAAGTAATACATTGAAATCATGGAAAACTTACAATTTAAGTAGAATAAATAATAAAAGTGTGTCAATGCTAAGCAAACCACAAACAAATTCTAGAACATCCCAAAATTCGGTGCCACAAGTGCATGAACATCTATTAGGAAGTACAATAACATTACAACATCTATCTGGAATACAAAATAAACAGGATAAAGTGAATAATTATGATGAAGACTCTGTGGTACGAATCGTAGCATGGAATACAACTCACCATAAAGTCCCCTCAGCAGTTGTGCCTACGTGCCCAAATGACCACCAAATGAACTTGTCATATCGTGCACATTTAGTACAAAAGTGTAGCGTGGGTACGTAAATCAACGCGTATCCGGTAAAGATTTAGCCTAGCCCTGCAGAAGTAGTGACGAGGGGTCGACATCGACACTTACTAGTGGTCTAATAAATAAGATGCATGGATCATAAATAGGCATGAAATACAACAGGATCAATAGAAAAAAGAACATTGGGCAACGAAATCCATTAACAAAATATTATCAGTTTAAAAATCTCCAGGTGCCACATGCTATCTCAACAAATAAAGAACCATCAATTAAATATCTGATCTCATGTGTTAAAAGAATATCATGAAATTTTCAAGTTCAATCAAGAGGGTAATCTCGTGGATATTCGGATTCCTAGTGATTTTATGCACGAATTATGTCAAGGTCGTTCGGCTCGATCCATATAGTCGTGTACATACACTGCCGAGGTTGTACGGTCTGATCTGTGGATGCATCTCATATATACATATACTGCCGAGGCGTTCGGCCGATCCCAAGAATAGAAGAAACTTATCAACTTACGACTCGCGAATTTACTATATAAGGGTCAGAGACGTAACGTAAACATGATATTTACCCTCAATCGATTATCCTGCCAAATAACTCATGGTATTAAGATTCGATCTAACATGATCTCTATTGGATTTCACTTATAGTCTTCAAGTAATTAAACTAACAATTAAATTCAATTAATATAATTTATTGCATGATAAAATCTTAGGTCTACCCGGACATAAACATGAATCTAGCTATGTACGGACTCTCGTTACCTCATGCGTATCTAGCCCCCATAACAAGTAGCACATATCAAATACATCACCTAGGGGGTAGTTTCCCCCTCACGAGGTTGAACATGAGACTTACCTTGCTCTAGAGTTCTATAACCGGCTCCAACGCCCTTCTAACACCTCAACAAATGCGTATCGATCCGAAACTACTCAAATAACATACAAATCAATCAAAATATACTCCAATGCTTATAATTTAACAGTTTATAACAATAACCAACTCCGCTCGAAAAGTCAACCAAGTCAACCTTAGGGCCCAAGTGCCCGGATTCCGAAAATAATTAAAGATAAATATTATCCATAATTTTTCAAACTCAAATATATAATTTATTCCCAATTCCATGTCCAATTTCGTGGTCAAACTCCAAAAATACCAAGTCTAGGTCTTCTACCAAAAATCCCACATTTTCCGCTTAGATTCTTGAATTTACAAGTCTAAATTCGTGTATATGACTCACAACGCGTAGAAATCACTTACCTCATGATTGATGATGAAAATGGCGCTCCAAAATTGCTCCAAAGACTGTTCCCATGGAAGAAATGAGGTGAAAATGAGCCAAACCCCGACTTAAAACAACATTGCCCAGCCCGGCCTTCTTCACGAACGCGGCAAGTTCCCCACGTTCGCGAATCACTACCAGCTTCTGCTCCCCAATTCCTCTACGTGAACGCGAGACAGGGCCCACGAACGTGAAGCTTTACGATCCTGCCCATTACGAACATGGCTGCACATTCGCAAATGCGAAGACCAAATCCCCCACCAGGCCAGCTTCTTCATCACGAATGCGATCGTGGAAACGCAAATGCGAGGCCTTGTCGTCCAGACATTTGCGAACGCGAGACAATAGTCGCGAACGGGGAGCAAAAAATCCCTGCAGCCAAATCATTCTTCGCGAACACATGAGACCCTTCGCATTCGCGAAGAACAAAACCAGATACCAGCACCAACAGTTGCAAAATAAGAAAAAATGATCCAACAACCACTCTGAATCACACCCGAGGCCCCAGAACCCCGTCCAATCACACCAATAAGTCCCAATACCTTATCCAGACTTTTGAAACACCACGAATAATATCAAAATCGCGAATCGACGACCAAAATTCTTCTTTTAACTTTCAAACACTCAAACTTTGACGAACGCATCTGAATCATATCTAAACTTTCCGGAATGACGCCAAACTTTACGTACAAGTCATGAATCACGATACAAACCTATTCCAAGGCTCGGAATTCCAAACGGACGTCGATAAGGCCAAAGTCCACTTCATATCAAACTTAGGAATTTCTAAAACCTTCAAAATGCCAACTTTCAACAATAAGGGCTGAAATGCTCCCGGGCCACCCGATACTCAACCCGAACATACGCCCAAGTCCGTAATCATCATACGAATCTATTGGAACCTTCAAATACTGATTGCGAGGTCATTTACTCAAAAGTAAAACCTTGGTCAACTCTTCCAACTTAAAACTTACGAATTGAGAATTTTCCTTCCGAATCAACTCCGAACTTCCTGAAATTCAATTCCGACCACACGTACAAGTCATAAAATCTGAAGTGAAGCTACTCAAGGCCTCAAACCTCCGAATGACGTGCTTGATCTCAAAATAACCAGTCAGATCATTACATTCTCCCCCGCTTAAATATACGTTCGTCCTCGAACGTACCAAGAACCGTTCCGGAGTTACCCAAAATCGATGTTTAACACCTCGTGCACTTACCCGTTTCACCACAACCCACGTGAGCACATTAGCTTAAGTCAGACTGAAGATCCTTCATCCTACCTTAGCCCATAAGCCTCCAAACCAAATTCCAGCATCCGAAGTTCGCTATGAGACCTGATTGAAACATACGAGCACCATATCAATCTCAATACGCTAAACCCAAAACATGATCAACCATCCATGCTTTAATCACACATTGCACCGCATAATTCGCATGCCCAAAATATCATCCTCCAACCACGATAGCTACAAATTAACGAATTTGATGCCCGTAGTATATATCATAGCATATATAAGTCCTGTTCCGACCCTTGCAATGCTGCAATGATGAAAAAGATGTGTAGAAACTCATAACCACCTGCCCAATCAAAAATTCATGAAATTCCTCCACTCAACAAGAACTCTTGCCTCATTCTAAACTGAATAGTGACATTTTCCTCTAATATACCTAATATAAATTCTATTGCACTGATTTCAGGTCCAATAACCTCGTCTTACCCAGTACAAGCTGCTCGGGCAATAAGCCATCTCAAACACCGTAAAAAATCTCATATGACGCCATCAATGCGCCAACAAGCTACAACTCAAATGTGACCCATAAGGAAGAACAAACTCTGGCAAAGAACTATCCAGCCCGCATAGTGAATAAAACGGCCCAACAGATGCTATGAACCTATCTCAGAAATGAGAAACAAGGCACACAAAATAAGTATAAGGAACCATACTCAACATCTCACTATTGCGTCATGCAACCAGATCCACATATGATATCGTTATGGCGTGCAACCCGTTCAAACATCATACCCGTGGCAGCATGCCACCCGATCTACACATAACAACCTATAAGGAAATACCTATCGAGCCAAAATACTCATACCCACGAAATGCCTCAATATCGATCACAAGCACGCCAAGTGCATAAACACAACCCTAGGGAGACATATAGCGCCATGCACTACAAAATGCCAAGCACGACTAAGGTACCATAACGACTTGCATCTCAAGAGCCATCTTGCTCATATAACACCACAAGCTACACAAGATTACAACACATGTGCGAATAATCAAGCCATTTCACAACCCATATGACATAATAGAGTATTACATAGAATGGATAACGACATGAATAACATCCGACGCCCGAAGACTCCTCCATAAGCAATGTTATGCTGAAGGAACACATCCAACCTGATGTAGAGCATGCATCCACATTAGATCTATCAACAGACCTCAAGCCAATTCTGATCACCCCATACCGGCCTGATAACCTTTCAAAGATCAACAGTGACCTTATTCATGATACATACAAGCAGTCAGCTAATCTGGAACAAACTCCCACAGTCCACAACCAAAGGAGTATAGCGCCTCTCGGGCATAAAATCTCCCATTAGTGACAATATCCGAATCTCCATACCTGATTTCAATCTTTAACAATCAAATGACTAACACGTCACACTTATACGATCTACCATGTTATTTCTATAGTACTAGCCAAGCATCTGCATTTCAATACCCAACACTACAACACTCCAATTTACTCTTGACTTGCCTTTGAAATAATAGTTTTATTGAAACACATAACAGACTTCAAACAACACTCATCCCGAGTGATCCAAATCACAAGACCATATCGTCTCCATACCCACAAGCTATCTCATACCCTTATCGTGTACTCAATAGAATCTCCAACTGATACACCCGTTCTGAAAGATCTTTTACAAATTCGAAGTTATTTCTTCCACCCCTCCAACACTGCACCGTAGATCTGATGATAACATAGAAATTCCCCAAGTATTCTTCACGCTCTACGGCAAAACCCAGTCCTCAGCTATATAACAACCCAAAATCCTTAGACACCACACTTAAATTCTTGAACCTACTAGAACTATTATTGAGAGTCACCCACTCTGACCTGGTCCCGAATAACCATTATTGAGAGTCACCCACTCTAACCTGGTCCCGAATATAACCAAACTCTAGTGCTCTGCTAGCATATTAACACTTCCAAGGAAACAATAAGATGAATTACTTTCCTTGTACATTACATCCATAAGAAGCATAAATTCTGAGTCATTTAAACATCTGCACACGAATCGATAAGGCAAAATGTATCACACATACATCAATTCTTTGCTCGAAATACCCTTGATGTTTTCTCCCATTGGTCATAACTAATCTACAAATGCACTGATAACCCGTTAGTGCCAAGGTACACAACCACGTGACCCAATCGTAGACGGTGGGCTCCCTCACTTAGCTTTAAGCCACAATTACATAAATCCATAAATCACAATAACTCCTCCTCCTCGGTTACCATGATTTCGCACCGTCACTCCGCCAAATTCCTCAAAATCTCTTGTTAAATTTTGCATAACATAACTCGAATTATCATCTCCAAACACACACTCGACCTCCTGACCACTACACCATCTTCTTCAGCGATCCCAGTTCACATCGTAGTACATACTTCATGTTGGATAGAAAATAAAGTTCTTCAGAGGGCCTTTACTAGAAATCACACAACTCCTAACACCTCACAGGAGATATCCCACATGTGTAACCCCATATCGACATCTTCCAACGGCATTGCCCTCATTACAGCCACCACGAAATCAGTTAATCCTCCTGAGCCCACACTCGCCCACCCGTCGAAAGCGCTTGTCCATCTCCATCAATAACGAATGAAGGTCCAGCGATGTATCCAGAACTCAAAGTTATATTACATCCCAATAAAACTCTTTCCGTCATAGTCAAACTTCTGTAGCACAAATCCACCATCTCAAATGAAATACATAGACTTAGCCCCTTTTCACCACGAACATAACCGCGCCAAGATTTCTGGAAGCATGTGGCTATCCTACCACGAAATCCATACGATACGCTAACATTCCCACTCTGAGTTAACCATCTTTCGAAGCTAAATACTCGACCTCTAGTAATTCAAGCTCCACGAGACACCTCCCACCATGTCTTTCCTTATCCTTCACTGCCCAAATACTGCCTTAAATCAAAATCCATCTCTGTAGCACCCGAACTAAGAAATTGCTACCAACTCTAAGCCTCCTCGAAGAACATCTTTCTCGAGCCATCAATATTAGAAACACCGATTCGACTCTAAAACCACTACACACCTTCATCTATGACAACTGCTTCTTAGGTACCATTTCACAACACCCTGCCTCGAAGGCAAATCAAAGAAGACCATAACACCGACGATCCCTAATGTGTTCAAACAAGGACTATGACACCACATCACAAATGAGAATTTCCACCAAGTTCGAAAATATCCCATCTCGCTACTCCGTCAACCAAGGCCTGAACATCCATAGTCCAATTGTTTTTCCTCCTCTGGAATTAAATACTGAACCTCTAAACTATAAATCGAGAAATCCTTCTTTTGATTCATTCACTGCCTCGACACATAAATAAGCACCCTACCATTACACCAACACTGGGCGATAACAATGCATGAACATCATAATAATTGTACATAGCCTCGAAACCATAGGCAACACTAATACTGGGCTGAAACAACAAAACACCCTTCCATAAGGCGACGATAATAGCTCGCTCGAATATGGTGGGAGAAACATCCTGCACCGCATCTGTAGTACCACTATAACTCCTCGATTCCCAATTGATAAGAAGCGCTCAACATCGTATAAGAATGAGTAGGAAGAAAATGAAGGCATAAGCTTCAATGGAATCAAATCGCACAACGAGCAATCAAGAAAGGAAATTCTCCTAACAGACCTATTGCCTCTCAAAGATAAGTATAGACGTCACTGTACCGATCCGCAAGACTCTACTAGACTTGCTCATAACCTGTGAGACCCAAGTGAACCTAAAGCTCTGATACCAAGTTGTCACGACCTAATTCCCACTATAGGTCGTGATGGCGCCTAACGTCGTTGTTAGGCAAGCCAAGAGTGAAATACCAACTCAATTATTTATTTTATTATTTTTGAAATCATGAATTTTGTTTATTAGATAAAGGAATTAATACATTGAAATCATGGAAAACATACAATTTAAGTAGAATAAATAATAAAAGTGTGTCAATGCTAAGAAAACCACAAACAAATTCTAGGACATCTTAAAATCTGGTGTCACAAGTGCATAAGCATCTACTAGGAAGTACAATAGCAATACAACATCTTCTGGAATACAATATAGACAGGATAAAGTGAATAATTATGATGGAGACTCTATGTGCTGCGAATCGTAGCACAGAATAGAGCTCACCATAAAATCCTCTCAGCAATTGCGCCTACGCGCCCAAATTACCACCAAATGAACCTGTCAGATCCTGCACATTTAATGTAGAAGTGTAGCATGAGTACGTAAATCAACGCGTACCCAGTAAGTATCTAGACTAGCCCCAGAGAAGTAGTGACGAGGGATCGACATCGACACTTACTAGTGGTCTAATAAATAAGATTCAGGGATCATAAACATGCATGAAATACAACATGATCAACAGAATAAGGAATAGTAGGCAACGAAATCCGTTAACAAAGTGTCATCGGTTTAAAAATCTCCAAGTGCCACATGCTATCTCAATAAATAAAGGACGGTTAATCAAATATCTGATCTCAGGTCATAAAAGAATATCATTAAATTTCCAAGTTCAATCAAGAGGGAAATCTCGTGGGTATTCGTACTCCTAGCGATTTTATGCACGAATGATGTCGAGGTCATTCGACCCTATCCATATAGTCATATACATACATTGCAGAGGTCGTATGACCTGATCCGCGTATGAATCTCATATATATATATATATATATATATATATATATATATATATATATATATATATATATATATATATATATATATATCTGCCGAGGCGTTTGGCCTGATCCCCAGGAAGATAAGAAACATATCGACTTACGACTCGCGTATTTACTATACATGAGTCAGAGATGTAAAGTAAACATGATATTTACCCTCAATCGATTATCCTGCCAAATAACTCATGATATTGAGATTCGATCTAACATGATCTCTATCAGTTTTCACTTATAGTCTTCAAGTAATTAAACTAACAATTAAATTCAAGTAATACGATTTATTGCATGGTAAAATCCTAGGTCTACCCGGACATAAACATGAATCTAGCTACGTACGGACTCTCGTCACCTCGTACTACATTTCCCCAACAACAAGTAGCACATATCAAATACATCATCTAGGGGGTAGTTTCCCTCTCACAAGGCTAACAAGAGACTTACCTCGCGTTAAAGTTCCATAACCGACTCTAACGCCTTTCTTACACCTCAACAAATGCCCATCGATCCAAAACCAGTCAAACAATGTGAAAATCAATCAAAATATACTCCAATGCTTATAATTTAATAATTTATAACAATCCCAACTCCACTCAAAAAATCAACAAGTCAACCCTCGGTCCTTGATCCACGCCCAATCCACACTCAAGTGTGAGTGGAAACGGTCGTTGGAATAATAGTACCCAACAATGAGTCGGGGTCATTTTTCTCAAGGAGTTAAATATGGGTGTTATGGTGTACACTTGATGAGTGTAAATGAAGTATCTCAATTACACTTCTAAATAAGGTGATTTTGTAATTTACTTATACAATTGACACGAGCAACAATTAACTAGAGAAAAGAGACTAGAAAATGAGTAATAGTTTTTGTTATTTTTCAAATGGGTAAAAGGCCTAGGGATGTAACCTTCACCTAGGTGTTAGCCTATTGGGTGAATTACGTTAATTCTTGTTTTAGTGATCGGCGTGTATAATAACTCTCAACTCGAGATTACACACTCAATACCTCTCTGTTATAGAGTAAGTTTGCCCAAATTGGCTTTCTCATGCCCAAATGGATATCAATTCAAATAGTTGATATGAGCTCAAGTCGGGTTTTCTCTATCTCTAGTTTAAACCCTTTAATTAGGCTAGCCAAAACCTTAACTAGCCCAATTTCTTCTTAGCCAAGTTTTTCTCGACTAAGTCCCTCTTTCTCATGTAAGAACCAAGTAAAAAAGGCATGAATCAATGTTCGCAACCATTAATTTTAGAAATAATGCATGAAAAACACTAACTAATAAACACCCAAACATAAATAAGCATTAGATTAATTACCCATAAGGTTTACACACTAGGATTGGGTCACAACCCTAGAGAAGATCTAGCTACTCATAATAGAAATTGAAGAAAATAAAAAAGAAGTACAAATTAAATCCATAATACAAGATTAAAATGATAAACTAATGTGATTTCACCCAAATATTGTCACAAATTACCAAAAGTAGTAAGCTATAACGGCTGCAACTCAAAAAACTATAAAACTTGCCCTAAAAAGTATTTTCCGTCTATTTAAAGTGGCCCAAAATTCGCTGACAAAAATACCCTTCGGGAGGTTCAGCAGCCACACAATTCCATGTGCGGTCCACACTTTGCTAGGTTCAGTATGTGGAGGATTTATGCAGCTGCACAAGTCCATGTGTGGTCCACACTTTGCTTGGTTATGCAGGAGGAGGATTTATGCAGTCGCACAATTTGGTCTGCGGTTGCACTTCAGCTTCTGCGGCTGCACTTTTCCTTCTGCGGCTGCACTTTTGGCAAGGCTTCACACTTGTTCATTTTGCACACTCTCTGTACTTTTTGAATTCTTGTCAGTGCGACCATGTTTTGCACCCGCACAAATTGTGTGCAGTCTGCACTTGTTTCAATCATCATCTGAGCTTCAACACCAAATTTGCAGTTGCAGAGATAATTCTGCGGTCCGCGCTTTCTTATGTGGCCGCATAATTACTTCTGCGGACCGCACTTTTGGCCTGCTGCACTCTTTCTTGCTTTATGAGCCAGAACATTCGTTTTTGAGTTAGAGTTCTTTGTCGAGGTCCAATTCTCCAATATTCCTGCAATTTGCATAATTTCATTAGTTTTGGGAACAAAAGTCAACACTTTCAGACTAAAACTAAAGCAAGAAGGTATTAATAAGTGGTTAAAATCCACACTTATCAACTCCCCCAAACTTAAGTCTTTGCTTTTCCTCAAGCAAATAGGTTAGTTACCACCTCCTCAAAGTGAAAGGTCATTTCAAATAGTCAATTGTAAGCCATTCACACTCACTCGGGACCAATAATTACCCATAATACTCATGCATTCTCAACAAGGTGACAAATCACATATTATGCACATATAGTTCTAATGTGACATTTGAGTTTCAAGAATTTACTTCACTCATCAAGGACTCTTGCTCTATCATGCAGATCATGGTGGACTCCAAACTCTTCCTCCTCTACCCTCTATTTTCCAAGCTCACTTCAAGAGTTAACACTCAATTCTTTAGATCAATGAAAGTTTCACTCTTCCCTCACATGTCACAAGTAAGGCTTCAAGTACCATAGGCTTTCCCCTCATGTAGATCACCACTAATGTAAGTTTACTCGGTTCAAAATCAAGTAGGACTTCTTTCGGTTTGTAATGAAGGCTTTTGGATTAGGGTAGATACCATATGAGTATGTGGTTATGCCCTTCCTTAAGCACTCCACATTTTCATTTCTTGGCTCACTTTTTACCAACTCTTAGAGGCATTTCATTTTCCTTGGGGGCTAGAGAGACTTAACATCACTCTTTCTTATTCATTTCATTCTTTTCTCCCTTAATGCTCATACTAGAGATAGTTGCCTCTTTTTGATTTCATCAACCTTCCTTTTTATTCTCTTTTTTGGCATTTTCTTTTTGTTCTTTTCTTTTCATGCCTTCTCTTTTCATAGAGATCATTTCTTTTCTCTTTTTGGTGCCTTGATACCTCTTTCAAATTCCTCAACTCTTCCCCCAAACTTATGCCTTAAGCCACTTATTTCATAAAAGTGTTAAGGAAGGTCCGGGTGCCAAGAGAGGATTATAACAAAACTGGTAAAGGCTTGTAGCGTGGTTACAAAGTAAGAAAGGCTAAAGGCTCAAAGGGGGTTGACTAGGGATAACAAACATTTGTTGTCAAAAGAAATCTCAAACGGACCAAGGAAAGACTACAATCATTTTCCAAACCAATTAAACTTAGGATTTCGCCTTGAAGCACATTCGGGGCAACTTCTAGACCATTCACACAAATACTTGGACTGGCAACGAAATATTACCTCACCCCTCATGCAACTAGACTGTAAAAGAGGATAGAGTTTAGAGCCTACAACAATCACAATCAAGTTAAAAACCACTATGGTCCAACTAACCACTCAATGATTATCAAAGTCAACTCAAGAGCCTCAGAGTCACTAACTAGAGCTATTTTCTTTCAAAAATCTTGTTTCAAACCATAAGCACGCAATTAAGTGTGTTGGTTCCAAATGAAGCATGAATAAATCTTTTTAGAGAATGACTTTATTAGGGTTTTTATTTATTACTATTACTATTATTATTACCTAAACACAAAAACGGACTCATTCCTTTAAGAAGATTGTCACACCATCTATCCTCGGGAAGAGTCACCCGGTTCACACAAAAGACCACCTTTGGAAAGAACCATGACATTAAGAAAATCAAAGTCTTATTATCTATACTACTACGAAAAACATGAAAATTACAGACTTAAAAAGAAGCTACTAACAAAATAAAAATCAAAGTAAACAATTAAAGAAGCTGATGAAAGCAATAACTAACTAAAGATAGATAAAATAAAAGAAACAGAATTATCCAATTATTATAGTCCAAATGTGTCAAATAAACTCCCCCCCCCCCCCAAATAAAAGTAAGAATGTATCCAATGCTTAACAAAATAGGAGTGAAAAGAGAGAGGGCGAAGAAACCCCATAAGCATCCTTGGACATCTCAGTGTCCCAGCAGCATCAACTCATGTTGGCTCAACCAACTATATCTCATCATGACCATATATGGGAGTGGTGGGAGTGGCAAACATCGCATGCATTACATCAGCAGTGTCGGCAATAAGGCATGGCTCCTCAGACTGGCCAGTTGGTGCAAACTGTATAGATAGATATGGGGCGGACTGGTTTGGGTCAAGCAGCATGTCAAATAGTAAATCCCCAGTTGTCACTAGTCGGGTCACCTCTTTTCTAAGCTTATCCACTGACTTTTTGCTAGCCTGGGACTTTCTCATCTTCTTCACTTCTTTGGTCAAGTCCTAAATAACTGAACCATGCTATACCAGAGTGTCCATGATCATCTTCTGGTTGTCCAGAATCTTGCGCAGCTTCTCATCAAGCTCAGTAGAATCATGTGGTGCCTGTGTGGATGACTGCCCTACAACAGTACTAGATAACTTAGACAACTTTGAAGTAGATGTTTGCATCCAGTTATTGAGACTCGCCAATGTCTGGGAGACATGCAAAGCAGAAAGTGGGCCTGTAGGCATGGGCACAGCCTCAGAACTGGAGTAGGGACTGCCCTAGGAGCTGTGGTCGGAGTTGAAGATGGCGGCGGAGGCATACCAGCTGCACTAGTAGAAGGCTCAGCTGATATAGATGGAATATCAGTTGTGTCAGAAACTACCACTATCGGCTCATCAGACTGCCTTTAGTACTAGAAGGCTGAGCACTCTTCTTCGGGTTGGTCGGATTCTGTAACGAGTACCACTCAAACAGCTTCTTTGGCTTCACCTTTGTATCAAATGGCTTTAGCTCTACCTTTGCATCAGTGAGGTACTATGTGATAGTGTTGGGGTAGAGGTAAGCAGTGTTAGTCTGCTGCGCTACCAATGAGATGTTGGTCGACATCAGGGCACCCACATTGATCGGGTACCCAGCCATGATAGAAGCCACTAGAATTGCATGTGGAACAGACAAGTTGTTCTTATTCTAGTATGGGTCAAGCCTGCTATACATAAGGTCTGCCAACCTTTTGCCTCAAAACTCAATGTGTTCTGTTCAATGGGTACCCCGGTAGTGATCCATGGTGGAGGTGGCCACGGTGGCGCTAAGATCTCAACAAGCCACGGCCTAGCCTTTTCTTTCAAGGCCAACTTCTCCAGGTACTCCTTTGGCTCCAAGTCCTTAAAACTCAAGTACGCGTTCAGCGTGTGTTGATTAAACTCCACCCTATGGTTGCGTACTTTGGTCACCTTAGTCCCCTTGTAAATATGTGAGATGTTGGCATAGAGCTCGCGAACAAGGTGGTTCTTGACATCTACGACCTTCTCAGTAAACAACATCCACCCCTTTCTCGATCTGAACTGCCTCAACACTGCAGAGTTGTATCTATCTAGTTCCCTTAACAGAAATTGCCTCTCATGTGTCAACGATCTCTCCGACCACCACATCTGGAAATTAGTGAAAGCAGCCAAACTCACAAACCTGTCTTCCCATATTTCCTTCTTCTTTGTCCACTTAACCCTAGTGGATGTACCATCTCCCCCTTTACCATCATCTGGAACATCCTAAACATCCTGCACACCGGACTCTGGAGCAATTGCTGGCTCGGAGCCCTGGTTAGCACTTTCGGAACCCTCGGAAGTGTTGTGAGATGATGAAGCTAGGACTAGGGGCTCAGATCGCTCTTATGGCCTGGTCTATGCAGCTGCCTGCTCCTCCAGAATAGTCACGGAGTTGCCCTGGGAAGCCTCCCTAGACGGGGTATAAGAACTAGACTCGGAGAGGTATTCACCCCTTCCTCTGCCTACTATGGTCTTCTTCCAAATAGTTTTGGGCACACTGAGGGGCAAGGCATCTCTGCCTTGACCCCTAGAAGAGTCTACTCTACCTTTGGCAGTTTCGTCGGGGCCTTGTGATCGAACCATTTTCTGTATCAAAACCAAGAGGATTGTTAGTTGCAAGTCGTCATTCAACATAGTTAAGACTTATGAAAGCAAGGGAAAACATTATGGACACAGTAGGGTTACTACAGATTAACAGGCTGTAGAAAATGGGAATTGCGGTCGGCACTTTTCTTATGTGCGGCTGCAGAATGGTAGCATGGACCACACATTTTCATGTGCAGCCGCATTTCTAACAAGAAAGATCAGAGGTTCAAGTACGTCTTCTCTAAAGTCAGTGCGACGGCCAAAGTGCGGCCGCAAAATTCATTTGTGGTCCACGGAATTATAAGTGCGGTCCGCAGTTTTGTTCTTCCAAGAGACAGGTCTCTGATATCAGTGCGGACCTAAAGTGCGGCCGTTCTTAAAATCCTGCGGTCCGTGCAATTACAGTGCGGCCGCAGAAGCACTTTCCTTCACCAGTTGCCCAGAACAACTAAATTGAGGACCGCACAAATTCAAGTGCGACCGTAGAATTCAAATTTTCACGAACAGTCGGTCTTTTTCACTTAGATTTTGCAATTACTTGTACAAATCAGTATCGCAACATGTTATACACATCAAATCTAACTAACCCAAGCCATTTTATCATGTATTTATGATTACCCAGTACAGATCTATCCCACATGGATACATATATGAGCTCTAATAATATATGGCCTAAAAAGAAGCTAAAATTTCAAAAATTAAACTAACAAAAAAGATTAACATGAAGTGAAGCATACCAGATGAAGTGAGTGTACTAGGTGTGTGAGCACGGGTAAGTGTGTGTGATTGATAGTGAAAATCTCTCAATAAAGCTTTTATAGCAACAGTGAATCTCAGAAGAGTTAAAAAGTGTAAAATAAGGACAAAAGTCCTATTTATACTTAGAGTGAATGAGGGGGGAAAGGGGTGAGTGCGGCCACACAATTCCAAGTGCGGTCCGCACTCCTTTACCTGGGAAGCAGTGCTCTGTACCACTTGTGCGGTCCGTATAATTCCTCTTTCGGCCGCAGAATAGCCACGCACTGAGAGTCTAAACTTCAGACACCTTGTCGAGCTTCCAGAAGTGCGGTCCGCATGTGAAATATGCGGCCACACAAGCTCGTCTGTTGTGGCACACTTAATTTTGCGGTCGCACAATTAGAATGTGCGGTCGCAATTTCCTTCAACACTTAGCCATTTTTATGTCACAAATGTAAGTGTTCTTGTTCTTCAAATCTAATGCACCAAAGGGTGTTACACCAACAATTTCAAACGAACCACACCACTTGGATTTTAGCTTCTCGGGAAACATCCTCAACTATGAGTTAAACAACAATACAAGATCGCCCACCTTGAACTCTTTGTCCCAAATGTATTTGTCATGAAGATATTTCATCTTTTTCTTGTACAAGGACGAACTCTCATATGCATGGTACCGTAACTCATCCAATTTATTTAGGTGTGTAACCCGCAAGTTAACGGTTACATCCCAATCACGATTCAATTTCTTTAAAGCCCATATTTCTTTGTGCTCTAGTTCCACCGCAAGATGACAAGCTTTCCTGAACACTAACCGATATGGAGACATTCCGATAGGTATTTTGTAAGTTGTCCGATAAGCCCATAACGCATCATCAAGCTTCTTGGACCAATTAATCCGATTAGAATTCACCATTTTATACAAGATACTCTTTATCTCCCGGTTGGAGACTTCCACTTGCCCACTAGCTTGTGGGTGATAGGGAGTCGTGACCTTGTGAGTAACACCATACTTGCTAAGTAAATTGTCAAAAGCCTTGTTGCAAAAGTGTGACCCCCATCGCTTATGATTGCATGTGGAGTACCAAATCTTGTAAACATATTCTTCTTCAAGAATGCCACTACACTTCTCACCTCATTGTTGGGTAAGGCCATGGCCTCAACCCATTTGGACACATAATACACCGCGACCAAGATGTAAGTGTTTCCACAAGAGCTCACAAAAGGGTCATAAAGTCAATGCCCCAAACATCGAAAATATCAATCTCCAAGATGGTTGTGAGAGGCATCTCATTTTTCTTTGAAATTCCACCGGCCCATTGACATTCATCACTTTTTTTCACTAAAACACTTGCATCCATGTAAAGAATAGGCCAATAGAAACCACAACTAATAACTTTGGCCGTTGTTCTTGCTGCACCATGATGGCCACCATATGGTGAAGAATGACAAGCCCCAAGAATATCGCATTGCTCTTCTTCCGGTACACACCTTCTAATCACCCCATTCTTACAGGTTCAGAAAAGGTATGGTTCATCCCAATAATAATCTTGACAATCTCTCTTGAGATTCTTCCTTTGGTTTGAAGAGAACTCATCCGGAATGATTCCACTACAAGAAAATTTGCCAACTCCGCAAACCATGGCACCTCTTTCATTGAAATTACCAAAAGTTGCTCATCGCGGAAGGAGTGATTGATTTCAACGCCATCATGTGGCCTCCCCTCCTCCTCCAAACGAGACAAGTGGTTTGCCACTTGTTTTTCACCACCTTTCCCATCTTGAATATCAATATCAAAATCTTGAAACAAAAGTACCTATCTCATTAACCGGGCTTTAGAATCATTTTTTCTATAAAATAGCGAAGCGTCGCATGATTCGTGTGGACAATAACTTTGTCACCCATCAAGTACGGGCGGAACTTCTCAATTGCGAACACAATAGCAAGGAGCTCTTTTTTCGTAACGGCATAATTGACTTGGGCACTATTCATGGTCTTACTAGCATAGTAAACCGGATGAAAAGCTTTGTTGATACGTTGCCACAAAATAGCTCCAATCGCTACGTCACTTGCATCACACATGAGTTCAAAAGGCAAACTCCAATTTGGGGCAGTAATGGTAGGAGTAGTTGTCAACTTGAACGTCAATAGTTCAAAAGCCCTCATATAATCATCATTGCAATGGAACTTGTCTTCCTTCTCAAGGAGCTTACACAATGGGTTAACCACTTTAGAGAAATCTTTGATAAAGCACCAGTAGAAGCCCGCATGGCCTAGGAAACCCCGCACACCCTTCACCGAAGTTGGGGGTGGAAGCTTAGAAATCACCTCAATCTTCACCTTGTCAACTTCAATTCCATCCATTGAGATTTTATGGCCAAGGACAATGCCTTCCTCAACCATGAAATGGCATTTCTCCCAATTGAGCACCAATTTGGTCTCTTCACATCTAGCCAACACTTTGTCCAAATTTGCAAGACAATCATCAAAAGAATCCCCAACCATCGAGAAGCCATCCATGAAAACTTCAAGGTTGTCCTCCACCATATCCATGAAAATAGCCATCATATACCATTGAAAAGTTGTTGATTCATTACACAAACCAAATAACATCCTCTTGAAAGCGAAAGTACCATAGGGACAAGTAAAAGTTGTTTTCTCTTGATCTTCCGGATCAATGAGAATTTGGTTGTAGCCCGAGTATACATCAAGGAAATAATAGAAAGCATGACTGTCCAATCTATCTAGAATTTAATCTAAGAAAGGAAGTGGAAAGTGATCCTTCCTTGTAACTTTGTTGAGCTTGCGATAATCCATGCAAGCCCTCCAATCGGTCACCGTTCTTGTAGGAATCAACTCATTATTATCATTGGTAACCGCCATCATGCCCCCCTTCTTTGGGACACATTGAATACGAGAGGTCCATGAACTATCGGAGATGGGGTAGACAACCCAGGCATCCAACCACTTGATAATCTCCTTCTTGACAACTTCTTGCATAGTCTCATTGAGTCTTCTTTGATGTTCAATGGACAATTTATCACCATCCTCCAATTTGATCTTATGCATGAAAAAGGTGGGGCTTATACCCCGAATATCCGCCAAAGTCCACCCAATAGCCTTCTTCCTCTTTTGTAGCACCGCCAATGTGGAATCAACCCGCACGTTAGTCAAATAAGAGGAAAGAATAACCAGTAAAGTAGAACAAGGGCCAAGAAATTCACACCGAAGGTGTGAAGGCAATGGCTTCAACTCCAAAGTAGGTGGCTCTTCAATAGAAGGCTGTATAGGAGGAGTTTTTCTATTCTCAAGATCCAAAGATAATTTCCGGAATGCATAGTTGTACGACCTCATTCCTTGAAAAAAGCTCACACATTCCATGAAACCATCCATCTCTTCATCATCAAAATTAAGCAAAACAACTTCCAATATATCGCCAACATTGATTGTAGCACTTGTATCATCAACAATAACACCGGTCACCAAATCCACAAAAGAACACACCTCATTACTATTTGGTTGCCGTATGAACTTACACACATGGAGTACCACTTGTTCATCACCAACCCGGAAAGTGAGTTCTTTGGCTTTTACATCACAAAGAGCCTTACCCGTAGCAAGAAAAGGTCTCCCAATAATGATAGACACTTTATAATCAACTTCATATTCTAGAATAACAAAGTCCGTCGAAAGAATGAACTTATCAACTCTGACAAAAACATCTTCAATCACACCCAACGACCTCTTCATGGTACGATCGGTCATTTGCAACCTCATAGAAGTGGGTATTAGTTGCCCAATATCCAAAATTTTGAAAACCGAATAGGACTTCAAATTGATACTTGCCCCAAGATCACAAAGAGCTTTAGCAAACTTGGCGCTCCTAATTGTACAAGGAATCGTGAAAGCACCGGGATCCTCCAACTTATGAGCCATGAAATGAACAATTGCACTCACTTGATGAGTGACCTTGATAGTTTCAAAATTCATCGACAGCTTCTTGATCACAAGATCTTTCATAAACTTTGTATAGCCGGGCATTTTTTCCAAAGCTTCTACTAATGGCACGTTGATTGAAAGACTCTTCATCATTTGAATGAACTTCTTGAATTGGTTCTTATCATTTTACTTGGAAACTTTTTGAGGGTATGTAGGTGGAGGCTTAGGCAATGGCTCCTTAGCCTTTTGCACTATTGGTTCCAGTATGTCACCTAGATGGGTTCACCTCCTCTTGAGTCTCTTCAACATTATCATCAATGTCAATCCAAACCTCCTCATTTGTTTGAATAATATTATTAGGGATATCTTTTACTTGTACCACTTGGTCATCATCTACAAGTCGTCTGTCACTTGAGGTGGGTGTATTCCTACCTCTTCCACTTCTTGTGATAACCGCCATAGCATGTCCCGTAATTTTACCACACTTTGGGTTCACTACCGTGTCACTTGGTAGTGCACCCTTAGGATGAGAATTTAGAGCATGAGAGATTTGCCCCCATTTGAATTTCTAGATTGCGGATTGATGTGTTGTGTGAGGCAAGTTGGGCATCCAAATAGGCATTCTTTTCCATCATTTACTTGAACATATTCTAAATACGCCCCATATCATTGTTTGAAGAACTTGAACCATGGGAAGGATAAGGAGGTGAGTTGTTTGGTCGTTGATACATTGGGAGCCTTTAAAATCCGACCCCCGGTTGCCTTAATTATTTTCCCAACCACCTTGATTGTTGCCTCCCCAATTTCCTTGGTTGTTTCCACTCCATTTTACTTGATTGTTGTTATTATGCCAATTCCCTCGATTGTCAGAACTCTAATTTCCTTGGTTATTATGTGGTCCCTATTGTTGTTGATTTGAGCCTTGGAAGTTGTTTCTTTTTCCTTGAAAATTGTTCACATATTGAACTTCCTCTTCTTGCTCATGATACAAATCATCTTGATCAAAACCACCATCATCTTGCACATAATTCTCCACTCTAATTTGTATTTGTGGACCCTTAGTCCTCTTCTTGTTCACCAAAACATTAAATCCCCCCATAGCATGAACTTGCTTAGGAGCTTGCACTTGATTGAGTTGGCCTTTGCTAGTTGAGTCATAGTTGTTGTCAATTCGGCAATGACTTGCACATAGTCTTGCAACTCTTTGTGGAGGTCTATTATTTTGGATTACCTTGTGGAACATTAGCTCGGGATTGCCAAGTCGATGACGTCTCTTTCATCTCATCAAGAATTTCACACGTCTCGGCATAAGGCGTTGTCATAAAGTTTCCACCGGCCAATTGATTGACGACACATTGGTCCGTGGTATTGATAGTATGGTAGAAAGTTTGTTGAATCATGTTATCGGTCATATCATTGTTTGGGCATTCTTTCATCATTGTTCGATACCTCTCCCAAATGTCATGCAAGGTCTCATTTGGCTCTTGCCTGAATGCCAAACTTAGCAATAAACTTTGCCGCCAACTCATCCCAAGTGTGTGTTGAATGGTTCGGAAAACGTTCCAACCAATCTAAATCTTTACCTCGTAGAGAGAAGGGAAAAATCCTTAGCCTCAAGGCATCCTCGAAAATACTAGTTTGCTTGCTCCCCCAACATGTATCCACAAAGCATTTCAAATTTTTGTAAATATTTTGACTTGGCTCACCGGTGAAAAGCCTCGTTGCTCAAGCAAAGTGAGCATCACATTGGTCATTTGAAAGTTGCCCGCTCTAATACGAGGGGGGACAATTGTACTAGCATAATCTTCATTGGGCAATATCCGGTGTTGTGACGCTTGTGGTTAAGGTGGTGGAGGCGGGGGTGGTACGTGAACGTTGTCTTGTGGCACCCGGCCTCGCCGATTAAGTTGTGGCACTTGAGGTACCTCATCAAGTTGTTCCTCCTCACCGTCCAAGTCCCCCAAAGACATATTTTCGAGCTCATTATTCGCCATGTTTGTACCTATGATTTATTCAACAAGTTAGTAACACGGAAGGGAAATAAGATATTTCAAAAACAATACTCAAATATATAGCTAACACCATTAAACTCCCCGACAACGGCGCCAAAAAATGATCCATGCCAAATCTACACTCAACAGTAAGTGAAAACGGTCGTTGGAAGAATAGTACCCAACAATGAGTCGGGGTCGATTTTCTCAGGGAGTTAAATATGGGTGTTAGGGTGTACACTTGATGAGTGTAGATGAAATAGCTCAATTACACTTCCGAATAAGGGGGTTTTGTAATTTACTTCTACAGTTGACACTAGCAATGTTAACTAGAGAAAAGAGACTAGAAAATGAGTAATTGTTTTTGTTGTTTTTCAAATGGGTAAAAGGCCTAGGGATGTGACCTTCACCTAGGTGTTATCCTAATGGGTGAATTACGTTAATGCTTGTTTTAGTCATCGGGGTGTATTATAACTCTCAACTCGAGATTACCTACTTAATACCTCTCGGTTATAGAGTGATTTTGCCCAAATTGGCTTTCTCAAGCCCAAATGGGTATCAATTCAAATAGTTGATATGAGCTCAAGTTGGGTTTTTTCTATCTCTAGTTCAACCCCTTTAATTAGGCTAGCCAAAATCTTAACTAGCCCAATTTCGTGTTAGCCAAGTTTTCATAGACTAAATCCTTCTTTCTCAAGTAAGAACCAAGTCAAAAAAGGCATGAATCAATATTTGCAACCATTAATTCTAGAAATAATGCATTAACAAGGCTAAATAATAAACATCCAATCATAAACAAGCATTATATTAATTACCCATAAGGTTTACACACTAGGGTTGGATCACAACCCTAGAAAAGATCTAGCTACTCATAATAAAAATTGAAGAAAGTAAATAAGAAAAACTAATTAAAGCCATAATACAAGAATAAAATGATAAACTAATGTGATTTCACCCCCAAAATTGTCACAAATTACCAAAAGTAGTAAACTATAACAGCTACAGCTCAAAAAAACTATAAAACTTTCCCTAAAAAGTGTTTTTCGTCTATTTATAGTGGCCCAAAATATGCTGACAAAAATGCCTTTCGGGAGGTTCTGCGGCCGCACAATTCCATATGCGGTCCACACTTTGCTTGGTTCTGAAAGTGGATGATTTCTGCAGTTTCATGAAAGGGAAGCTGCATCGGCTGGGCTACCCTCCTCGTAAACCCGCAACCACTGATACGCTGCTCCTGACAGCTGGAATGTAGTAAAAGCAAACCCACCCGCCTCCACAATACCAATTGCGAAGAATACGGTGGCACTCCTCTAGAAAACCATGTGCATCCTCTCAAGTCAAACCACTGAAAGTAGGAGGGTGATACTTCTTGAACCTCGCAAGTCTAAGTTGATCCTACTCTGATGCCTTTGGCCTGGCCTCAGGCTGAATCGGAATAACAGGTTGTACCGGCACCACACCTAGAACCTAACCAATGTGAGCCTGTTGCTCTAGAGTACCGGCGGGGGGAGTCTGATCTACTCGTCTAATCTATGAAGTAGCTGGTGCAACGAAGATCAATCCCGCCTAAGCCAATGTACCAAACATGCTCAGGAACTGCGCTTAAGTCTCCTGAATTTCGGGGGTAACAACAAGCATCTCCGGTGTCTGTACCCTAACCGGAGCTACTAGCGGCTCCCCAACTGTTGCTCTAGTAGGTGCTCTAGTTGCGGCACGTGCCCCTCCTCGGTCTCTAACTCGACCCCGGCCTCTCGCGGCTCTAGAAGGGGGTGCGGGTGTCTGCGCAGCTGATCCGGTAGCGCGTCTCCTCACCATCTTTGAGAGAATAGAGATACAAAGGCTCAAGCTTCGAAATCAACAAATTCGCAAAACAGGAATGAAAAAAGTGGAGATTTTTCCTAATAGTTATGTAACCTCTCGAAGATAAGTACAGACGTCTCCGTAGCAATCCACAAGACTCTACTAAACTCGCTTATGACTCGTAGCACCTATGAACCTGGAGCTATGATACCAACACTTCACGATCCCAATTTCCCTCTATAGGATGTCGTGATGGCACCTAGTCTTTAAGACTAGGTAAGCCTAACACTTACTGAATTAATGGCAAAATTCAACCAACTATTAAATATGAAACAAAAATTTCTATACAAAGCCAACAATCCCAAAATCGGAAGTACAAGTCATAAGCTCTTACTGAGTTCACTAGAAAATCTCTAAGTACAACTGTTACAGAATAAAAATAAAGTGTACACAAATAACTTCTGAAGGTGACTCTAAGGCCTGCGAACGTGGTAGCAGGTATACCTTGAAGTATCCACCACAATATAAGATCCGCTATCTGACAATCAATAGACTCTGAAGTACCTGGATCTGCACAAAAATGTGCAGAAGTGTAGTATGAGTACACCACGGTCGGTACCCAGTAAGTATCAAGACTAACCTCGATAGAGTAGTGATGAGGTACAAGTCAAGACACTCACTAGACAAAATAACATGTGTTGTATAGAAGTATAAAACTAATAATGGAAAGCATGAATCAGTAAATGGCAACAAGTGATATAAACAGTAAGACAATAGGAACACTATGAAAGAACCGTTGAAACCAAATAAGGAACACAATGACAACCAACAAATCAAGTCGTTCTAATACAAGGTTTATAATGAAATCACTCTGTAATACTTCATCTCTTAGTCACGGGTTTAAACCCACCATCATCTACTCACGGCACCTAGAGCTCACATCTCAATTCACAACCACACAGACAACTCACGTGCCAAAATCTCAATCCACGTGGCATGATCACGGGCTCACATTCACAATCTGCCCAGCGTGGTCATATGCTCACAATCAACATGGAAAGAAATAACACAAGAACACATGGGTATGATCAATAAATGTAAAGTTGCATACTCCTGAGCTAGTATAAGTGGTATGCTATGGTGTATGCTTGTGCGAGTGTACTACTGCAACCCAAGTCAGCAAGTAATATCAAGGACATCGAATAGCTCATCAAAACAACAAAGCAAGTCACGTAAGGTGTATGACAAAGATAAGGAAAAGCACACCATCACACAAAAATCACCAACACAATGTCTCCAAACCATCACACATTATCCCTGACATTGCCACATGTATCTCTTCGACAGCCACCCGTATCACTCCGCCCTGACATTATCATTAGCCACTTTTATCGCTCCTAAAGTCACATGTATCACTTCGTGTAATAGCCACATTATCGCTTCGCCCGGACAATAACACAATAGCAACCTGTATCACTCCATACATTTAACAACAGTGAGATGCCATCCTTATACCCCACATAACAACAATGGTGAACTGCCACCCTTATACTCTGCATAACAATGGTGAAATGCCACCCTTATACCGCATAACCACAACCAAACCACACAACAGTTCACATGTGTTATCATCACAATAACACAACATATCAACTCGTATCACAAGTGTCTGTAAGCCACAACCTTTCCAAAGATTCAACAATATTAATATTTTCACAAAAAATAACCTACGACTCAACACAACGTATATAGAACCTCAATAATAACAAAATGAATGGAAAAATAATTCAACAAGGAAAAACATCCCCTTTAAACACAACTTCAATTAAAATAGATTAATGATTCTCGATAACTTCAATTCCAATTAATTGTTTAAGGATAACCTCGATAGTGAAAGTACTTCCATGAAATGGAAAACTTCGGACTCTAGTGTATGAATTAGGCTAACAATGAAGGAGATGTCACAAACTAGTACTACGTCTAAATGCATGAGAACAACCCGGCAACAAAAGGATATCATGTGACGACAATTTCAACTAAGACTCTCCACAATAAAAGAAATCACATGATGATAAAAGTGATAAAAATACTAAATAAAGCATATAAGAGCAAACTCGACAAGTAAAGAATGTGACATGTAACGACAACTTCAAATAAAGCATGTGATAGTAGACTTGATGAATAAAAGATATAACATGTGCTAACAATTCAAAATAAGTACATAAAAGATGCCTAAGAGTCTAGACCGGTCAATTTTCATATATCAGCGTGAGTACGTACGCGTCACCTCGCGTACACGGCTTTCACATGACAAAAATAGCACAGACGACTCAAATCCTAAGGAGTTGTTCCCCCACATAAGGTTAGGCAAGATACTTACCTCAAAGAAGCTAAACGGATACTCTAAAATGACTTTTTGGTGTCAAATCATCAAATCGTTCTTCAGTTGTTCCCCCACACAAGGTTAGGCAAGATACTTACCTCAAAGAAGCTAAACGGATACTCTAAAATGACTTTTTGGTGTCAAATCATCAAATCGTTCTTCAAATCATCATTTTACATTTTTAAAAATTTTCACAAAAATTCCCATTTTTCTCCCATTCAAATCACTAATTTAATGTTAAAAACAAATATGGAATCACGAAATAAAATCAAATCCGAGTAAAGAACACTTACCCCAATCCAACACGTGAAGAACCCCTCAAACATCGCTTAAATCCGAGCTCTCTAACTCAAAAAGTGATAAAATATCAAAAGCCCTCGAAATAGAGTACTTATATTCTACCCAGGCATTTGCACATCGCGATCGCGAATATACACATGCGATCGTGAAGAAGAAACAACAGCTGCCCAAAAAAATGCATTACGCGATCGCAAAATAGGGGATGCGAACACAATTCATTACTGCCTCAGCTATCGTGATCGCAGACAGTTCTATGCAAACGCGAAGAACAAAGTCCCTGCCTCCCCAGCATAGTCTCCCACTACGCAAACTGTAACAGCCCAACCGGTTGTTTTGCCTTCTAGAACTCCGTTCCCCAAAATAAGACTCCCCATAGGTGCTTTTACTGTTTTATGACTTACGGGGAAGGTTAGTTCGGAATTTGGAAGAGTTCGGGTTGAAATCGGAACACTTGGTTCCTTATTTGGCTTTAAAAAGGCTAAGTTTGACTTTGGTCAACATTTTGAGGAAACGACTCCGGAATCAGGATTTGACGGTTCTAATAGATTTGTATGATGATTTTGGACTTGGGCGTATATTCGAATCGGGTTTTGGACAACCCGGGAGCGTTTCGGCGCTCAATAGTGAAAACTAGCTATTTGAAGGCTTAAGGTTCTTTAAATTTGGTTTGAAGTAGGTTTTGGAGTAATCGAGGTCCGTTTGAAATTCAGAGCCTAGGAATAGCTCGATATGGTGATTAATGACTTGCACGCAGAATTTGGTGTCATTCCGAGTGGTTTAAGTATGTTTCAGCACGTTCGGAGCAAGTTTGAAGAATTTGAAACATTTTAAGTTAAATCAATTTGGTTGGAGGTATGATTTTTAGTTTTGATATTGTTTTACACATTCCGAGGGTTCGAGCGAGTCCGTTTTATGATTTCAAACTTGTTGGTATGTTCGGGCGGGGCCTCGGGTGTTAACTGGACGAGGCTCGGGCCAATTTTGGAATTTGTAGCAGCAGCTGAAGCTTCCAGCTTCTGCTGTAATCGCACCTGCGCTTGGCTAGCCGCAGGTGCGAGCTCGCAAAAGTGAGCCCAAAGCTTGTAGAAGTGGCCAAGTGATGGCAGCCCAGAAGTCGCAGGTGCGGACGAGCTGGGCACAGATGCACGAGCTGGGCACAGATGCGCGACCGCAGGAGCGGTCCAAGGGCCGCAGAAGTGGGAGCCAATGCAAGTGCGGTGCATGCACCGCAAAAGCGGTCTCGCAGATGCGAGCCGCTGACCGCAGAAGCGGACAAACCGGCTAATGGGGGAGCCTCATCTGCGAGATATGTTTCCGCAGATGTGGAGTCGCAGAAGTAAAAATGTTGTCTGGGCAGAACGTTTTTAAGGGGCGAGGCTGAGCCATTTCTTCCCGTATTTCCTCCATTCTTGGACGATTTTTGGAACTTTTTGAGAGGGGATTTCAACTAGCAACTTGAAGGTAAGTTAATTCTACACACTTTGAGTTAAATACATAGATTATGGGTCGATTATAATCTGTAAATCGTGGAGATCAAGGGTTTGGATGAAAAACCTAGATTTTGATAAAAATGAGATTCTAACCACAAAAATGGTTATGAAATTGGATGACAATTATACATCTGAGTTCTTGAGATTATGGGTAACGATTTCCTCCGAAAATTTCCAAAATCGGAGCACGTGGGCCCGAGGTGAATTTTAGGAATTTTACCATTTTGGGTCAGGTAATTAATTTAATAGTCTAATTTTAAATTATTGAGCAGGTATTAATTATTATGTATAATATTTGGATAGTTTCGGATTTTTTGGCATCGAATTGAGACTTTAACGCGACGTTATGATCGGGAAGTGGACTTTGAGACAAGGCAAGTCTCTTGTCTAATCTTGTAAGAGGGAATTTACCCCATAGGTGATTTAAATTAATAATTGTTGCTAATTGCGGGTGCTAAGTACGCACGAGGTGACGAGAGTCCGTGCATAGCTACTAATTATGTTATGTTCGGTTAGTTTAGGACTCAAATCATGAATTACTTATGATAATTGCATCCTTTATTTAATTAAAGTGCTGGAATTATATTGGAAATTGTTAAGAGGAAATAGTAAAAGACTGAAATTCCATATACTTGAATTTTTGGTGCAAATTACTTGATTGTTAATAGAAATTGTACATCCTTATGTGTTAGCCTTATAATAACTTCTCACTCCGGAGGTTCATAAGAAAATGTCCTCATTTCTTGTGGAGCGGGCCGAATGCCTCGGCAGTATAGATGTATCTATGGATCGTACCTCACGTCCCTCGGCAGTGTATACGACACTCTGGATCGAGTCGTACGACCTCGGCATAAATCGTGCCTAATAATAATAATAATTACACGATGCCTTGACATTTTATTGCAGCTGGTGAAGCTAATTGATAAATTGGAAATTATTGAATTTGAAAGAATTATTTATTCTCGCTTATTAAGAAAATTATTGTTATTCACATAAATCATGTCTATTTAAATATTTCTATTTTAATAATATTGATCCATAGTGAGTGTCAAAGTCGACCTCGCATCACTACTTCTTCGAGAGTAGGCTTGATACTTACTGGGTACGCGTTGTTTACGTACTCATGCTATCCTTGCTGCACTTTTTATGCAGGATCTGAGACAGGAACCTTAGGCGGTCCTACCGGTGCGCACCCATGCTATCCCGAGGCCTAGTGATGAGTTGCTTCTCCTGAGCCGTTCTGCAGCACCTAGTGTCTCCCTTTGTATTTGTTTTCTATCTATTTTGTGTTCAGATAGTATTTTGGATTTCTTTTATATAATCTACTAGATGCTCGTATACTTGTGACACCAGGTCTTGGCACACACACTAGTAGAATTGCGATTTGAATTATTTTCTTGATCTTTATTTAATCAGAACCTTTTATATTTTCATTAAATCTTGCAAGTAAGAAGAGTTTAATTACTCGAATATTTATGAAAAGGGGAAGTATATTCTTAATTCACTAGTTGGCTTGCCTAGCTGTGATTCTAGGCGCCATCACGACCTATAGGTAAAATTGGGTCGTGACAACATAGTATTAGAGCACTAGGCTCATGTAGGTCCCACAAGTTATGAGCAGGCCTAATAGAGTCTTGCGGATCGGTACGGATATATCTGTACTTATCTTCGAGAGGCTATAGGGTGTTAGGAAAATACAATTCTTTATCTCCTATCGTGCAGTTGATGTAGTACTAAGTATCTTTCTCTTATTCTTTCACAGATGGTGAGAACGTGCTCTACTGAGGTTCCAAACCAGGGAAGAGCTGCCCCCCCCCCTCCCAGTTGTTAGAGGCCGAGGAAAAGGCCGGGGGGAGAGGGGCTCCAGTCCGTAATAGGGGACAAGGACGTCCTAGAGCTATTCCAGTTATGCCAACAATGGATTCAGTAGAGGATCCTATCATCGAGGAGCAGGGCGAGCTACCCGCAGCAGAGCCAGCTCCGGTGGACTTCACATCTGCACCGGGATTTCAGGAGGTTATAGGCCGTATGTTGCGGTTCATGGACACTATGACTCAGGCCGGTTTATTTCCGGCACACCTAGCCATATCTCAGGCAGGAGGGGGAGCACAGACCCCTACCGCACAGGCTCATGGGCAGGCAGCTATTGTATATCAGACCCAGGGTGCACTACCCGTAGGCGGAGCCCACCTAGCGGCAACAACTACACTTGAGGCCAGACCAGTTGCGGCCAGCTAGCCGCAAAAGCTATTGGATAGATGGACGAGGCTACATCCTCTTGTCTTTGAGGGTGAGCAACATGAGGATCCCCAGGACTTCGTTGATCAGTACAGGGACAGGCTTCACAACATGTGGATATTGGAGTCCCATGGGGTAGACTTTGCTACCTTTCAATTGGAGGGCAGGGCCTGTAGGTGGTGGCACTCCTATCTTCTGGGCAGACCAGCATATTCTCCTCCCATGACTTGGGACAGGTTCACCCGCATTTTCTTGGATAGGTATATTCCACCCTCCCAGAGGGAAGAGTTGCGGTTTTAGTTTGAGCAGCTCCAGCATGGTCAGATGTCAGTGAGCAATTATGAGGCGAGGTTCTCTAAGTTGTCTCGCAATGCACTTATGAAACTCCCTACTGATGCAATGAGAATACGGAGATTTATTGCGGGTTTGTACATTACATTCAGTCCACTATGGCCTGAGAGGTTGAGATGGGGACTTCTTTGAGCTGGTTGTAGAGATAGCCCGGAGGATTGAGGGTGTGCATCAGCGTAGCCGAGAGCAGGCTATTAGAGAAAAGCATTTTAGATATTTTGGAGAGTTCAGAGATGCCCTGTCTGGGGGTAGAGATTAGTTCGTGAGAGGGCAGTCCAGCAGGCCTCCATATCCAGCACCACCGCCTCCTCGGGATGCTCCAGTGTGACCTTATTTCAGTGATATGCCAAAGAGTTCTTACTGCCCACTAGCTATTCAGGGTTCCTCCAGTGGGTATTTACGTCGCCAGGGCCAGACTTTAGTTCAACAGTCCACCGTACCGAGGGGTTGTTTCGAGTGCGGGGATTTCAGTCACATGCGGAGATTCTGCCCCAGGCTTCGGGGTAGACCAGTGCAGTAGAGTCAGTAGCCTATGATTACCGCACCAGCTGCTCCGCCAGCCGCCCGGCCGCCCAGAAGCGGAGGGCAGGTGGGTAGGGGCTATCCTAGAGGTGGAGGCCATCCAGGTGGAGGCCATCCAGATGGCGCTCCAGCTCGGTTCTATGCTTTTTTGGCTAGACCAGATGCAGAGGCCTCGTATGCCGTGATCATAGGTATTATTTCTATCTGCGGCAAAGATGCCTCTGTATTATTTGACCCGGGGTCTACATATTCATACGTGTCATCTCTGTTTGCTCATTTCCTAGGTGTTTCTCGTGAGTCCTTAAGTACTCATGTTTATGTGTCCACTCCTGTGGGCGATTCTGTTGTTGTGGATTGGATCTACCGGTCCTGCATTGTTACATTATGTGGTTATGAAACTAGAGCATATCTTCTGCTGCTTGAAATAACTGACTTTGAGATCATCCTGGGCATGGACTTGTTATCCCTAGATTGCCATGCCAAGACAGTTACCTTGGTGATTCCAGCATTACCTAGATTGGAATGGAAGGGTTCGTCTGTCAGCGCATCTAATCCGGTTATTTCCTTTCTGAAGGCTCGATGCATGGTCGAGAAAGGTTGTTTGGCTTATCTGGCCTATGTTCGGGACACTACTGCAGAGACTCCGGCGATTGATTCAGTGCCTGTAGTTTGAGAGTTCTTTGATATATTTCCTTCAGATCTTCTAGGCATGCCACCAGATCGTGATATTGATTTACGTATTGACTTGGCTCCAGATACCCAGCCTATATCTATCCCACCGTATCGCATGGCTTCGAAAGAATTAAAGGAGTTAAAAGAAGAACTTGAGGAGTTACTAGCTAAAGGGTTCGTTAGACCGAGTGTATCGCCTTGGGGTGCACCGGTATTATTTGTGAAGATGAAGGATGGAACTATGCAAATATGTATTGATTATCGCCAATTGAACAAAGTTACCATTAAGAACAACTACCTGTTGTCGCGTATTGATGATCCATTTGACCAGTTGCAGGATGCTATGGTGTTCTCTAAGATCGACTTGAGGTTGGGATACCATCAGTTGAAGATTCAGGATTCGGATGTTCCAAAGACTGCATTCCGGACTAGATATGGCCATTATGAATTTCTGGTGATGTCCTTCGGTTTGGCTAATGCCCCGGCGACATTTATGGATTTGATGAACAGAGTATTCAGACCATATATTGGTTCGTTTGTCATTGTCTTCATTGATGACATTTTGATCTACTCGCGCAGTAAGGAGGAGCACGAGCAGCATATGAGAGTGGTGCTTCAGACCTTGTGGGAACAAATATTATATGCTAAGTTCTCCAAATGTGAGTTTTAGCTACATTCTGTAGCATTTTGGGGGCATATTGTATCGGGCGGGGGTATTAAAGTTGATCCCAAAAAGATCGAGGCAGTTCAGAATTGGAATCGTCCCACTTCGGCAACTGAGATCAGGAGTTTCCTAGGGTTAGCAGGTTATTATCGTCGGTTCGTGGAGGGCTTTTCATCTATTGCAGCACCTTTGACCAAATTAACCCAGAAGGGTGCTCCGTTTTGATAGTCCGACGATTGTGAGGTGAGCTTTCAGAAGCTCAAGACAGCATTGACTACAACACCAGTGTTAGTGTTGCCTTCCGGTTCGGGGATGTATACAGTATATTGTGATGCTTCACGCATTGGTTTGGGTTGTGTATTGATGTAGGAGGGGCGAGTTATTGCATATGCCTTACGTCAGCTGAAACCCCACGAGAAGAATTACCCGGTACATGATTTGGAGTTAGCTGCAATTGTTCACACTCTTAAGATTTAGAGGCATTATCTTTATGGGGTGTCTTGTGAGGTTTACACTGATCATTGCAGTTTGTAGCATTTGTTCAAGCAGAGGGACGTAAATGTGAGGCAGCGCGGATGGTTTGAGTTACTAAAAAATTATGATATTACTATCTTGTATCATCCGAGCAAAGCAAATGTAGTTGCAGATGCCTTGAGTAGAAAGACGGAGAGTATGGGTAGTTTGGCTTTTATTTCATTAGAGGAGAGGCAATTAGTTTTGGATATTCAGTCCTTGGCTAATAGACTTGTGAGGCTGGATATTTCAGAGCCCACTCGAGTTCTTGCATGTGTTGTTGCCCAGTCTTCCCTATTTGAGCGGATCAAGGCTCGCTAGTTTGATGATCCACACTTATTGGTTCTTCGAGAAACGGTACTACGGGGTGGTGCCAAGGAAGTTACTATTGGCAAGGATGGTGTTCTGCGACTCCAGGATCGTCTATATGTTCCTAATATAGATGGGCTGAGGGAAAAGATCCTAGAGGAGGCACACAGTTCTCGGTATTCTATTCATCTAGGTGCTACAAAGATGTATCATGACCTGAGACAGCATTATTGGTGGCGGAGGATGAAGAAGGACATAGTTGAGTATGTAGCTAGGTGCCTAAATTGCCAGCAGGTTAAGTATGAGCACCAGAGGCCAGGTGGCCTACTTCAGCAGATGACTATACTGGAGTGGAAATGGGAACGCATTACTATGGACTTTGTAGTTGGGTTGCCACGGACCTTGCAGAATTTTGATGCAGTTTTGGTCATTGTCGACAGGTTGATCAAGAAGACACACTTCATTCCGGTTGTGACTACGTATACTTCAGAGAGGTTGGCCCAGATTTATATTCAGGAGATAGTTCGGTTGCACGGTGTGCCAATTTCCATCATATCAGATAGAGTCCCTCAGTTTACTTCACAATTCTGGAGAGCAGTACAGAGTGAATTGGGGACCCGTGTAGAGCTCAGCACAACCTTTCATCCGCAGATCGACGGATAGTCGGAGCAGACATTTCAGATTTTGGAGGATATGCTCAGGGCATGTGTGATTGACTTTGGAGGTTAGTGGGATCGTTTCTTGCCTTTGGCCGAGTTTGCTTATAATAACAGTTACCAATACATCATCGAGATGGCTCCATTTGAGGCTTTATATGGTCGGCGATGTCGCTCGCCCATCGGATGGTTTGAACCCGGTGAGTTTAAGTTATATGGTACTGATTTGGTGAAAGATGCCTTGGGAAAGGTAAAGTTAATTCAGGAGCGACTTCATACAGCACAGTCCAGACAGAAGAGTTACACGGATCAGAAAGCGCGTGATTTATCATTTATGGTGGGTGAAAAATTTCTCTTGAAGGTTTCACCGATGAAGGGAATCATGAGATTCGGGAAGAAGGGCAAGTTGAGCCCAAGATTTATAGGCTCATTTGAGGTGTCGAGACGAGTTGGGGATTTTGCTTACGAGCTTTCTTTGCCTCCCAGTTTATCGGAATTTCATTCGGTTTTCCATGTATCGATGCTCCGGAAGTATCATGCCGACCTATCACATGTGTTAGACTTCAGCACAATTCAGCTAGATAAGAGCTTGGGTTATGAAGATGAACCAGTTGCCATTGTTGATAGACAGGTTCGCCAGTTGAGGTCCAAGAAGATTTCTGCGGTAAAAGTCCAGTGGAGGGGCCAACCAGTCGGGAAGTGACTTGGTAGGCCGAGGAGGACATGCGGAGCAGATATCCACATTTATTCAGCACTCCAAGTATAATTCTAAACATGTTCGAGGACGAACGTTTGTTTAAGAGGTGGAGAATGTAACGACCCAACTGGTCATTTTGCTTTCTAGAACCTTGTTCCCCTAAATAAGACTCCCCGTAGGTGCTTTTACTCCTTTATGACTTGCGGAGATGGTTAGTTTGGGATTTGGAAGAGTTCGGGTTAAAATCGAAACACTTGGTTCCTTAGTTGGCTTTAAAAATGCTAAGTTTGATTTCGGTCAATATTTTGATAAAACGACCCCCATAATCGGGATTTGACGGTTCCAATAGATTCGTATGATGATTTTGGACTTGGGCGTATGTTCGAATCGGGTTTTGTACAACCCGAAAATGTTTCGGCGCTCAATAGTGAAAACTAGCTATTTGAAGGCTTAAGGTTCTTTAAATTTGGTTTGGAGTAGGTTTTGGAGTAATCGAGGTCCGTTTGAAATTTCGAGCCTTGGAATAGCTCTGTATGGTGATTTAAGACTTGCACGCAAAATTTGGTGTCATTCCAAGTAGTTTAAGTATGTTTCGGCGCGTTCGGAGCAAGTTTGAAGAATTTGAAAATTTTTAAGTTGAATCAATTTGGTTGAAGGTATGATTTTTAGTTTTGAAGTTGTTTTACACGTTCCGAGGGTTCGAGCGAGTCCGTTTTATTATTTCAAACTTGTTGGTATGTTCGGGCAGGGCCCCGGGAGCCTCGGGTGTTAACCGGACGAGGCTCGAACCAATTTTGAAATTTGGAGCAGCAGCTGAAGCTTCCAGCTTCTGCTGCAATCGCACCTGCGCTTGGCCAACCACAGGTGCGAGCTCGCAGAAGCAAGCCCAAAGCTCGCAGAAGCGGCCAAGTGATGGCAGCCCAGAAGTCGCAGGTGCAGACGAGTTGGGCGCAGATGCGCGACCGCAGGAGCGGTCTAAGGGCTGCAGAAGCGGGAGCCAACGCAAGTGCAGTGCATGCACCGCAGAAGCGGACGAGCCGGCTAAGGGGGAGAGCCGCATCTGCGAGGTTCTTTTCCGCAGATGCGGAGCCGCAGAAGCGAAAATGTTGTCTGGGCAAAACGTTTTAAAGGGGCGAGGCTCATCCATTTTTGCCTATATTTCCTCCATTCTTGGGCGATTTTTGGAGCATTTTGAGAAGGGATTTCAACTAGCAACTTGAAGGTAAGTTAATTCTACACATTTTAAGTTAAATACATAGATTATGGGTAGATTATAACCTGTAAATCGTGGAGATCAAGGTTTTGGATGAAAAACCTAGATTTTGAGAAAAACACAATATTTTAACCACGGAAATGGTTATGAAATTGAATGAAAATTATACATTTGAGTTCTTGAGATTATGGGTAACGATTTCCTTCGAACATTTCTGGAATCTGGGCATCTGGGCCTGAGGTGAATTTTAGAAATTTTACCATTTTGGGTCGGATAATTAATTTAATAGTCTAATTTCAAATTATTGAGCATGTATTAATTATTTTGTATAACATTTGGATAGTTTCAGATTTTTCGGCACCGAATTGAGACTTTAACGCGACGTTGTGATCGGGAAGTAGACTTTGAGACAAGGTAAGTCTCTTGTCTAATCTTGTAATAGGGAATTTACCCCATAAGTAATTTAAATTAATAATTGTTACTAATTGCGGGGGCTACGTACGCACGAGGTGACGAGAGTCCATGCGTAGCTACTAATTATATTATGTCCGGGTAGTTTAGGATTCAAATTATGAATTACTTGTGATAATTGCATCCTTTATTTAATTAAAGTACTGGAATTATATTGAAAATTATTAAGAGGAAATAGTAAAAGACTGAAATTTCATATACTTGAATTTTTTATGCAAATTACTTGACTGTTAATAGAAATTGTACATCCTTATGTGTTAGCCTTATAATAACTTCTCACTCCGGAGGTTCATAAGAAAATGTCCTCCTTTCTTGTGGAGCGGCCGAACGCCTCGACAGTATAGATGATTCTATGAATCGTGTCGCACGTCCCTCGGCAGTGTAAACGACACTCTAGATCGGGTCGTACGACCTCGGCAGAAATCGTGCCTAATAATAATAATTACACGATGCCTTGTCATTTTATTACAGCTAGTGAAGCTAATTAATAAATTAAAAATTATTGAATTTGAAAGAATTATTTATTCCCGCTCGTTAAGAAAATTATTGTTATTCACATAAATCATGTCTATTTAAATATTTCTATTTTAATAATATAGAAAAGAGGAATTATATATTTAATTCACTAGTTGGATTGCTTAGCTTGTGATGTTGGGCGCCATCACGACCTATAAGTGAAATTGGGTCATGACACGAACGTGTAAGACAAACCACGATCGCGAACTAACCAACGCGATCGCGAACTAACCAATGTGATCGCGAACTAACCAACGCGAACACGAAGAAGGAAAAAGGGTCAGTCACCAAACAGCCTATGCGATCGATGTTGAACCTTCGTGGTCGCGAATAAGAACATCAGACACCGGCAAATCAGCATTCCAAAATAGAAGGAAATGGCCTGTAGCCAATCTGAAACACACCCGAGGCCCCTGGGACCCCGTCGAATCATGGCAATGAGTTCCATAACATAACGCGGACCTACTCGAGGCTTCAAATCACATCAAACAATATAAAAACTATGAATTGCACCTCAAATTGAACTAAATGAACTTATGAACTTTCAACTTCTACTACTCATGCCGAATCATATCAAATCAACTTAGAATAACATCAGATTTGCATGCAAATCCAAAATAACATAACGGGGCTAATCCAACTCTCGAAATCGCAATCTGAGCACGATATCAACAAAGTCAACTCCTGATCAAACCTCTCAAGCTTCCAAACCTTGAACTTTCGCCAAAATGCATCAAATTATCCTACGAACCTCCAAACCCAAATTCGCACACATCTAAGTCCAAAATCACTATACGAAACTATTAGAATCATCAAAACATTATTCTGCAGTCGTCTTCATAAAGGTCAAACTTCGGTCAACTCTTTTCACTTAAGTTTCTAAAATAAGAATTGTTCTTCCAGATCATTCCTGAATCATCCGAAAACCGAACCCGGCCACACACGCAAGTTATAATACATAATACGAAGTTACTCGAGACCTTAAACCACTGAATGGGATGCTAATTCTCAAAACGACCGGTCGGGTCATTACATGTCTCCTCGTCAAGCAAAAGAGCCATCTTCCTTTTCCCTTATGTGCCCAGTTGTATGTCAATATAAGCATTCAATTCTATGGGATAAGGTTGATGAGTTATTAAACAACCTTCCAGTAACATATTTGTGTTTATTTTGCTAATGTTACCACTTTAGTTTTTTATTTAACTTTCAGGTGTCTCAAAAAAATATTACCCATTAAAAGTTTTAGGTAACCTGTCTTACAACATGTTTAAACCTACCAATGCTTAGTCAAAATCTTTTAAAAATGCAGTGCCTTTTTATATATTTCTATATTTGTAGATATGCCACTAGGGTTAAGTTTTTATCCTGCTTGATAGATCATAATTTTCTAAATTATTATTTTGTTGACCTTTTGAAATGCAATAACAGATGCCTTGCCCAATATATATGTTGCTTTGCATTGATCATCTTAGATTTAGCTTGGTATGTTATCTTCTGGACTTATTAGTTTTCTTTTCTTTCTGTGCCAAGATAAAAGTATATTCCATCAAGTGCAACTTTAGCTTTTTTATAAGTGCGATCACCACCCGGAACATGATTAATTTAATTGTTTTTGTCTTTGGCGAAAGTTGGAAAATAGAATTTTTTTTGAAAAGTTTGACCGGGAGTTGACTTTATTGATATCGGGGTCGGAATTCAATTCTGGAAATTGAAACAATTCCATTATGTCATTTATGACTCGTGTGCAAAATTTGAAGTCATTCCGGATTGATTTGATGCATTTCGGCGCAAATTATAGAAATTGGAAGATTTGAAAACTCATAATTCGATTCGAGGTGCGATTCATAAATTCGGCGTTGTTTGATGTGGTTTGAGCCCTCGACTAAGTTTGTATTGTATTTTGGGACGTATTGGTATATTTAGTTAAGGTCCCGAGGGCCTCGGGTGAATTTTTTTATGGTTAACAGATTGATTTTTGGACTTGAAGGAACTACTGGAAATCTGTTGGTGGTGTTTTTGCTTCTGCTGAAGCTTCTTAGCAGAAGCGAAATTGGGAAGGAAGGCTGGATTGGGCAGAGGTCGCAGGTGCGAAGAATTTTCCGCACCTGCATGATTGCAGAAGCGGGTGAAGGGAACGCAGAAGCGGACAGTAGCGCAGAAGCGCAACTCCTGCCGCACCTGCGGTTGCGCAAAAGCGGAGCCTTGTCCGCAGGTGCGTGGTTTTGGCTGGCAGTGGTGTTTCGCAGAAGCAAAATTGGTCTCGCAAAAGCGAGGCCGCAGATGCGACCAATTGTTCCGCAGAAGCGGAACTGGGCCAAAAATGGTCATTTCTTCATTTTCGATTGGAATTTTTGGAGCTCGGTTCTTGGGCGATTTTGAGGATTTGTTCATGACTTCGACTAGGGTAAGTGTTATACATCCGAAAGTGATTATATTTCATAAATACATGATTATATTCATCTTTTAATTTGAGTTTTTATGGATGGAATTGGGATTTTTGTAAAACGTTTTTAAAAAAACGGAAATTCAAGATTTGGAGGATGATTTATTATTGGAATTCGATAAAACTGGTATGGTTAAACTCGTATCAGAATGAGTATTCGGATTTCGTAAAAATTCTGTCGGGTTCTGAGAGGCGGGCCCCGCATTGACTTTTGGTTGACTTTTTAATGCAAAATTTTGCGTTGACGTTTTATTATCCGGAATTGTTTTCGATGAATTTTAATGAAGTTATATAATTAATTTGGATAGATTTGAGTTGTCTGGAGGTCAATTCAAGCAAGAAGACTATTTTGGAATATCGGCCTAACTTCAAAAGGGTAAGTGTCTTACCTAACTTTGAGTGGGGGAATTACCCCTTAGGCATTGAGTTGTATGTGCCATTTGTGTAATGTAAAAGTCGTGTACGCGAGGTGAGGAGTACGTACTTAGTTTATATGTACAAATTATGTCGGTTAAAATTCGTAGACACCCTTAAGTATTAAATTGAAAATTGTTGGCACTTATTAAATCCTTTATTGTCATGCCTTATTCCTTGTTTGTTATGTTTGTAATTTATATGATAATTTGGTGTGATGGCCACTTGAATTTTTATGTGAATTCCGTGTGTTTGTTGATTTGATATTTCTTGAAAATAATCACATTATGGATTTTTCATCTGCAAATAATTAAGTAAATAAGTTTAAATTGAGGCGTTAATATATTTATCAAAATTTGGATTTAAGAAGAGGTTGTTCTTGTTGAGTTATTCTTTCGTCCTTGCTCTTGCATATTTACTTTGGGACTTCGAGGCGTTTACTCGGGAGATCCCTCTGTACTGCATATTTATTTTGGGACTACGAGGCGGTACCTCGGGAGATCCCCCTGTATTGTATATTTACTTTGAGACTACGAGGCGTTTACTCTGGAGATGCCCTTGTACTGCATATTTACTTTAGGACTACGAGGGGGTACCTCGGGAGATCCCCCTGTTGAGCATTTACATTTGGGTTTATGAGGCGATACCTCGGGAGCGCCCCTGTTGTTTACCTCTATTTGATGTGCTGTTACTTATCTATGAAGTACCCGTCGTTCACTCCTCAGTCATTTCATTAAATTATTATGTCTTCTGTCTTGTCAATTGCCCGTACGGTTGGGATAGAAATATGGGCACGAGATGCCGTGAGATATGAAAGTGAGTTGAGACCCGAGATTTTTAGGATTATGAAGTGAGGTGTCAACTGGTGATTTCACTTGAAAGAATTATATTCGAAAGGTTTTATTTAAAAGAATTATATTCGAAAGGTTTTATTTTAAAGAATTATATTCGAAAGGAAAGGTTTTTATTTGAAAGAATTATATTTGAAAGGTTTTATTTAAGAGAATTATATACGCAAGATATTTATTTGAAAGAGTCATATTGGGAGATATTTATTTGAAAGATTTAAATTCGTAAGATATTTATTTGGAGGAAGTATATTCGGGATATGTTTAATTGATAAGATTACATTCTAAAGATTTTTATTTGGAAAACTTATAGAGAAAAAATGTATATTTTCAAGGACTTGATTAATTGGTTATACTTGTCTTTATTATTCGTATGAGCAATATTTATGGTGTTCTTATTGCCTTGTTGTTTATGTCACTAGTTGATTATTGTTGCTATCACTGCTATCTGTTTCTATTATATTTTGTATGAAATGTTGTACAGGTTACTAGACTAGTGAGTGTCTTGACTGTACTTCGTCACTACTCCACCGAGGTTAGTCTTGATACTTACTGGGTACCGACTGTGGTGTACTCATACTATACTTCTGCACATTTTTGTGCAGAGCCAGGTATTGGAGATATCGGACTCGGGCAAGAGTTAGGGTATTGATCGCAAGGATTCAAGGTAGAGCTGCTTGGTCATCGCAGTCCCTTGGAGTCTTTCCATTATTATTGTACTGTCACTTTTATTCGAATAGTATTGTATACTCGATCCTTGAGATCATTGCATGTATTCAGTTAGAGTTCGTGACTCATTATTATCAGTCTTGGGAGGTTTTTATATTTGTTTTCGCTTTTGGTTTCGACACTTGTATTAAATTATATGTTTAAAAAAAAGACTCCAAATGTAATTGTAATCGGCTTACTTAGTCTTAGAGACTAAGTGTCATCACGATGCCTGTGGTGGAATTTTGGGTCGTGACAAGTTTCTTCTCCCATTACTTTGTTATCTATTTAAAAGATGAAAATTCTTTTTTAAGTGTTAAGTAGAAATAATCATAGATAAAGATATTTAGGAATCAAGCAAGATTCGTGTTTGATGAGAGTTTTATATTATATTTAAAAAACAATAATAAAATGCATTAGTTCTAAAGTAATGAGGTAGACCAGTATGTTGTATGAAATGATGAAAACCTTCAAAAATTCAATAGGTTTCTTTCTCTTCTTCTTTACACAAAAAATATTTCTCAAATATATTAAATCTAAAGTATAATGTACTACGTATCTAATGTAATCAATATGCAGCTAACCAAATATTGGATTAGTATCGTAATCACTCGGCAGTTGTCGAATTTTATTGTGTGAATTATCTCGCATATAAAAGTTTAAATTATTAGATTAAGTATGTGATAACGTGAATCTAGTTGAGTTGTTGGACTAAATACGTGAAAATATTTTGTCCTTGAACTAATCCAATTACAAGCTATTAGCATCGTATTCTCTATTGGAGGATATTTAGCATCCGGACTAATCACGAACTCTCTCACATGTTTTCAATTATTATCTAGAAATATATAGAGGAACAGACACAAAAACACAAAAAGAGAGACATATATCATAAAGCATAAATTGATAATATTAGACATGTTCAATGATTACTTAGGAAGTCATGATCACCAAGTATTGCAATAAATTTAATAATTTCCGTGTAAGACATAATTATTTTATTTACCAAAAAATGTGTTTTACCATAAAAAAAAAAGTCATAGAAAAAAGGATAAATTGACTCTAAAGAGCGAATCAGAGCGGATGGATAAAGCAAAACAGGAGCATATAATTCGAACCCAACAGAGAAAGAGAACTAAAGGAATTCGCTACACAAAGAGATGGAGTTTGACCCAAGGTTATTGTGCTCAAATGGTTTTCAAATATTTTTCGACTCTTAAAATATATTAAATCAAGTTATTTATGCTTATATACTTTTATAAAAAAAATAATATAATCAATTAAATTAAACATAAATGTCAAAAATTGATCTTCCAATTACAATATCCAACTATGATATATTAAGTGAATTTATGGGGTATTCAAATTCCCACATTGCATCATGGCCCTACACTTTTCTTCACTTTCTTTCTTATTCCAAAGCTTACCCCTTAATAAACTAATAGGGATAACCTTTCGCCTCAAGAACTAAAGTTTGCCTATATAAATGTGGTCGCCATTTTTTTGGGCCTACCGTAAGTGGAGAGATCCAAATAGAGTTGGAATTGTAACCGGAATAAGTGGTCCAAGAGGTTGTATGTAGCCCCGAGAAGGTTACTTACGTGTACCTATATATTTGTTGAAGCTATTTTATGAGCTCGTATAGGGAATGAGAATAAAATTTCAGTGTTTCGTGGTGGTGGTGTCCGTGGTTCTTTATAGTATTTCTGCATTCTATGTAATACTCCATGGTGTAAGACATACCACTGGACACAAAAAATATATCACTCATCGCGTTTTTTATGGGATGATTGACTTGCTTTCATTAATCCTTTTAATCTACCATTCTATGGAGGATGCGCTCTTAGGAGGTAAGCGCATTATGTTCTCTCCCGCCCTCGGAAAAACGGCCAACCTTTTTGGGCCATTCCTGGGAATGCGGTTGGGATGAGCTTTTACCTAATGGAATATCATTCAAGTGGGCATCTCATCATAACCTTCTTGTACAGAATTTTGCACACCGGGGTCGCCGCCAATAATGTCTAAGAGGATAGGCCCTAGGAAGACTGATTCTAACAAGCAGAAGACAGCTAAAAAAATTGTGGCACTTTCATGCAAATCTGCCACCTTTTGTAGTTCGATTTCACAAGAATTTTTTCATGACATTTTCAGCTTTGTCGGTGCTAAATTTCTTATGGTGATGATCTTGATGCCCGTGAACACTAATTTTGCCCTACTAAACTCAAGTTGTGGGCTCTTATTTGGTCTTATGTTAAAGGATTTTAAAGGGAAAACTGAATTCACCTACATAATTGTGGCGTGTTGTGTGTTAATATTTTTAAAAGCGGGGTATGAAACCTTTTTGTTAAGCCGGGTTGCTACCCATTTGCTTCTGGTTGTGTTACCTCATGTACCATATCGATTGGAGGTCCTCCGACGGTCATTGATGAGCTGACAACAAAACAATTACAAGCTTTTAGTGAGAGAGCAAAAAGAGTGGAAGACCTTCTAGCACTGAACCAGAGGTTTTAAGCTTTTGAACTTGAGAAAAGCCAAGAAATCTATGAATATGAATCTGCTTGGCTAGAGGCTAAAGTGAGATATTTAGTTAATGAAGATATTCTGATACCATGTTGAACTACTAGATCGAATTGGAATGATTGAATTTTCACTATGGTTCGCTTAGTAATATATCTACTCATTATTTGGGTTTTGATGCCACGAAGATATAGCTTTCTTATAGTGTATATCACCAAGAACTTCAACTGATCTTTGCTTTCTTCAACGGTCAACTCATACTTATCTAACCTTTTTTCCTTTCTGTTTGTCAATTTCAAATACATATATCTATTTTGTATGTATTTCATTTAGAATTTTTTGTTCCTAACTAACTTATTTGATAACATTGATCCTTCATATTAAAGAATATTGAATTATACTTTCATCTGCAAATACAATAATGAAGTACAAAAATTAAAAGAAACAAAAAACGCATCAAAAGGTCAGCTTGGGGTGTTCTCTGTTTTAGAAAAGATATATTTAAAGAAATCATAAAATATATGCTTTTAAGATATGGAGATGGCGCTGAAGCCTTCTTCGGCTAGCGGAGAGTAGTAGAGTACCAACTTTCCTATGGGTGCTAAGAATAAAAAAAAATCCAAAACTCATGCAACAACATCACATCCAGCGAAGACCCAATTCAGTTATAATGTAGGAGAGAAAGAGGATGTAGTGAGAGTAAGAGTTTGGAAAACTGACTGAAATATGGTTGAACTAAGTTGGAAGAAAACGAAAAGGTGTCTTCAAAAAAGAGAAATTGCTTCTCCGATGTAGGAGAGAAGGAACAATTTGATGGAATAGACAACGGTTAGCCGTGGCGGATCCAGAATTTTAAACTGATGGATGCTCGCCGATAAAAAATCCAAAAGAAGAGAAAATATGAGTTTAGTTGTGGATGCTCACTCTATATTTAACTAACTAATTTTATAATTGTCTATGTAAATTTACTACATCTAGTTAAAAGTAATGGGTGCTCAAGCACCCATAAGTGTCCATGTACATCCGCCACTGACGGTTAGACGGTTGGATTTGGGAATTCGAGAGTGTGGAAAGAACTTATATAGCAAAGAGCTAAGCCCTTGGATTGATACAAATAATCGGTTGTGATTTAATAAACTTATGTCAAATGGAGTGGGTTTTCGAGTAGAGGACACGAAAGGAATTATGAGGAAAGAATTTCGGTATTTTCGTGAACTCAGTCTCGGATGTACTTTTTAACCTCAACAACACGAATTCAACAGCTTAGGTGAATAATATTATAAAAGACTGAAATACCCTCTAGTAAAAATTTCAAATTCCATCAAGCACACATGTCGAAATTGCTGCCGAAGTTCACTCTTCTATATAGTAGAAATCTTGAGTATGATCGGCCTATGCCAAACAAATTCTAGCAATGGAGTTGTATTTAAATTCTTTGTGAGTGAATAATTATTTTCTATGACAATAATTTTTATAAATTTTTTTAAGTAATAGTGTTATAATACATTTTATGTAGTTTTAGGTATGTAAACTTTATTTTAAATTTAAGAAAAATTATGTATTTAAAACCTTATATTGCAAAGGCTATATTTTATTTTTCTGTATGGAGATATTAACTATATATAGACATGCAAAAAAAAATATATGAAACATGACTTTGATCAAAATAAAAGTCCAAGAGTGAAACAACTTCTTATAAAAGCAAAAGATTGCATGTATAAGTTTAGTTGGATTTTTTTTTGTCCCTTTTCTTCTTTTTATCACTAACATTTGACTATTTTCTCTTTAGTTATCTAGAAGCGTCGTAGTAAAATCTTTCGTAGCATAAATAGCTCTAGAATATGAATATTTGATGAAAGATGTGGTCATATAAGCTATAATTAATGGTGCTATTATATGCTTCTTGCTCTTGCATACAAGGTTCTATATATATATATATTTGAGAAAGATGACTTCATACATATACTTACGTACGTAATTCAATGAGTCTCCATTTTATTGCTTTTCGTTTATTATATTCTTGAACTTACATTATATGCAATATACTTCTTAAATATTAGGGTAATATATTTTTAATACAACATTAAAACAACATCAAAGTTTATCATTATGAATATTTTATGCATGATATGTCCATTGAAAGAGAAAAGGCAAGGTTTGAATACTCCACAAAATTGCAATCAACCTTGAGAAGGTTATGTCAAGGCGTAATTGAAATTGTTATGGCTGAAGAATATGATGAAGATAAAGTTGATCAAAGAATGATGCTTCTGACATCGTATATTGGAGCAATCAAATTTTCAAATACAAATATACCAAAATATATTTGATAGCATGACGGCTAGAGAAGAACAAAGATAGAACTAGTTGGAGAGTATGCCTTCTTAATTCAAAAACGGTCTTAAGGTTACAGAAGAATACCGACTTTTGATGTACTTAAATTTATACTTTATAATGTGTATGCATTATCCATTTTTAATAAATGATACAGGATATACGTGCAATGTGCAATGCACGTGACGAGACACTAGTTATTCTTAAAAGAAGTTTGATAATTGAGTGCATTAAATTCCTACCTTTCAAGTATATTGTCACATCCTTAGTTTTTAACTAAGTACACGTGCGGCACTTGATAACTTACTTATGTTCTAGCACAACTTGCTCACGATCTTGCTATGTCAAGTCAGCCTAAATTACTACACCCAAGATCGCTAAGGGAATGTTAGATAAGAAAGACAAGAGAAATTTGTCAAATGAAACTTTTTATCATAGTGAACTTGATTATTTTTCTTGACGAGTTACAAATAAATATCCCCCTTTATATACTAGTCTTCTAGGGGCTAGTGAGTAAATAAAAATTATTACCCAAGTCCCTTATTATTTACAAGTAAGTCCCATCTCTAGAATCTTCTACATAGCTAGAATCTTCCAAGGATTTTTCTAGCAAATCCATAGGGTTCTAGGGTCTTCCTAGAGAAACCTCTATATTTCTCTAGAACCTTTCCATACGTGCTAGTCTATTTCATATGTAAACTTTCCATATGGTAAAAATATATGCCAAGTAGAATCTACGTGGCATGATGATGTGGCGGGTCATGACACTCTCTAATACCCAATTAGGTGCCGCCCTCGGCACAAAGTATCGATACGTACGCGCGCGCACCTCACCTTGGTATCACCGGAGATCGTTGTCCATTAGCCATGATGCCCTATGAAACGGTTTGCCTTCCCATGTCAAAAGGTACTGGTCACCTTTCTTCTTGCCCTGTTTGTACTTTGGACGGCTAGCAATGATGACCTCGATCCTCCGCTCATCGGATGCCTCTCCTTGCTCTTGGCCGGAATCTCCCCATGACTCGGCCAAGTCTAGCAGCTTCTCAAGAATCGGGTCCATGCTTCCACTCCCTATTTGGCTACCCTCCGTGGTCCCAACCTTGCTAGCAAACTTGACCCCTCTGCTTGGTGCATCGCTTAAGTCTGATAGCGTGTCATCACTTTGTAACTCGCCATCCTCTTCAACTATGTTTGCCCAACTTTTCTTGCTGCCACCATGCTCCATTTGCATGGCGCCAAGATAGGCTTTGGAATCCGCTACTTTCGGCTTAGATTCCAAGCGCATCTCCCCAATGAAGACGGTTCCTCATGTGTCATCCTTGTGTGCCTAAGCAAAGTTCTCGATCATTGTTGCAAGCTTCCCCAACTCTGGGCATTCACTTGCCCCATGTGATCCTTTACAGAAGTAGCACCCTCCCTTAGGCACGTACTCGCTACCATTTTTCGGCCCCTTGCCGTTTCTTTTGGACCCCTATCCGTTATAGGATGGTCCCTTACCATTGCCCTTGTATACCTTGGTTATACCTTTCTTGTTGTCCTTGTCATGATCTCCCCCATCCCTCTCGGCGTTGCCTTCTTTAGACTTGGCAGGTTCCATCTTGAAGTCAACGAGAGACTCGGCTACCGCTATGGCCTAGTCTACGTTGGCTACTTGATGTCTTCTTAACTCCTACTTTGCCTAATTTTGTAACCTATCTATGAAGTAAAAGAGGGAATCTTCCTCGGACAACGATGTGATTTGCAGCATTAAGGTAGTGAACTCACGCACATACTCCCGAATTGTGGCCGTCTGTCGGATCTCCCTTAGCTTCCACCTAGTCTCGTACACCACATTCATCGAGTAGAATTGCTCTTCAACTCCTTCTTGAACTGCTCTCATGTCTCAAACTTGCATAGCCCTTTTTTCCATGTTGGCACACTTCCGACGCCACCATAGCGCGACAACCTCAGTTAAGTACATTGAGGCGTTGTGTACCTCAACAATTTCGTTATCCTCCTTGACTACCTCAAAGTACTTATCCATCTTCCAAAAGTAAGTCGTCCACCTCACATGCATCCCGTGCACCGTCATACTCCTTTTGCTTAGGGACCTTCACATTTGTCCCTTTTGCAAGTACGACACCCTTGATAATCCCGACCACGGTACCCTACGAAGCTTCCTTCTAGCAATCTCTTGAATTTTTTCTAATATCCCCTTAGTCATAACCTTTGCCCTGATACCACGTTGTCACGTCCTTAGTCTTTAACTAAGTACACATGCAGTACTTGATAACTTACTCATGATCTACCAAAACTTGCTCACAATCTTGCTATGCCAAGTCAGCTAAGGGAATGTTAGATAAGAAAGACAAGAGAAATTTGTCAAAGGAAGATTTTTATCATAGTGAACTTGATTGTTTTGCTTGATGAGTTACGATTGAATATCACCTTTCTATACTAGTCTCCTAGGGGCTAGTGAGTAAATAAAAATTATTACCCAAGTCTCTTATTATTTACAAGTAAGTCCCCTCTCTAGAATTCTCTACATAGCTAGAATCTTCCAAGGAATTTTCTAGCAAATCCATAAGGTTCTAGGGTTTTCCTAGGAAACCTCTGTATTTCTCTAGAACCTTCCCACATGTGCTAATCTATTTCATATATAAACTTTCCATATGGCAAAAATATATGCCAAGTGACACCTACATGACATGATGATGTGGCGGGTGATGACAATATAATCTATAATCTTAAAACCTCAATTCTGTCATTTTAAAATGTTTGTTAGCAATAGAGTTGTCAAACAAGTAGCATGTCTCATCAAAAAAGAAAAAGAAAAGAGATTAACACAATTATCAAACAAATCCTAAACACCAAAATCTTATGGTAATCAGCAGAATCCCTTTCTCTCTTTTCCTTCCCTAATATTCTCCTAGTGCCATAAAAGAATTTACAGAAAGAAAAAAAAAAGGCAGTTGCCTTAAGGAAGGGTATTTACTTTCAAAGATGGAGGGATATGGTATGCCTCAGAATTAGTTAATAGTGTAGATCGTCACAAATAAAAGTTGGAGGGGTATGGTATACCTCAGAATTGGTTAATGGTGTAGACCATCACAAATAAAAGTTTGAGGGCCTTCACTTTCCCTTTAGTCCTCTACCAAAAAATAAAATTTCTAGGATTCCTTCATTCGTACGTCTCTCTTCTCTGGTAGGCGTCCAACCAATTACGACTATTTGCTTCATTCTCTTGTCTTCTTCTTCCTGTGCCACGAACGGATCACTATCATACACGATCATATATATATTCGAAACAACTACGTTCGGTTATATTTAAAACAATTTTGTGAATCGGGTCAAATCTCGGATAAATTTGAAGTTTTTGTCTACCGAACCGTCTAATTTGATCGGAATATTTAGAAAACAATCAGATTTTCCAATTGGTGTATTTCGGATTAGGAAGAATGTTCAACGGCATGATGGATCCAGAATTGATGAGAATGGCTCAAGAGCAGATGAGTCGCATGTCCCCTGCTGATTTGGCTCGGATGCAGCAGCAGGTTCCTTTACTTCCATACCCTTTTCGTTAAAATTCACAAACTTGAATTCGTAATTCTTTGTATAAAGGGAATATTTGAATTTGAGTTTTAATTTGTTGCATGAATAAGTTACTGTTATTCAGATAGAATTAGACTTGGAATGACTTTAGCCCCTTTTTGGCCAATTTGATGAATTGTTTTGGTGCGTTACGAATATTGAAAGAGGAAAACATTAAGGATTTATTCATCACCTTACTGATGGGTTAATTAAAAGCATAAGGTGAGGAGTGGCTTGCTACTGGTGAATTATAGTCGGTCAGATTTAGATCCCTCGAAAAAGGAATAAAAAGAGTTTTTGTGGATTATTTTGTGATTTGTTTTGGTTTGGAAGTTCTGATTTAATGGCTGGTAGCAACCAAGGGTGTGGTCACGGAGGTGGGAGGAGAACCATGAGGTCTCAGGTTCAAATCCCCTTGCAAAAAACACTACTAATTTCTTCCCATCCGCCTAAGCCTTAGTGGGCAGAGGTGCCTGGTACCTTTGTTGGTGGGAGATAACAGGTACTCGGTAGAATAGTCGAGTTGGCGGCCCCGGGTACCACTGTCATAACCACAAAAAAAAAAAAAGATTTGATGGTGGTAGCTTGTATTACTATTCTGTTATCGAAAAGCTTGTATTACAGCTCGAAAATTAAAATGCTTGACAGGTTTGAAGAATAAATTACTGCGTCTTGTGTGAATGGGTCAGTTGGAGTTATTAGGACTGGAATAAGTGCAAACTTTTAGTAATGAAATTAGTTGGACTAGTGGACTTTAGTGGGTGAAACCTCCTATATGCTTGCTCCTGATCACCAAGCATTTGTCAGTCTTTCATTTTTTCTTTTGAATTTTTGGAATTTGGATCAATCTCCGCTTTGAAATGAATTCGGATAATTTTTTCCTTATCGGTCCTGACACGCTGCTGATTTACAGATGATGTCTAATCCCGAGTTAATTAGAATGGCTTCGGAAGGCATGAAAAACATGAGACCAGATGACTTCAAGGTTGCTGCAGAACAGTTGAAGCATACCCGTCCAGAGGATATGGCTGAGATTGGTAAGAAAATGGCTAATGCATCACCTGAAGAAATAGCAGCGATGCGTGCCCAAATGGATGCACAGGTTAAATATGAAATTAGTGGAGCTGAGTTGCTGAAAAAGCAGGTAATTTATTTTGTGATACACAGATTAGATGCCCATTAATTCCATTTTTGCAATCATTTGGTTTCAACTGTGTATAAATCTTTTGGTACACACTTAGTTCTATCTTGAAATGTTCTGGTACGGATCTGTAAATTGGGGCTTATAGAGAACATCTCCTATCTAACACACTTTCTTAAGATTATCTAACACATTATTGGTTAGGAAGTGATAGTTCTTGTTCCTCTTTTCTTTAAAAAGAAAAAATACAAGGCTTAATAGAGTACGGAATTACTGGAAACATTTACCTATATACCAGATCAATAACTCAATGAGTTCATGTTCATTCGTATGATCAATAAGAAGAGAGTTACTTTCTTTAGAGCATGTGAGCTAGATTTTACATCTTTAATTAGCTGTAGTATAAACAAGCTTGAACTATCTAATATGTTTCTTAAAAATACCATTGCATACAACTCCCTGTCACGTATGGTTGTGTAATTCGATAGTTACCTTGCAAAAAATTTCTCTCTGTCTCTGCATGAGATAAATAATTTGTGACTTGTAAGCTGCAGGTCTAACCTGATTTATGACAGTTATTATATATCTTTACTAAGCAGTTACTCTTGTAACATAATTACCTCCGGTTGGTATGATTCTTGTCTTGGATGCAATGTTATATTCTGTGATACTGCAATAAAATTGGCTGTTGTGACTTTTGATTTAAATGCTAAACAGAGTATGAGGTGCTTGAAGGAAGCTTTGGTTTATTTCCCATTCTAGCTTATTTGAGGATCTCTATGTATAAATGGCAGGGAAATGATCTTCACACCCAGGGAAGGTTTAAGGAGGCCCTGCAGAAATATTCTCTTGTAAGTCTAACCTTTGCCTTTTTGATTTGCTTGTGTCGGCACAAACTTAAGTTTCTGTTCTGATTATTTCTTTTCCTTTGGTTATCAGGCGAAGAAAAATCTGTCAAGTATTCCTGCTGCAAAAGGCAGGAGTCTCTCATTGGCTTGTTCCTTGAACACGATGTCGTGTTACTTAAAAACTGGACAATACGATGACTGCATAAAGGAAGGTAGTGAGGTATGGGGGTAATAGATAGTTCTTCAAGTTTGTCTGATTCTGATAGTGCTTCAGGTTTGCCTAACTTTGAGGCTCAATGATTCTAATTAAAATTGTATTCTTGCATAACATGGTGGGGGACCATGTGCATCCAGCTCCAATTGTGTTCCTCATTATATATTTGAATATCAATGTGTGGATTTTCTGTTTTAGATGTCCAAGGGCTGAGGGTTGTTTATTCTATGCCGAAATGAATTTTCACTTTTCTTCGTGTCTATTCTAAAATAGTGTTCCCTTTTTAAAAGAAAAATGTGATTACATATTACATAATTTAAAGGTCACTTTTACACTTCTCGCCTCAGCTTTTTTTCTTAAAAGAAATTATTCTCAGAAATATCAAAAGAACAACTTAAAGGCCCGAAAGTCATACCCATTAACGTTAAATGTTAAACTTTTTCTACTCTCATCTTAAAACCCAAGTGAAAACTTGACATTCAAGTCTTATGTTAGTTCAGCTTTGAGATTGAACCATACTTGAATATGATTCTCAACTGCAGTGTTATGGTGGTTATTTAATACATGGCTGGTGCAGGTTCTGGTATATGACGACAAAAATATCAAAGCCCTTTATCGTAGGGGTCAAGCTTATAAAGCTCTGGGACAGTTAGAAGTGAGTATTTATCGACTCTTGTATGACTTTTCTCATTGTTCATTCTTCGTTCCAGTCCTTCCTTTACAATGTCAGATATTTGTCAAGTCTTCTCATTTCTATTTTCTACCATAAACAGGATGCTGTGTCTGACTTGAGTAAAGCACACGAAGTCTCACCTGATGATGAAACTATTGCTGATGTCTTAAGGTATTCTTGTTTACACTTTCTATAATAACTGGTAAATGTACGTTCCATGGGGTATCCCTCCATTTACCTTTTAGATCTCTTTGCTGAAATTCTAGTGCGCATCAGGTTTCAGATGCTAAAGATTTTTTATTTGCTTATTTAGGGGAGTCCAAGAAAGATTGGTGAAAGAAGGTGGTGCTCCAAGACGTATGTTATTTCCACATATCTATATTTTAGCTGTACTTGGATTTTGTTTTTAAAAATATTCACATGTTAATTGAACTTGAGTCCTCCTTTCTCGGGCAGGTAGAGGAGGATTGGTTATTGAAGAATTGACTGAAGAAGAACCACCAGTGTCTTCTGAAACCGCGGACAGTCAAGTTGCAGAAAGTGTTGCGTCACAACCACGAGAAGCGATCAGCCCTCCTAAGAGTCAAAGTGAAATCCTTGGTGGGCCTCCCTTATCAAATTCAGAGTCTTTGGAGGCTTTAAAAAATGACCCAGAATCCATTAGGTTTGTTTCTTGATGTCAGTTTTTTAATGTCAGTTCAATTCCTTATATATTTTATCCGATCATATTTTAAACCTGTATTGGCTTTTGTCTGTGTGGAACTTCTTTTGCTCGTGTTCTTGTCATGTAGTTGAAGAATGACATATTAATGACCATGACGTTGCAAAAACTGCTTCCTTACAAAACTATATGCTATTTGGTACTCTCAAATTTCCCACCCTCTTGTACTTTGAAACTCTGAATTGGTTTAGACTATTGATTATGTAGTATGTTCTTCAAATTGCATCTTTCTCTTAACTTTTTTCATGCACACATAGTCCTTAATCTTTTGAATGTTTTATTTATCTTGCATCTCAAGTGTTGTTGAGTTTATGGAAACCTGTTGATGACTAGATAGTTACTATAGTTGTCAGCGATCAGATTAGCTTGTTTATTTCATTTTCATACTGCAAAACATAATTAGGCATCTAGGTCATTGGTCTGTGGTAAGATGTGTCATATGCTAAATCTCGTCTAGATGCAATGTCTAATATTCCATTGTACTTTAATCCTTTGCTTGGTGCTGCTGAAAGGTCATACTTTGTTATGATCAAATTCACTTGCTTAGGAGAAATCCTATGCTCTAAACATTGCCCTTCTTCTTTATAGCAATCATTTCCTTTTTTTTCTTCTCCTTGTATAAGATTGTGTTCACCAATGTTGGCAGTCATTCGTAGTTTAAACATAACTCAGGCAATAATGATACACCTTTTAATTCTGTTGTATGGTTGTAGATCCTTCCAGAATTTTATTTCTCGCACTGATCCAGACACCCTAGCTGCCTTCAGTGGCGGAAAAGCCGAAGGCATACCCCCTGAAATGGTAAAGACTGCCTCTAATGTTATCGGCAAGATGTCACCTGAAGAACTACAAAGAATGGTCCAGTTGGCTTCCTCCTTTCAAGGAGAAAATCCGTTTCTTAATAAAGGTTATTCAGATAACTTTGGGCCTGGTTCGGTTCCTCCAAATGTAACGCCCGACATGCTGAAAATGGCAACTGATATGATGGGCAAGATGTCTCCAGAAGAAATGCAAAAGATGTTTGCAATGGCATCTACGTTAAAAGAGAAAAGTCCAGTATCAGCTGCAACAACTATAGATTATAGTGGGTCAAGGCCAAATCAGCAGTCAAAACCTCGAGACACTAGGGAAAGTTTCAAAGTGGATGACAGTGCAAGTGCAAGCGCTTCAGCTGAAGGGTTTTCTAATTCAAATAATGGTCTTCAATCAAGCTTATCAAGCTCAAATGCTGATCTGCAAGAAGAAATGAGAAACCAAATGAAAGATCCAGCCATGAGACAGGTGTTTACTTCAGTCCTTTCTTGTGAAAATTTGCATATCAGGGGCTTTATTCTTTTTCTTGGTAATGGTTTGTATTAGTATTGCCTATATCATTAATAAAGATCCAACATTCATATTTTCTCTAATGTTCCTACTGCTAACTCAAAATGTCCTGAGTTAAATTTGTAAAATACCTTGGTCTCTCCACTAACCCAATATTCAGACCATTATTTCCTCTTTTTTTTTTGTTTTAATTTGGTTGAACTGTTTTAAGATACCATTCCACCTTGACTTTTCAGCAATCCATATTTGAAGAGAATAAGTAAATTTTTATGTAAAATAGCACATGCATTGAGGGCCCCATGAGTTCCAGTGATAAAAGAATTTCATTATACCCTTCTTTAAATTTTCATATCTTATTTGTTCTTTATCTAGAATGTTTCATCACTTGTTGTGAACCGTCTGATAAAACTTTTAAGTCTACTTTTTTAACAAATACCAATGTGGGGGTTAGTTAGACTTCTCTGCCCTTTACATTTATCCATTTATGAGTGGGTGCTTTTAGAGGGGCTGTGCCTTCACTACTTCTGCATTGTACGTGCCTCTACCTGTTTTTATGCTGACGTATCTAGGTCTTCGTTGATTTACTCCTTAACACTTGGTTCCTGAAATTGACAGATGTTCTCTTCAATGATTAAAAGCATGAGTCCAGAGATGATGGCTAATATGAGCGAACAATTTGGATTGAAGCTCAGTCAGGAAGATGCAGAGAAAGCTCAACAGGCAATGTCATCATTGTCACCAGATGACTTGGAAAAAATGGTAATTATCAAAATATGCTGGTGTGATTGTATCCCCCTTTTCTCTGTTCTTCAAAGGAAAATTTTCTTCTGAAGGTGTGCCTTTTTTTCAGTGAGCAGTTTTGCATTATTATGACACATTTCTATTTCATGTGATTGGCACATATAATGCATCTTCCCTTAGAACCAATATCCTACTTTTCTCCAGTTTAGAATGAAAAGGCCGAAGTCTATCTTGTGTTGGTCCAAGTAAAAGTAAATGGTTAGTGAGCTGTGGGAAATCGTAGGAGAAAGATCTTATCACTAAGAAGGGAGCACATATGAGTGAAGTGGTGCACATTTTAAAACTCTTTAGATGAGAATATGTTGAAACCACGTCTTTGGATCATATGGGGTTTTGTCATAATTTGGCTTTTATGAGTTGGATTCTTGTTGAATGAAATAAGCAATACAATTCTGAACATTTTGCTAGTCATATTGATGTTTAATGCTATCCTATATTCTAGCATCATGTTATGCCACGAGAATCCACTTGAACAGTGGGCTTGTGTTCTTGAGAAATTTTTCTGACCTTGATTATTTTCTGGGATTTGTAATTGTCTGGTTTCTGAATAGTTTATTTAATTCATCTCTTTGTTTTAAGTTCACATGATAACCTCACATTTTAACCATTGATTGTAGGTCTAGTCTCGTGAGTAATTAACTTTTATACATTCTAAATCTTTTTTTCCGAATATTGTAGATGAAGTGGGCTGATAGAATTCAAAGAGGAGTCGAAGGCGCGAAGAAGACGAAAAATTGGCTCTTAGGGAAACCTGGCATGATCTTGGCCATACTTGTGCTGCTTTTGGCAGTTATCCTTCATTGGCTGGGCTTCATCGGGCGCTAGACTTGACGTGTTAGCCAAAGCCAAAAATTAGCTGACAGAGCTGTCATTATGACCCATGTTCAACAAGTGGAGTAGAGTTTGGGATCCTTGTTGTAGTGCACTTAAAATGGGAATTTGTGGATGAAAGTATTACCAGTTGGTTGGAGATGACAGCACTAATTTTGTTATATTAATTTTCTTCTTTTTCTTTTGATTTGGGGGTTCTGATGTATTTGCAACTTGACAAATTTTTTAATTCGTTTTTCAGGAGTAGAACCCACCATTTCAACATGATTTTTTTTGTAAAATTTTATTCTTTCCGGATTCTGAAATCATGAACTGACATAATTCATAAGTATTACGTACAATATAACATTATATTTTTTGTTTCTTTCTGATTCTGATTAGTCATGTCTGATGAAATATTCCCAATGTGATTCATAATTTTGTCACACTAACCATTTGGCACACTTGTGGCTTGTGCATTATAGAATTTTTGTGTGTGTGTTGGGGGTGGTTGTTTCAGCACCCGGTGTTTAGTATTATTTGGTATTCATATTAGGATCCTGACTAATCAAATTTTATATCGCGTAAGATATCCATTAAATGGGTTAGCACTCCCCGAATCAAAGATACAGTTTTTCATAGGATATAGGTACTGAAGTTTTTACTAACTCTATAAATAAAGAATATGGACATTTATAAATGAGGTAAAGTATAATGGCAACTGCATTAGTAGGGCCATTGTGTTTGGTTATTGTTCTGAGTATTAAATCGTATAACGACAATGTTATTAAACAAGTATATGATCGAAAAGCTGGTACACTAGTAAAATAACTTATGTTCATAAATGACAAGTAAAAGGAAAACTCTCAATTTGGTGATCTGAAGATGACAAGGAAAATACACCTGCTAATCAGTACGTTTCATCACATATTAAAGCTTTTCAACTGTCACATTCATTTTACGAAGAAAATACAACAAAATAAGCAAATAAAAAAAAAAGTACAAATGTTAACATGGTAAAGTTCATGTGGACCATGTCTCCTAGTACTTTTGTAGAAGAGATCAAAAAATCAATAGCGTGTCCATTCGATGAAATCTTTACTCAATTATGGGGTGAACTTTCGTCAAATTACTCCCACCCACCCTAACAAATTATTAATCTTCAAATGCCAAAATTTTCTTCAATTTCTTTTACATTTTCTCCTTATAATTGCACTCAAGTCCTTACTTATTTTGCTTATGCCATTTTTAATCCGCCTCCTTCTGAGATGGGGTCCTCCAAAATCCAGCTCCATAGAACCGGTCCCACATCTCCGTTTCAAAATCGGCGGCTTCTCGTACTCCGTCGTAGTCTCCGTCATCTTCACCGTCAAACTCCTCCTCCTCCTCCTCCTCGTTCTTATTTTTCTTCATCGTGTTCCATAAATCATCCTCTTTCTTCTTATTCCTCAAAAGCCTCTTTCGCTTCTTCTTCCTCCACATTTTCCGGCACAGTCCCGTCGGAACTTTGTACACTGCCAGTACCAGAAAATGCATCACTGCACATGGACAACAGCAGCAGACCATCGCACACTCCGCCGCCGTCCCACCAGCCACCTCCCCTATCCGTTTGTGAGTACTCCCACTCCGCTGCTTCTCTTCTTCCTCCTCCTTCATTGTATTTGATTCACGAAATCACTCGTTCGAGATTATCAAAACTCTGTAGTAAATGAATGACAGATAATCATGAGAATCAAATCAACGATCAATTTTTATTTATTTTTTAATTTGAAGAAAGAGAGATTCTCGGAAAAGAAATCGGACTTTTCTGGAAAGCAGAATCCTTCGGTCAAAGGAACTTAGAAAATCATCGACTTCAGAGGAACTGAGAAAATCTAGAGAGACGTAAGAAGGATGGAGAGGTTATATTTCGAAGAAACGGAAAAGGGATCCAATTGTGATTTAATAAATAATAATAATAATAATAATAATAATAATAATAATAATAATAATAATAATAATAATAATAATAATCTGTACTAAAAACATTTTGGAGAATTACGGGTTAGACCCGTTATTAGTAGGAGTGTAAACATATATTTAAAAACCGATTAAATTTACTGAATTGTACCGTATCGAATCAATTTTTAGGTTTATTTTAACAACAACAACAACAACAACAACAACAACAACATTTCAGTAAAATCTCACTAATGGGGTCTGGGGAGGATAGTGTGTACGCAGACCTTACCCCTATCCTGACGGGATAGAGAGGCTGTTTCCGAAAGACTCTCGGCTCAAAAAGAAACAAAAATACAAAAGGACAAAAGGACAAAAAGGAGACTATTAGTATCACAACAACAATTATATAATAAATAGAAACACCATGAAATCCAAAAGAAGGATGCAAAACAAAGGGAGACAATATTAGTAAATATTAGTATCACCACGACAATCATAAGAACAATAGGAACACCATGAAATCTAGAAGAAAGATGTAAAGAAAAAGTGATAGCTAGTAAATAAGACATGCATTGAAAAGCGAAATAGTAATCCACAACATTGTCACTAGCTATCTCAGACAAAAACCTTACATGACTAGTCCCACAATGGTACGAAGTAAGGCACGACTCAACTACCTCCTAACCTACAACCCTAATACTCGACCTCCACATCTTCCTATCTAGTGTCATGTCCTTGGAAATCTGTAGTCTCGCCATATCCTGCCTGATCACCTCTCCCCAATACCGATAATTATGGTAGATTTTTTATTTTATGAAAATAAACTAAAAAAATATCGAATCGCACCAAATAAATTCACATGTGAAAAATATATTTATATGTTAAGTTTAAAAATAATAAAGTATTAAATTTTTTCTTGGACTTTAAAATTATGAAAATGGTTACAAGCCAACATGTAATTAAACTTAAAATCTTAATTCTCATACCTATTATGGTACTCCTATAGAAACTAAATTATTTTCAGCATATTCACTAGCAAGATACAAGATATTCTAGTGATTATAAGTAAATAACTATAATATATTGAATATGTTTCTTTCGTATGATTAATATATTTTTTTTGAATATTTAATCTTGTATAGACTTTATTCTTGAGTCTCGATTTCGTTAATATCTTTCCACTTATGTGATTTATATTTTCTTTGCATATACTTAATTTCTTTTACGCTGCTGTAGAATAGTTGATGGATCTATACTCTAACCATCTTTCATGTTTTCCTAATTCATCACTATTTAAATAGTAAAAATATCTAGAGAGTTTTGTTAAGTCATATAAAAATGCGTATGTTATTACATTATACTTCTACTAGTGACTTTTTTATGACAATTAAAAATAATATCGAAAATTAACCAAACCGTACCGATACAGAAGAAAAACTGACATGATTGGGACGATTTCGAGAAGTCTAATTTTTGTTATATATAACAGAATAACCGAAAAATTGATATGATATAAATTAAATAAATAACCGGCCGAACCGAACAATTGGCACTCCTAGTTATTAGTGTCGTGCATTAGATTAGGCTCTTCACATCACATCTTTTGGGGTGTGACCTTTCTTCGGACTCTGCTTGAATGTGAGATGCTTTGTGCATCGAACTGCCCTTTTTTAGGGGCTTATTTGCTTCCGAGAAGGCATATCAAGGGACTGTAATTTTGAGATTATAATGTCATATTTTTATATGAAATAATTAATACTACCAATATTTCGATATAAAAATTTTTCCGATATTAATTAATACCTACATTAAACATGTAATAAATGTAATCCTAGATTTTATACTAAAATCAGTATTAATATCTCGGTAATCAAACGACAACTTAGTGTCGAAGTATCGCAGTTCTTCGGGGGGAAATTACTTCAAATTACAATTTTTCTTATCAAACTTTAAAAATATCTAAAAGTCGTAATTAATTTATTCTTAACATTTTGAATATATTTTACTCAAAAAGAATGGTTATATAAGCATTTTCCTGGACTTATTAAATTTGAAATAGGAAAATGAAATAATATGCTAATTCCTGCAGTTATAATAGTATTTAGTTTTCTCTATGGAGTCGATCCGACTATTGATGGTTAACAGAAGAGACAGGTGTCAGAAGAGGAAATTATTTATGCAATAATGGATTATAAAAATTGACAATCTGAAATTGGAAATTGAGTAAGAAGATGAGACAAATGAGTGAATGGATATTTGGAAGCCGCGTCAGCAGTAAAGTCAAAACACTGCTCTGATTCAAATTTGTGACATTTCAACCGAATTAATGATATTCATCGCCCTTTTGACTAGCCAATTGGCATTCTTCTTTTTCTTCTTCTTCGTACTACCATTACTTAACCAAAACAGCAAGTTGTCTTAAAAGTCATATTTGGGGAGTACATTTCATTTGATGAACATTAACTCATATACCTATTTAATACGATGTTATTTATTTCAACTGTTTGAAATGCTTTCCATCTTAGTTGTACAATGTCAAAATATACAATCAAACAATTTACGCGTGCAATTTACATAAGAGAACAAATAGATGTAGCTAAAGGTAATAAATAGAAGTAGTCGCCTAGCAAGACAACTAATATGTGATAGAAGTTACAATTAAAACGGGAATATCTCGAGTTTGAATTTCTATAATTTTTCTTATTTTAGTTGGACATATGTTACTTTATTGTTAATTACTCTTTTTTTACGTCATTTATGTGATAATATTTGACTAATATTAAATTTTATAAAAAGAAGAAAGACTCTTAACATGTAAGTTTATACTCATATTGGTGGCGAGAGTTCCACCCGTGCTTTCACATTTCTCTCTATCATAAAAGTATGAAGTTTATTTTAAATGAGTCCCAACAAGTCCTATCGCTTTGTTCACTTTCTATTCATTTATCTTTTATTTTTTCCCGAATTATTGGCCAATTGGGTATATTGATACTATTGCTAAGTTGTAATATAAAAAATGTGCTTTCAGCACAGAGTACAGATTAATAAATTACATATATATGAAATTCTTGTGCGATGCTTTTTATAGTTTTTGAGTCACACTATGAAGGTTTGGGAGAGGGTGATGGAAGTCAGGGTGAGGAGGAGTGTGTCTATTTTCGAGAACCAATTCGGATTTATGCCGGGCGTTCAACTACGAAAGCTATTCATCTGGTGAGGAGATTAGTGAAGCAGTATAGAGAAAGGAACAAGGACTTGCATATGGTATTCATTGACCTTGAGAACGTGTATGATAAAGTCCCAAGTGAAGTTTTGAGAGGTATTTGGAGGTTAGCAACGTTCCGGTTGTTTACACTAGGGTGATTAAGGATATGTACGATGTTGCTAAGACTGGGGTGAGGACTTTGGGAGGTGACTCGGAACACTTTTCAGTTATAATAGGGTTGCACCAGGGAGCTCTTAATTAGCCCGTTTTTATTTTCCTTGGCGATGGACGTACTGACGCGACACATTCAAGGGGAGGTGCCATGGTGCATATTATTTGCCGATGACATAGTGTTGATTGACGAGATGTGCGGCAGGGTTAACGCAAGGTTGGAGCCTGGAGGTTTGGAGACAAACCTTGGAGTCTAAAAGTTTCAAGTTGAGCATGACCAACATAGAATATTGATGATAGGCTAGGAACTCACATTTTTAACAATTTTTCGCATTCTATTTACTACACTTTGATTGTATTTGAGCCTAATTGTTAGTACTTTATACTTATTACGTGTGTTATATTGTGTAGGATGCGATTTCAATTTGAGAAGCAAGTTTAGAGCTAAAATGGATGAATTAGAGCTTTAAAGTCTGAGTAGAAGCCCAAAGAATTAAGACGGGATCGTGTACGGGGTTCGAGGACCAAGTCTGGATGTTAAAAATTAAGAAAAAATAATTACTCTAGAAAAAATACACTACCGTGTCGCGGACACGAGGTGCTAGTGTAAAATTCCTGCATAGTGAAATTTTTTAGCTCTCTGAAAAATTCTACTAATGCAACGCATGGTGCGCCGCCCGGGGCACCGCGTCTATGCATTTTCCTTAGAGTAATTTTCTACTTCGGCTTGGAAAGGATAGTTCTGTCCAGACCCGCTTCTACATAGTATAATTACACCAAAAATACGATTTTGAGAGGACTTGACCTGGGGAGCTTTTGGAGAGCATTGGAGTTTTCAAGACACGATATTTCATCTTCCTTCTACCAATTCAATACGCGAGTTTGGATTGTGACATTGGATTAATATTTTCTTATTCTTTAACTTTATTTGTGATGACTTTCTCCAAATCTATGGAGTAGTTTACCTTAGGGCTAGATATGATTTGGTGACTTGATTGTTGTTTATGGATTTGACAACCGTCAAATTGCGTGAATTTATTGGAGGAGCTTTAATATTGGTTATGATTTATTCTTTATAGTGTTTAATCGAAAGAGGAACATCTTATTGAATATTATTGCAGCGTATGCCTTAGTTTATTTTGGTGATTCTTTGAAGTAATAGAGAGAGCTTTTTGAGTTACCATTTAAATTAAGATTTAGAAATATTCGCGAGAAATTTCTCTTAGATCATTCCTACCAATATATTCTTACAAGTTTCACCGTACTTCACATTAGTTTATTTGAAAGATTTAGATTTAATCGAGAGAAGAATCTGAATCGGAAGTATAAGCTAATCACCTATTAAATTCGTGAGAATCGATAGAACCTTAAGAGTGAAATATAACAGTGTCAAATTCAGAATAGCAGTCTTGCATCTATCATGTCAAAACTTTTATTTTTCGTCTTGATAATAACCTATTGCTCTACTCTCTAGTACTCTATGATCAATTGTTAATTACTTTAATTTTAATAGTTAATTTTAGTTCATAGCCATTCCAATCAAAGCATTAATCATCCTGAAAAGCGTTAAATCAGAAATTACTTGAAAATTATTTAAATCCAATCCATGTGGAGATGATAATTAAACTATACTATCTTTGGCTAGCGAGCATCAATTTCGTGTTGTGTTTTGTACTCGTCAAATATTTGGAGTGCAAATTCAGTGATGTGACTCATAAAGTGGACGTGGATGTGGAGCTTGATACTCAAGTTATCCCCAAGAGAGGTAATTTCAAGTATCTCGGATCTATAATCCAAGGTAACAAGGAGATTGACGAGGATGTCATACATAGTATTGAAGCATGATGGATGAAATGGAGACTCGCATCCGGTGTTCTATATGATAAGAAAGTACAAACATATAATGAAGTGTATCTCACATAATACCTTTTATAGACGATCTTCATGGTATATGTCCGTTTCATCTGTTTAGGTTGCTCTATCATAACAAAAACTCTTATTGTTGAAATAGATATCTCTCTTAAAAGTGTAACTTAAAGTTAGCCATGTGAGAAAACACATTGTGGTAAATATATTCTAACATTGAAAATTGATTAATTCTGTGCCGTTAGTAATTGCAAAACATAAACATCATATTATATTAAAAGTGAGAAGCTCTTTCCTGCAAAATTGGATTACTATTTTGCCCTTATTGTAAATTATTTTTAATTAAAATATAATAAAATATTAAACAACTAATATAATAAATATGAAATAGTAATATTATAATTAAATGGGTAACGTACTCATTTAAGATGTTTTGTCAATTAATTTGTTTGAAAGCTAAAAGATTTTATCACCTAATTCATATTATTATAGTAAATATACTAATATTAAAGTATTAAAAGTAGGAAAAGTAGGAAGCGTTATTAAATCAATTCAAAAGTAAGTTTGGGGCCATTCTTATTCTCCTTCAGTAACTCCCATAAACGTACTCCTTCAGTTTTTCCCAAGAAATTGATTTCATGGATTTTTGTTTTTCTCCCCCTTTTAAAGCCACGTTCTCATTCTTTATGTCTGTTAACCCCCACCCCCCACCCCCCCACGTTCTAAAATTGGTGTTTTGGTTTTTTTCCCGGACATTGATGGCTGCTTCCTTCCGTTTCTTTTTCCTAATAAAGCCACTGAAATCATTTCTTTACTTATTATTTGCAGTAATTTTACTCTTTATATTTTGTTCTTTCATCTTCCATGGTAACTCCTTTTACATGCCTTTTCAGATTCTTCCCCGCACTTCAGTGCACAATAAGGTGTATTTGTCCCATCATCCTTGTATTCTTTCTGGTATAGTTTTCTTTACAGATTTTTTGGTTGCTGCATCATAAAATTGGTAATAATTCTACACTCTTGTCCTTAACTTTAAGCTTTTTTTTAAAGATATTCATATATGTTGCCAGCTATCGTTGCTAAACAAAATATCTTCTTTTTCATTTGCTGTGCAATAATTTGGTTGAAAGAAGATCATACCCTTTTACTGATGTACAAAGACAGTTGATGATCAGATCTTAGTGGTACTTCAACTTAGATATTTTTAACCCATGCACTTCAACACATGTTGAAAATAGTGATTTTAATGGATGAAACATGGCGGTCAGTACTAACAGATTCTTGTTTTGTATCGACCAGCTACGAACACAATTAGATGGTGAAGACGAGGCAAAACAAACAACAACCAAAAGGACCTGGATATCCAATTAAACAACGTATTTGGATGCTAATGGAATCTGCTATGGTTCTCACTACTTATAAGAATGTATTTGAATACTTGTTATCTAACTTTTATCTTAATTTGTGTTGAGGTTTTATTTTGCAGAATTAATATTTACAAATACAGGAATATTGACGGGAATAACAATCTTAAGGAATTTAATATTTATTTCTGTACTTGTGTTATTCTTATTATTCTGCAAACTAAAACCTTTGTGGTTTGTGTACTCCCGTTTTGGAGAGTTAAGCCTTCGTGGCGTTTTGTTGGATATTAAAATCTACGTGATTTTTACTCCAGTTTGAAAACGTGTATTAAACGTTTGTTTGTGTCATTCTTTTACAGAAAAGATGATGACTGAAAACGAAAACCAAGCTGTTCCGATGGCGACTGCCAACGCAACGACAAGCCGAACACCGGCGTTGGCACCGGCAGAAAAACCCGGAAAATTTTCCGGGATTGATTTCAAACACTGGCAGCAGAAGATGTTCTTCTACTTAACTACGTTATGTCTACAGAAGTTCATCAAGGAAGATGTTCCTGATCTGCCGGATAAAACTCCAGATAATGAACGCTTTCTCGTGATTGAAGCGTGGAAGCATTCTGATTTTTTATGCAAGAATTATATTCTTAGCGGACTGGATGATAATCTGTATAATGTATACAGTAGCATGGAGACATCCAAAGAATTGTGGAATGCGCTTGAAAAGAAATATAAGACTGAAGATGCCGGGATGAAGAAATTCGTTGCCGCAAAATTTCTGGACTACAAAATGATAGATAGCAAGTCTGTTATTACTCAAGTCCAGGAATTGCAAGTGATTATTCATGATCTACTTGCTGAAGGTCTTGTAATCAACGAAGCATTCCAAGTAGCAGCAATGATTGAGAAGTTGCCTCCGTTGTGGAAGGACTTCAAAAATTATTTGAAACACAAACGAAAGGAAATGTCCCTTGAAGATCTCATTGTTCGGTTGAGAATCGAAGAGGACAATAAAGCTGCTGAAAGGAGAGGCCGTGGAAATTCAACAATAATGGGAGCAAATATTGTTGAAGCTAACAAAAAGAGGAAGAAGGCTTCTGGTCCGAAATACAACCCAAGCAAGAAGCGGTTCAGTGGAAACTGCTACAACTGTGGGAAAACCGGACACAAATCTACGGAGTGTCGTGCTCCGAAGAAAGACAAGAAAAGGGGTCAAGCAAACATGGTAGTAAACCATGATGATGTTGATAACTTGTGTGCCATGCTCTCTGAATGTAACTTGGTGGGAAATCCTAAACTGTGGTGGTTTGATTCAGGAGCCACTCGCCATGTTTGTGCAGTTAGAGAGGCTTTTGCTACCTATGCTCTTGCTGAACCCGGAGAGACAGTTTATATGGGAAATGCTTCAACAGCAAAAGTTGAAGGATATGGGAAGGTATTTCTAAAAATGACTTCTGGCAAGGTCATGACTTTGAACAATGTCCTTCATGTTCCCGAAATGAGAAAGAATTTAGTCTCTACTGGACTTCTTGTTAAGCACGGTTTTAAGTGCGTCTTTGTATCCAACAAGGTTGTAATTAGTAAGAATGAAATATTTGTGGGAAAAGGTTACCTCACCGAGGGCCTTTTCAACCTAAATGTAATGGTTGTTGAAAATAATAATAATATTTCAGCTTCTTCTTACTTACTTGAGTCAAATGATTTATGGCATGTACGTTTGGGTCATGTCAATTATAAAACCTTGCGGAAAATGATTAACTTGGAAGTACTGCCCAAGTTTGAATGCGAAAAATCAAAATGTCAAACATGTGTGGAATCTAAGTATGTTAAACATCCTTATAAGTCAGTTGAAAGGAATTCAAATCCTTTAGACTTAATTCACACAGATATTTGTGACATGAAGTCAATACCATCTCGCGGTGGAAAGAAGTATTTCATAACTTTTATTGACGATGGTACTCGATATTGCTATGTTTACTTACTGAATAGTAAAGATGAAGCAATAGACGCATTCATGCAATACAAAAATGAAGTTGAAACGCAACTTAACAAGAAAGTAAAAATGATAAGAAGTGATAGGGGTGGTGAATATGAATCTCCTTTTGAAGAAATATGTTTAGAATATGGAATTATTCATCAAACAACAGCCCCTTACACGCCCCAATCTAATGGGATTGCGGAAAGAAAGAATCGCACATTAAAGGAGATGATGAATGCGTTGTTGATAAGTTCTGGTTTGCCACAGAACTTGTGGGGGAAAGCCATTCTTACGGCTAATCGAATATTAAATCGAGTGCCCCATAGCAAAACACAATCCATTCCTTATGAACAATGGAAAGGAAGGAAGCCCAACTTGAATTATTTTAAAGTGTGGGGGTGTTTGGCAAAAGTGCAAGTTCCTAAACCCAAAAGGGTAAAGATAGGACCGAAAACCGTTGATTGTGTTTTCATAGGATATGCGACAAATAGTAAAGCATATCGATTTCTGGTTCATAAATCAGAAAATCCCGACATTCATAATAATACGGTTATAGAATCAGATAATGCTGAGTTTTTTGAAAATATATATCCGTATAAAAAGGAATGTGAGTCGTTTGGTGAAGGATCTAAACGACCTCGGGAAGAAACAAAAGAAAGTACATATAATCAGGAGAATCCAAGACGTAGTAAACGTCAAAGAACGTCTACTTCATTTGGACCAGATTTTGTGACTTTCTTATTGGAGAATGAGCCTCAAACATTTAAAGAAGCTATGACTTCTTCGGAATCATTATTTTGGAAAGAGGCAGTCAATAGTGAAATAGAATCCATATTGAACAACCATACATGGGAATTGGTTGATCTTCCTCCTGGAAATAAACCTTTGGGTTCTAAATGGATTTTTAAGAGAAAAATCAAAGATGATGGCACTATTGATAAATTCAAGGCAAGGCTCGTAGTCAAAGGGTATAGACAACGAGAAGGTCTAGACTACTTTGATACATACTCTCCAGTTACAAGAATTACGTCCATACGGATGTTAGTAGCATTAGCTGCAGTGTATGGTCTTGAAATTCATCAAATGGATGTTAAGACGGCCTTCTTAAATGGAGAGTTGGAGGAAGAAATTTACATGGAACAACCTGAAGGGTTTGTGGTTCCAGGTAAAGAAAAGAAGGTATGTAGACTTGTTAAGTCTCTTTACGGACTAAAACAAGCACCCAAACAATGGCATGCGAAATTTGACCAAACAATGTTGTCAAATGGTTTTAAGATAAATGAATGTGATAAATGCGTGTACATTAAAAATGTTCCAAATCACATAGTCATTGTTTGCCTATATGTGGATGATATGTTGATAATGAGTAATGACATTGCCAACATAAATGCTACTAAGCGTATGCTCAATAGCAAGTTTGATATGAAAGACTTGGGAGTTGCTGATTTAATTCTGGGAATTAAGATCAATAAGACTCCTCAAGGTCTGGCATTGTCACAATCTCATTATATTAAGACAGTACTTGAAAAATTCAAGCACTTGGGCTTTAAAGTTGCAAAGACTCCAATTGACGTGAATCTTGCATTAGCAAAGAACAAAGGCCAAAGCATATCACAATTGGATTATGCTCGTGTATTGGGATGCTTAATGTATATCATGAATTGTACACGACCAGACATAGCTTGTGCTATAAGTAAACTGAGTCGATATACGAGCAATCCAGGCCAATCTCATTGGATGGCAATGAAACGAGTTTTGGGATATTTAGAACATACCCAGAACTTTGAATTGCACTACAGTAATTTCCCTGCGGTGATTGAGGGATACTGTGATGCAAATTGGATCACCGGTTCAACTGATTCTAAGTCCACGAGTGGATATGTATTCACTATTGGTGGAGGAGCGGTATCTTGGAAGTCGTCCAAACAAACATGTATTGCCCGCTCTACAATGGAGGCTGAATTCATAGCCTTAGATAAAGCCGGTGAAGAAGCTGAATGGCTCCGGAATTTCTTGGAAGACATTCCATTTTGGCCCAAACCGTTGGCACCAATATGCATACATTGTGATAGTCAAGCGGCAATTGGAAGGGCTGGGAGCGTCATGTATAACGGTAAATCTCGTCATATACGACGAAGACATAAAACCGTTAGGCAATTACTCTCTAGAGGAATTATCACAATTGACTATGTAAAGTCAAGTGATAATGTGTCGGATCCACTTACAAAAGGCCTAACTAGAGAGGTAGTTGAGAAATCATCAAGGGGAATGGGGCTATGGCCGAGAACAAGTCATTGTGGCGGTAACTCTACCTAGAAGACTGGAGATCCCAAGATCTAGGTTCAAAGAGATCAAACAAAGTCATTAATGACGGTTCAACATTGTCAAATAAAATTTTAGTCCATTCTCGTGATGAGACAATGTTCAGTACCAAGGATAAAGCATTAAGGCTTTTTAATGATTTCTAAATTTGATACGGGGTATATCAAATAGTGTATCTACAGGATGACACGTTTAGGAATCACCTATTTAAGTGTGAAGTGTGAGCCGCTTCAAGGAGAACTTTGTAAGGCCAGTTCTCTACGCACTTATGAAACCAGGCGGTGTTCATGGCTGAAACGAATACAACAATGAGAACCAAAGACGGTTAAGGGTTGATTGTGTGACTTATGGTTGTCTAGGTATACACCAAAGATCGACGGTTCAAAGATATCAAATCTACCGATTGACCGAGTATATCCGACATAAGTTTACTACGGAAAGTTCAAAGGGAAACCTACTTATCCAGATGCAATTAATCCTTGCTTGTAAATCACACAGTTTTTCATGCATACTTCCGTGATATAGCCATTCCCCATTCATGTGGGGGATTGTTGAGGTTTTATTTTAAGATGTAATATTCTTAAAATGAGGGTGAATGGGAAATGGAGGGAAAAATGAAATTTTGAGTAAAATTTTAAGTTTTTCCCTCTTAACAATGAGACATTGTCCCATATTGGAAGTGGAAGACATTTTTGGTGGGTATATATATAATTGCTCTTCTTGTAGCTCTTAAAGAGTTAAGAAGAAAGCAAGCCTCGCGCCGTCGTCGCTCGCTCGCTCGCTCGGCTTCGGCTTCGGCTACGGCTACGGCTACGGCTACGGCTACGGCTACGGCTTCGGCTTCGGCTTCGGCTTCGGCTTCGGCTTCGGATTTGGATTTGGATTTGGATTTGGATTTGGATTTGGATTTGGTCAAATGATCGATTGATTGATTAATTTTTTTTTGACCAAATTTATTTGTTAATAGTAAATATTAACGTAAGATTATCCGTATTTGTAAACGGATATTTTCCAATCCGTGTATTGATAATTTGGCAGCCGGATAATGGTCTTCCCACCATGAAGTGCTTGCTCCACAAACATGAAGTGCTTGCTCCACAAACATGTAATGCTTGCTCCACCATGAAGGGTGGACGTTTGGTCTTGCACTCCTTCTTGGCTGCTATATATATGAGCAGCAAATGTTGAAGAGATACTCAACTCAACATACAATTCGCTCAACAAATTGGCTATATATTGCATTCCTTCCTCTCAGAACTTCCATACGTTTTTCTGAGTATATACTCCTTCGTTCTGCATTGTTTTTAACTTCAAACAAAGCAACTGTAAGTGTGATTTGCTACCGAACTTTGTGTTCGCCGAAACACTGGGGTTTGAAGTACCGCTACACCAGTGTGTTATTCGTTCTATCCTGGGAGGAAATAATCCATTACCTTGGGTACTAGGAGGGGATTAAATTCCTTAAGGAAACACTGTGAATTCAGTGGGCTCGAATTTATTATTATTGTTTCATTACGTTAACTTATATTTTGCAAAATTAATATTTACAAATACAGCAATATTGACCGGGAATAACAATTTGTTCGTCATAATTTATAATTGGATATTGCAGGTTCATCATACTATACAAAAGGGGTTTGGTTAGTTATGCATATGCACGATTTGTCAAACATTCTGTTGTAATAATTTACACTTTATCTTTATCACCTGCACGACTTTCTTTCCCCTATTTTTCTCTTTGTAATTTTTTTCCAAAGTCCCCCTTTTTGTTACCTTAACCGAGTATTTAATCGCACTACTATCTATTATTCATTTATTATTATCTATCTTATTGATATTACATTTGTTTTGCTGGAACTATCTGTAACGACCCGGCCGGTCGTTTTGAGCGTATTAGCCCCGATCCCCTATTTACTGCATTCTCTGTATCTGTTTCAACTTATGTGACTTGCCGGGAGGTATTGTTTTGGTTTCGGAGTGTTTTGGGACACTTAGTCCCTAAAACGGAAGTTTAAGTCTTAGGATTTTGACTGTAGTCGGGATGGTGTGAAGACGACTCCGGAATGGAGTTTTCTCGGTTCTGTTAGCTCCGTTGGGTGATTTTGGACTTAGGAGCGTGTTCGGACTGTGAATTTGAAGTCTGTAACTAATTAAGGCTTGAAATGACTAAAGTCGAATTTTTGGGAAGTTTGACCGGGGGTTAAATTTTTGATATCGGCGTCGGATTTTGATTCCGGAAGTTGGAGTAGGTCCGTAATGCTGAATATTACTTGTGTGCAAAATTTGAGGTCAATCAGACGTGGTTTAGTAGGTTTCGGCGTCGTTTGTGGAATTTGAAAGTTTAGAAGTTCTTAGGCTTGAATCCAGGTGTAATTGGTGTTTTGATGTTGTTTTAAGTGATTCGAAGACTAAGCTAAGTTTGTATAGTATTTTGGGACTTAATGGTATGTTTGGTTGAGGTCCCGGGGGCCTCGGGTGAGTTTCGCGTGGTTAAAAGATCACTTTTGGCCTTGGTGAGATAGCTGATATCTGTTGCTGCATTTTTCTGATATCTTTTTATGCGTTCACGAGAGGAGCCTCGCGTTCGCGAAGAGTGTTTCTGAGTTGGTGAGATTTTTCTCTACGCGTCCGCGAAGGAGAGGACGCGAAGTATTGTCTTAGTTTGCCATATAGATGTCTTTTAGCCCGTTTGGGCGGTACAATTTAGAATCTGAATTACATTTAATGGTGCCGAGATTTGCGGTAATTCTGTATGATTATGGATTCTACATTTTTGTATAAGGAAGGTAAGAAGAATAATTTTAAATTCGCATAAGGTATTTTCAGAGTGAGCGTTACAGTTGAGGTATTTATGGAGGTAATTAAGAAGAGTACAATGGCTTACGGGCCTTATGGTAGTGTGGTTTTATGTTAGGGTGTTTTGTAGTAAGCTTTGGGTAAGGATCATAGAGTTCTGACAAGGAGAAGTATTAAATTGAGGATAATTCAGAAGAAACTCGAAGTAAATAGAACAACTGGGTAGTAGGCTAGACCAGTATGGTGATGATAGATGTGGTGTGTTGTGCAGGATTAAGATTTACATGTACAAGGTGACAGTTCATTCTTGAAGGCAAGTTCACGAATTCTGGACAGAATGGTCAGTGTTGTATATTTAGATAAATGTTATAGTTGCTCGGTAATCCTTGAGAGGGGTGCGCGGTTGAAATTGGCATTGTATTTTGATTTACGGATGTTCATTGGTATTGCGATACTCTTCTGGTTGATCGACTCCTGATATTCACTTTTGCTATGTGGCACGGAAGAATTTTAGGAGTATTCCTCGTGGATGATCGTGTATGAGAGATGTGTTAGACATTCTAGCAGTGGAGTTGGGATCAGATATGGGATTCATGTGTTATATAGATTTGGAGACTGGGAGTTATAAAGAGCAGGTTGTTTCCATGGTTGTGGACTGTAAAGTTATGGGCGAAGCTAGCTAGACGATAATATGTGTTATGATTCAGTCATTGTGGGCTTTTGGAGGGTTATTTATCCATGTGGGGGTGCTCGGAGTTGATTTGGGGGTTCATTGGTAGGCCCAATTAGGATGTGTATTCTACACCGAGTCGGATTGGTTGGCTCCATACTGCTATTGTTGAGGGATGTGCCATTCGGTTGTTGTTGAGCTTGTTCGTGTTTTGATATGTTCGGTGAGTTACTCTTCTATGCTACTAGGGGTTGTGATTCGTTAGTTGTATGCACCCATGGTCCAGTTCTATTGGGGCCTTATAGTGGAAATTTGCGCGAGATGGGTATTTGGGTGATGCATGAGTGGTTGTGCATTGGCTATGTTCTTTCGGGTTTGTGTGGCATTGTGTCATTTGCTTTTTCATGGTTATGGTAATGCACTTCGAGTACTTGATGCCGGATTGCGCGTGGTTATTGATTTTGAGCATGGTGGCTGAGGTATTTCATGTGGATCAGTGTTTGGATGGGGTCACGTATTGCGGCATAGTTATGTTGAGATATGATCCTTGTGTTAGATTCGTGTGTTATGGTTCTACGGTGTGTGATGGGTTCTTAGCATTGCGTTGGGGTGGTACCCATCGGGCTTACGGGACGATTCTCTTGTTTGAGTCATTTTCGTGATTGAGTACATTTGGAAGGTTACTTATTGATGCACGGATTGCACAGGTTGTGGCTTTAGATAGTTTTGGTATGGCATGTTAGTAGAGTAGATGGTATTTGATAAGATGAAGTCGTCGGATCTAGGATAGGTTCTATCAGATTTGATTGTGGCATATTTGGAAGGATAATATCGAAAGTCAGCTTAGGAATTTGCTATGGTTCTTGTCGAAGGAGAGGGAGCTCCACGACTGGTAGATCTGGTGAATGGTTACGAGTCTCTTCGTGTTTCTTTCATCATCGGTGGTGTACAAAGGTTTTAGAATGGAGTCTTGTTTGATATGAGGTTTATTACCGGCATGTAGTTGTTTCGAGCAGCTACGGTGATTAGAAATCATTGCTTCGAGCATTTGAGCTATGTGGTATTTGAAGTTTTGAGAATTTGAGTTATGGTTTCGACTTTTGATACAACTTGTTCAGACTTATACAGTGTGTAGGTTGCGGGATTCTGACCTTATAAGAAATTTCAGATGTTGGAAATTAGATTCTAAGGCTTGTGGGCTAGGTAGAATTAAGAAATTTCAGTTATGCAGTGTTATCAGACCTATATGGGATAGGGTGACGTGGGATCACCCCCGGGTACGTGCGTGGTAAGATGGAATAGTGATTTGTTGGCTTGGAAACAACTCTTGGCACGTTCGAGGACGAACGTATGTTTAAGTGAGGGAAGATGTAATGACCCGACCGGTCGTTTTGAGCGTATTAGCCCCGATCCCCTATTTACTGCATTCCCCGTATCTGTTTCTTCTTATGTGACTTGCCGGGAGGTCTTGTTTTAGTTTCGGAGTATTTTGGGACACTTAGTCCCTAAAACAGAAGCTTAAGTCTTAGGATTTTGACTGTAGTCGGGATGGTATGAAGACGACTTCGGAATTGAGTTTCGTCGGTTCTGTTAGTTCCGTTATGTGCTTTTGGACTTAGGAGCGAGTACGGACTGTGAATTTGAAGTCTGTAGCTAATTTAGGCTTGAAATGGCGAAAGTCGAATTTTTGGGAAGTTTGACCAGGGGGTTGACTTTTTGATATCGGGGTCGGATTTTGATTTTGGAAGTTGGAGTAGGTCAGTAATGCTGAATATGACTTGTGTGCAAATTTTGAGGTCAATCGGACGTGGTTTGGTAGGTTTCGGCGTCGTTTGTGGAATTTAAAAGTTTAGAAGTTCTTTAGGCTTGAATCCAGATGTAATTGGTGTTTTGATGTTGTTTTGAGTGATTCGAAGGCTAGACTAAGTTCGTATAGTATTTTGGGACTTGATGGTATGTTTGGTTGAAGTCCTAGGGCCCTCGGGTGAGTTTCAGGTGGTTAACAGATCATTTTTGGCCTTGGTGAGATTGTTGATATCTGCTGCTGCATTTTTCTGGTTTCCTCTTACGCGTTCGCGAAGAGTGTTTATGAGTTGGTGAGATTTTGCTCTACGTGTCCGCGAAGGAGAGGACACGAACGCGAAGGTATGGCAGTGTGTGCATCGCGAACGCGTGAGTGGCTTCGCGTTCACGAAGGGGAGTGAGGCAGCTGGGGACCCCTAGTCTTTTGTTCTACGCGTTCGCGAGGTGAGAGACGCGTTCGCGAAGGTCTGAGTTTGCAAAGCTTCGCATTCGCGAAGCGTAGGTTGCGTTCGCGAAGAGTTAAGTTGAGAGGCAGTTTGAGTTGGTCTACGTGAACACGAGAGGACGGTCGCGTTCGCGTAGAAGGATATCTGGGCATGCAGTATTAATTTGAAAAACGAGGGGTTGAACCCATTTTTCATATTTTGAGCTAGAGAATACGGAATTGGGCGATTCTTGAAGGGAGTTTTGTGGAGTTGATTGGGGTAAGTGATTCCTACTTAGTTTTGGTTAAATCCCGTGATTTCATCTTTAATTTTATCATCTAATTTGTGATATGAGGTGATAAATTGGGGAAAAAGAGGAAGAACTCTTGAGTTAGAATTTCGAGGTTTTGAATGGGATTTTGTTATCGGATTTGAGTAATTTTGATATAGTTAGGCTCGTGAGTAAATGGACTTTCAGGTTTTGTGACTTTTGTCGGATTTTGAGACGTGGACCGGGGGGCCGGGTTCGGGCCGATTTCGGATTTTTGGCTTATAATTTCGTATTTTTCTTGTGGAATTAATTCCTTTAGCCTATATTAATTATACCGTACTGCTTGTGGCTAGATTCGGGGCATTTGGAGACTGATTCGAGGGGCAAAGGCATTTCGGAGTATGATTTTCTCGGTTTGAGGTAAGTAACGCTTTCAAACTTGGTTCTGAGGGTTCGAAACCCCGAACTATGTGCTATACGATTGGTATTGAGGTGACGCACATGCCAAGTGACGGGCGTGCGAGCGTGCACCGTGAGAATTGTGTCCTGGTTGATTCTAGGGCACTGTATAGTGCCTCTATTTTATTGATATCCGTGTTTTCATCTTGTGATAAAGTAATTGAGCTGTCAATCATACTAGATATCATGTTTAGGCTTTATGCCGGTACTGTTGGGACCCCTAGTGGTCGTTTCTTGCTGTCATCTTACTGATTTTATTGATATTATGTACTCAGTCATGTTCATGCATTTTATATCATATCTCCGTCTGAGTTGTTGTTATTGATACATCATATCATTATTTCGGGCTAGTTTTCATGATATTGTGAGCCCGTGAGTGAGACTGGAGAGATTGATGGCTGAGTGAGGCTGAGAGCCTGATTATGAGTGACAGTTATAGGATCGGGCTGCACGTCGTAGCGGTTATACTGATTTTATGATAGCGCTTGAGCTGTAGGAGCCCCTCCGGAGTTTGTACACACCCCAGTGAGCGCGGTTGACATTATTAAGGGATGGATCTTCCCTGGACATGGATCTTGTCCGAAGTACTTGATACCTGGAGATGGATCTTCTCCACAGGGCTGGATTGGCCTTCCTCGATACTGGATGACTTATAGTCAGTGATGTATATGTTCTGGGATGGATCTTCCCTGGGTCGTATGGGCCATATACAGTACCGAGTGGTTGAGCATTCGAGAGTGTGAGCACATGAGGCTGACAGCATGGTGCATCACATACAACATGTGCATTGGCATGTAGAGATAGCAGAGTTATATTCTTTACACTGTTCGGATCTGATTCACTTTACTGTTTGAGTTTCCTATTTAATTTGAAAGTATGCCTAGGTTTCTGTTCAGTTGTTTCTATTTTATCTGTACCAGTTGAGTTCGTCACTACCTTTCAGTCCAAAGTTTGGACTTGTTACTTACTGAGTTGGATGTACTCACGTTACTCCCTGCACCTCGTGTGCAGATCTAGGCGTTTTTGGTCACGGCGGCGGTTGCTAATTATGGCTTCAGAGTTCGGGGACTACCAAGGTAGCTGCACGGTGTTCGCAGGCCTTGACTCTCCTCCTTTATCACCAGTTGTATTTTTAGTTTATTTCTCTAGACACTGTAGTGGACTGTATTCTAAGTTAGACGCTCATGTACTCTGTGACACCCTGGTTTTGGGATGGATTGTATCGTATTTTTTTTTTATAGATATTTCTATTTTCAAAAAGGCTTTCCTAAATTATTAAATTGCTTCCGTCTTTATGTTCAAAGATTTTTCTATGTTGGGATGTTGAGTTGTGGCTTGCCTAGTTCCACGATAGGCGTCATCACGACGGGGTAGGTTTTGGGTCGTGACACTATCCTACTTCCTTAGTAGCTAAAAAATTAATTTGAAGTTCCTTTGTAACACCTCATCCTATTTTGAAATAAAGAGGTTTGTAACTTATACCAATTTTAATGCTGGTTTCAAATGTTTAAGTTTTCAGTTTCTAAAATAGTGAATACTTTTGTATCTGTGTTTTAATCATATAGAATAGCGTGTTCTCATGAAAAAATTAGTTGATAATTAGTTGTTTGGGGAGTGAAGATTTTTGGTTCAAATCCGGCTGATTTTCTGTTAAAAAGATGAGCAAAGAGGAGTATGCAATAGGAAGCTAACTCTATATGATATTTTGCAGCAAACAGGAGTATTCGAGATGTTGGTGTTGCACAGAGTCTCAAAGGGAAACAATACAACATTTATTCCTTCAAACTCCAGCAGCTTCTGAGGTATGACACTACTTCACAATAGCTTGTGGTTTCAATGTGAGAGGAAATACTTCACGACATCCTTTCTAACTTTGGTAGAAAAAAGAGGACATTACCTTTAGACAGTATCATGTAATGCCTGAGACACTGTTGTAAACAATATACTTAACGCATTATGCTATTCTACCTTAACTTCTAAAAAAAATATTATTCACATGATTTTATAATTTTGGTACTTATTGGCAATGGGCACACGCGCAACACGCGTGCCCAAAAATTAGTATAGAAAAATATATCACGCTAGGCCATAAAATATGATACAATACATAAATTTAATACCTATAAATTGAGACTCTAACATGACAAAACCAAGGATTTGATTGTTTTCACCGTCATTCTAAGCAATATTTTCCCCTAAAATAACAATTGTATGATCAACGCCTATATTTTAAAATTATAAATTGCAAATATTACATTAATTTATTCATATGGTACATCAAATGAACATTTTTCATGAAAAATTGTAATTTTAATTCATCTTTTATTTGTAAATATTATTTCTCTTTTCATGTTCCGTCACATTCCAAGAAGTAACTTCATATTACTAACATGCAATCCACATTTAAAAAATTATGATATTTCACGCATTGATAGGTATCAAATAATTATGTATCGAACATAATTCATAAATTCCTATGAAGAATTATCAAAGATAATGTCGTCACTAAATTTATCCCCTCTTTCAATGATACAAAATCATTTGAAAATTTTTCGGGGGAAAGTAATTATTGAAAAATATTGCTTGGATCTTTATCCCCTACTAAAGATTTAACCAGCCCTTAATGACATAATTAAATATATAATTTCACATAAAGATCTCCCTCAATAAGAGACTCATATATAAAGCCACCAAAAAGAGCTCGCTCAATAAGAGTCAACCTTTGCAGAAGAATCCATGCAAAGCTCAAGCATATTCGTGCTACCAAATTTTAAGAAAAGACTACTGAGAGCTATAACTAACTAAAACAATTACAATACTTAATTTTCCAACAGCACTACAATAGCCACATGGAAAAAGGAAAAGAAAACAAAGTCGAATTCAAGGAAGCTAAAAGTCAAAAGGAGAAACTTATAGTAAATGGAACCTGAAAGAAATTGCTACTCAATTTTTAGGCCTTTTGAAAGTAGTACTCCATCGCTTCAATTTATTCGAACCTTTTCGAAGTACAAGGATCAAATTGATTAATTTTCGATGCAGATTCTAACATAGAATTTTTAAGTTTTTTTATATAAAGTTTACATATTTAAAAATTGCATAAAAAGTACTATAAGTCACAATAACTAACTATTTAAAATATTTAAAAACTATTTACATAAAACATGATCAAAGAAAAATCTTGTTTAACTCCCCAAATAATAAAATGAATATTTTTTAAAACGGAGTGAGTATTTATTTATTTTAAGTAATAATAAAATTTTAATCTCATCAACGTCAATATTACTCCTCTATCAAAAGCCAAAGAACTATTCCATCTAAAATGATGTCAAAGCATCCACTTACTCCAAAACCAAAAGATGATGACTCCTATATATGCATAGTGTTTAAAAGAGGATTTGGTGTTATAGTGCAATCAAATTCGATTGATGTAATTAACATGACACATTACCTTCAAGAAAATTGCATTCGAGGCTTATATTTATAGACTATATCTCCTGTGGGTTGAAGACCAACCAAAGCAAATAAGTGTTGTCTCAGAATTATCTGAATAATTCGTTCTACCTATCCAAAACCTATGCCAGAATAATTTAAATAAATATGACAAATTTATTGTAAATGGGGGAGAAATAAAGAAAGGGAAAAACATAACAAAGAAACAATATGTGCCAGAGGAAAAGAATAAGACGAAGAAATCCAAGTAGTAAATCTGATCTCAACTACTGGAGTAGATTAGTTTAATTGAATAACCAACTATACTCAAAATATACACTTGTTTACCCTAAAAACGGATAACAATTAAATTTATATGTGGTTTTAAGGACACGTGATTTTACTTAGCACAAACAGAGAAAATATGCAAACTGATATTGAAATTGACTGTAAAAAAAAATAATAAAAGCAAACCAAATGAGATATGTAGCTTGGGCCCTCGAACCAAATGAAACAACAAAGGAAATATAATCAGAGAAACAGAGTATTGAGAACATTGAGAAAAGAGTAATATATTATTTTTTTACTATCTGAGACCCCCTTTACAAATGATCAGACCCCCTTTATATAGTAGGGGGGTCCTACTCTTGATACAATTCTAAATACAATAAGGACTCTCATGATAGGCTAATTAATCAGTCTCTTCTTGATACGTGCCGTGATTTTCGCCGAGATTCTCCCCCTAATTGTGGCTGTAACAACTTTTTTGTTTCTTGGCTTGATCTTGATCCTGGCCGATCTCGATCTTGATCGGTCTTTGGGTCTTCGAGCTCGATCTTGACCGACCTCGATCTTGATCAGTCTCTGGGTCTCGAGCTCGACAACATATTCTTCGCACCATGGCTCGATATATCAATGATGAACCTTGGACCATCATGTTCCAATCTCGATTAATCATACGAAGGGCAAAACTCGGTTTTGACCATATATAGATAGTCCCCTCGTTTATCGGAATGAAGATGATGAGAAACGATATGAATTTCCGGACTCCGACTTGGTGGATGATAATGTCAGCGACGAGCCCAATTATGACGTATGTAACAAACGTCCCGTCGGTCCAGTTACCAAGGCATTAAATGCCCGTCAGTTATTGGTCGGCCACTACCGGTTCTGAACCGTCATCACCAGGCTATAAATATTCACACTTTTATCCTCATCCAAACTTTTCACTCAAAAGCATTTTCTCTACTCTTGCATCTTCTTCATAAAATCCCTTTGCTTCATACATTTTACATCATATACAACCCTAATTCTCGTTCCCTTTATTCATTAATGGCGAAAACCTCCAAAATGGTGCCGCAAAAAGAGGCCACTTCTTCATCACGACCCGCCGACGGCGAGGATACGACGGAGCCTCGCCCTGAGGAATTCGTTCCGATAGGGTACTCAACTGTCATCGATTTTAAGGTTGAAAAACCTTCTTCGGTACCGGGCCGATGTGAGCCGATCTCGAGATACTAGTGTTCAATCACCGAAAAAATTCTCGATAAAGTAAAACAAGAATGTAACTGGGGCGACAAGCACGTGGTAGTCCCATCGCCTGAAGAATCAATTACTACCCACGTGGAAGGATTTTTAAGTATTTATACTTATCCTTTCACGTTGGGTTCATTAGACCCTGTCATCGTCGCCTTTTGCAAGAGATACGACGTGACCCTTGGCCAAATCCACCCTTCTTTTTGGAGAATAGTGATTCTTTTGTGATTCTTCACAAGCAAAATCGAGGGGTGTCCTTTCACCCTCGATCACCTTATGTGCCTTTATAGTCCCCGACTCTATCGAGGAGGGTTAATCAAGCTTGCTCGCCGTGCCACCAAATCGCTGTTCTCGAGTATAGACGAGACTCGTGATTGGGGCTGAATGGGTCGATTTGTTCGAGTTAAAACCTCGGACCTGATCCCTGCCAATGATATGCCGTTTCCTGAGAAATGGAATATAAACCGTGAGAACTTATTTTCCTTTGTGCGCTTTAATTTGTGACTGCCTTTTATTTTCTTGATCCTCTTTTTCTTTCTTATTACAGCCGTGGTTCGGATGCCAGAACCGATTCCGGGTCTTAAACAATGGGTTGAAGGTTTGGTGCTGTAGAGACCGTACTCCGAGCGTGCTTGGGTGGAACTGTCAAAGGGTCGATGGGAGGCCCGCAGTCATGGTAAGTCTATTTCTTAGTCTATTTGTCATTTGTTCTTCTTCACTTGCTTACCCCCCTTTTTTTCCTTTGTAGGACTTGGGAAGGATGTTTCCATGAGGCCCCCATCTGGTGATGAAGAGGTCCCTGCCCCAAAGCAGGTTAAAGAGAAGAAGAGAAAAGATGCACCGAGTTCCCCGGTCTCGGAAAAGAAAAAACTGGCGAAGAAATCTCGCAAGCCCAAGGGGGGCTCCGGTATCATGCCTCCGTATTTGATCTGTCGATTAAGGGATGAGCCCGAGGAAGGGGAAGAGGAAATAGCCTGTGTACGGGCTAATGTTGTGATACAACAATCCTCCGAATCGGTGGTGGTAGATAAGGGAAACCTGGCCATAATTCCTGAACAAGGAAAAGCCGAGATTATCTCATCTCGAGCTGAGATGGTTGAAGGTGAGACCGAGGGAAAGATTCTTCGAGCAGCAGAGGATATCTCGAGGGACGAGCTCGGGGTAATCGACATTAGCGGATCCCCTCAGATTTCGAATTCTATGATTCGTGAGGCCAACATATTGGAAGGTCGATCTTACGAGGGTATTCAGGAGTCGACCAACATCCACATTTTTCTGGATGGGCTTGAGTCAGTTACCTCAGAGGAGATTATCGGGTTCGGCGGATTACTGGTACCGAAGAAAGCATCATAGTCGTGCTCTACCGGGTATTCATCGGTTCCAAAACTGGTGGATCGATTCCCATCCCCGAGTGTTAATCCCGATCACAAGTGGAAGATAGTGCTCTCCTTCCCGGAGGATGCCCGAATTTTCTCTCCCCCTATGGGGATTTCTAGTTACCTTCGATCCTTGGTAACTGAAGAGGATCAAACCATGATGAATGCGGTAGGACCCGCTTGCCTTTTCAATGAGGCTCAACATGCTCTGAATCGGGTAATTTCGATGGTATCTCTGTCGTTTCTTTTACACTTAGAATTGTAGATAATTATAACATATTTTTCTATATTTGTAGGCCTCGGTGTTGCATCACGAGGCTTTCTTCCGAATCCGGGAGGAGCATTGGGCCGAAGTTCAAAACCTCACTGAGAAGAGTGACTCCTACAAACTTCTTAGTGAGAAGCATCAGACAGATTTGGCAACGGCTCGAGATGAGCACGAGGAAATGACTGAGTAGGTATTCCAAAATTTTCACGATAGTGAAGATGAATTGGAGATAACCACTAACAATCCAATCCTGGAGGTTCGACAGAGGCTCAAACAGATTGGACGGCTCAATTCGCAGGTAGATGAGCTACTGGCCGAGGCGGATAAATTCAAAGAAAATATGGACGTCCTTGCTTCAAAAAAGGAGGCCGTCTAAGCGCAATTGGAGTTGGTTGAGACCCAGGTTCAGTCTGCAAAAGAAAATTCCTCGGTGCAGATCGAGAAGATTAAAGAGCTTCAGCATGGATTGGATTTGGCCATTTCTGATAAGGCAGGCTTGGCCTATGAACTCGAATTGGCCAGATCGGAGGTGGTCGAGGCCAATAAAAGAGCTGATGCTAAAGTGGCCCAGCTCATGATCGATGTTGAGGTCAACCAGGCCAAGGCCAAGGCCAAGAGCATGGTCGAATATGCTAAATGGCAGGCTCGGAGGGAAGCTCTCGAGGAGGTCAGTGATCAGGGCTTCGATGTTGCAGCCAAAATTGAAAATGCCAAAGCGGAGAAAACCAGAGCCCGAAGGCTGGCCTTCCCTGAGGAAGACTCCGAGAACTCGAGCGATTCTGAGGATGGAGAAAATCCCGAGGATGTAGCCTCTGATGAAGACCAAACCACTTAGGATATTAGGTTTCTTGTTTTTCTTTTGTATCTTTTCTGGGGCCGATTCGGCCTTTTGTAAAAAACTTTTGAATATATATATAAGGCTTTTCTTGCTTTTTTGATTCTTGTGTTTTTCCTTTCCTTTTCTGTATTTTACGAAGGTCAAAAATGCCTTAGCATAAAATTGTATATGAGGTTTAGACAATTTGATTCGAACCAAACTTTATAAGAAAGGTTATTTATGGCTTTCTCCCCTTTTCGGCTTGAAAAAGTTTTTTATCATTTGTATTTGCATAAAACTCGTAATGCCTTGGATCGAAATAAGGAATCGTTTAAGAGTTCGAATAATTTTGTACTCATTAGAGTTTTCGAGGCTTGATATTATCGAAGCCTTTTATGATTTTGCTGGGGGCAGTCTTTTTTAACCGGTTTATGAAAGAATTCGAAGGCCTGTTTTGTTACGGAATTCGGACATCTCTGATCCGTGTTAATTCGGCCGTAGCCTCTTTAATTCGGGTTTTGCCCCTTGGGCTTATTTTCCCTGAAGAGTTAGTCTCCGAGTTGATTGGCCGTGGCCTATAAAAATCGAGGGTTACCTAAAAGGTCTTATGATCTCAGAGTTTTAATAATTCGATCTCGTTTATTTTTCGGACGGCAGTCCCCGAGCGTGGGAGTAATCATCCGAACTTTGGTTATAGTCGGCCCTTAAGCCTGTTTACATAATAGGTTGAGAGTATGGAATTGTAAAAAAACTCTTTATAAATGATTATACATGCGTACATGTTTTGTGCCAAGGCTCGAGCAAACTACGCGGGCACGATTCGTTTGACTGTTTGGCCCTTACAAATTTTTCCTATCGAGACCCTACTGCCATGAAGTAACTTCCTCGTATCAAAGTTGACATTCGAGGGAAATGCTCCCCAGTGTTTGAGGTTGATTGTAAAGAAACCTCAGATACTATTGAATTATGCTAAGTTAGCACGATCAATAGTTTCCTCATTAAAAACCTAGTCGGAAAACCCAGTTGGGACAAAATCGCTCTAAGGGAAAAAGAGTGCGACGCGTGCTTTCAGACCTAAAGGCTTCATGTCGAAGAATCCCTCACTGTTCCTGGTCAAACACCTGTAAGGGTTAGTTTTAAAATGAAAACGGAAAGGGCCGTACCTTAGCAGTAGTATCGTTTTAGGTGCGGTACATTCCAATTGCTCGGCAGTTGTTTGACATTTATCATGCCGAGCTTGTAGGATCCATTTTCGATGATTTCGAGAACCTGGTGCGGTCCTTCCTAGTTCGGACCCAGTTTTCCTTTATTCGGATTTCGGGTGTTGAGGGTGACTTTTCTTAGCACCAAGTCCCCGATGTTAAAATATCGAAGATATGCTCTTCGATTGTAGTACCTTTCGATCCGCTATTTTTGGGCGGCCAATCGGACGAGAGCGGCTTCGCGTCTTTCGTCCAACAATTCTAAGCTCGTATACATGGCCTCGTTATTTGACTCCTCTGTTGCATATCAAAATCTGATGCTAGGTTCTCCGACCTCGACCGGGATCAGAGCTCCGGTACTGGATTTCGATGTTGTGAGGTATGCCCATAGAACCTCGGGTAGTATTTATCTCCATTTTCCTTTGGCGTCGGTCAATCTCTTCTTAAGATTTTGGATAATAGTTTTGTTGGTCGATTCGGCTTGTCCGTTCCTGCTAGGATGATAAGGTGTTGATAGGATCCTTTTGATCTTATGATCCTTGAGAAATTTAGTTACTTTGCTGTCGATGAATTGTTTTCCATTATCACATACAATCTCGGAGGGCATCCCGAATCGACATATGATGTGGTCCCAAATGAAGTCTATGACTTCTTTTTCTCCGACTTTCTCAAAAGCATGTGCTTCAACCCATTTAGAGAAATAATCAGTCATAAACAAAATAAACTGAACTTTACCTGGGGCCGACGGGAGAGGGCCAACGATGTCCATTCCCCATTTCATGAAGGGCCATGGGGAGAGGACCGAGTAGAGTAGTTCCCCGGGTTGATGAATCATGGGCACATGCCTTTGGCATTTGTCACATTTTCGAATGAACTCCCTTGCATCCTTCTCCATATCGGTCCAATAATACCATGCTCTGATTACTTTGTGGACCAGCAATTCGGCACCGGAATGATTTCCATTGAATGTCCTTCTAAATAGCGTTCCGTGTTCGGACAAAATGAACCATGTTGCCTTTGTGCGCAGAGTTCTCGACTCCTTTGGATCCGATGGAAGCTTCCCATTCTTTAAGTACTATATGTACTTATTTCTCCAATCCCAAGTTAAACTCGTGGAGTTTATCTCGGTGTGACCTTCTTCGATTACCGATCTCATGAGTTGTACGACAATCCCCGAGTTGAGTTCGTCGTCCTTAACCGACGAACCTAAGTTTGTAGGAGCGTCGGCCTCGCTGTTCTATTCTCGCGGTACATGTTGCAAGGTCCATTCCGTAAATCGATGTAGAGTCACCTGTAGTTTATCCAAGTACCTCTGCATTCGGTCTTCTCGGACTTCAAAAGTCCCATTAACTTGGTTTACCATGAGGAGGGAATCACACTTAGCTTCTATGACCTCCGCTCCCAAGCTTTTAGCTAGTTCGAGGCCTGCAATCATGGCGTCATACTTGACCTCATTGTTAGTCAATTTTGTAATTCTGATAGACTGTCTTACTACATTACCTGTGGGCAATTTTAGCACGATGCCTAGTCTGGACCCCTTCGTGTTTGAAGCACCGTCCGTAAAGAGGGTCCAGACTCCCAAAGATGTACCCGATTTTATCAGTAGTTCTTTTTCAAACTCGGGTACGAGGGCCGGCGTAAAGTCAGCCACGAAGTCTGCCAAGATTTGAGACTTGATGGCGGTTCGGGGTCGATATTCAATATCGTACCCATTGATTTCTACGACCCATTTGGCCAATCGACCCGAAAGCTCGGGTTTATGAAAAATATTTCGAAGAGGATAAGTTGTTATAACACATATTAGATGACATTGGAAATACGGTTTTAGTTTCCTAAATGTGCTTATTAAAGCAAGCGCTAATTTTTCTAAGTGTGGATATCTAGTTTCGGCCTCACCTAAGGTTCGACTAACATAATAGATAGGGAATTGCGTCCCTTGTTCTTCTCGGACCAGGACTCCACTTACCGCTATCTCCGAGACTGCCATGTACAGGTAAATTTATTCATCCACTTTTGGGGTGTGAAGCAGCGGCGGGCTCGATAAATACCGCTTTAGTTCCTCTAAGGCCTGCTAGCATTCCGGAGTCCATACAAAATTGCTCTTCTTCTTAAGCATCTAGAAGAATCGGTGGCTCCTATCTGAGGCTCTCGAAATGAATCGTCCTAGGGTGGCTATCCTCCCAGTCAGCCTCTGCACGGCCTTTATATTATCCATTATCATGATATCATTGATAGCTTTGATTTTATCGGGGTTGATATCGATTCCCCGGTTGGACACCATGAAACCAAGAAACTTGCCCGAGCCAACTCCGAATGCACACTTTTCGGGGTTGAGCTTCATATTGTACTTCCTTAATATATCGAAAGTTTCTTGCAAATGCTTTAAATGGTCCTCTGCTCGCAGGGACTTAATTAACATGTCATCAATATAAACTTCCATTAATTTTTCTATTTGTTCTTCGAATATTTGGTTTACTAGGCCTTGATAAGTTATAACAACATTTTTTAGACCGAATGGTATTACATTATAACAGTAGGTACCGTACTTAGTCATAAATGAGGTCTTTTCCTGATCCTCCAGGTTTATTTGTATCTGGTTGTACCCGGAGTAGGCATCGAGAAAACTGAGAGTCTCATGGCCGGCGGTGGCATCGATCATACAATCAATATTTGGCAAAGGAAAAGAATCCTTGGGGCATGCTTTATTCAGGTCTTTATAATCTATACACATTCTAAGTTTGTTTCCCCTCTTAGGGACTACCACTACGTTTTCTAACTATTCAGGGTACTTTACTTCCCGAATGGATCCTATTTTGAGAAGTTTGGTTACCTCGTCCTTGATGAAGGCATGTTTGACCTCGGATTGGGCCTTCTTTTTTGCTTTACCGGACGGAATTTAGGGTCCAGGCTTAGTTTGTGAGTGGTAATTTCTGGTGGAATCCCTATCATATCTAGACGGGACCAGGCAAAGCAATCCATGTTAGCTTTAAGGAGATGAATAAGTTTTTTTCCTGAGCTCGGGGGTTAGCCCCGTGCCCAGGTATACCTTTCGTTCGGGTTGATGCTTGAACAATGTGATTTGTTCCAGCTCTTCAACCGTTGACTTGGTGGCATCAGAGTCATCGGGAACTATGAAAGATCGAGGGATCCAGCAATCGTCATCTTCGTCGATCCTTTCCTCCCGCAATTGGGTCGTGGCCGATATCTGTGGTTGCTATTTGGCCTCCTATTTTCCCTTTGATCCCTTCGTTGATGAGAGTGCCGATATTGTTATCACTTCATCGACTGAAAACATTTCCTTGGCAGCTGGTTGCTCCCCATACACTATTTTGACTCCCTCCGACGTCGAGAACTTCAGAACTTGGTGAAGGGTCGAGGGTAATGCCCTCATGTTATGGATCCAAGGCCTTTCGAGCAGGGCATTGTACCTCATGTCACCATCGATCACATGAAACTTTGTTTCTTGGATGGTCCCGATCACGTTCATTGGCAAAGTAGTTTCACCTTTGGTGGTTTCACTTACCATGTTGAAGCCGTTAAGTACTCGGGTTGTGGGCATGATTTGATCTTGTAGCCCGAGCTGTTTTATGACCCTCGATCGAATAATGTTGGTGGAGCTACCTGGATAAATCAAAACATGTTTAACTTGAATTTTATTCATAAGGACAGATATTACCAGTGCGTCGTTGTGGGGTTGTAATATCCCCTCTGCATCCTCGTCACTGAAAGATAAGGTCCCCTCCGGTACGTAGTCTCGAGTCCGCTTTTCCCTTGTGATCGACACCTTGGTGCGTTTGAATACGTGCCCCTGAGGAATATCGACCCCTCCAACAATTATGTGGATCACGTGCTGCGACTCTTCTTGCTCATTCTGTCTATTTGAATCTCTGTTCTTGAAATGGATTTTAGCCCGATCGCTTAAGAATTCTCGAAGATGCCCTTCGTTGAACAAACAGGCTACCTTATCCCTCAACTGTCTGCAATCTTCTATTCTATGACCATGGGTGCCATGATATTTGCACATTTGATTATGATTTCTCTGGGCCGGATCAGTCTGTAGAGGTCGGGGCCACATGGTATCTTTGATGCGCCCAATAGCTGATACAATAGCTGATGCATCAATGTTGAAGTTGTATTCCGATAGTCATGGTGCTTCTTTGGGTTCAACATTTCTATCGAAACTACTATTACTCATGAGCCCTCGAGAGCTCTATCCTCGATCATTTCTTCTATCAGTTCGACCGGGGTTACGTCCAGGACCGCTATTTCTCCGATCTCCACCGTATGGTTGATACCGATCTCTGTTTGACCGTGGTTCCCAATCAATATCCCTTTTAACTTTATCGATGGTACTGTTTGGATAAACGGACCCGGAAGGAGTCCCCAACTGGTCATCCTCGACCCTAATCTTTGACCGGTACCTATTATGCACGTCGTCCCAGGTTACAGCTGGATATTCGATCAAGTTCTGCTTCAAATGTTATGAGGCTACCGAACTTCGTATGTTTAGGCCTTGAGTGAAAGCCTGAACGGCCCAATCGTCGGCGACTGGGGGCAGATCCATGCGCTCCATTTGGAACCGAGATACGAACTCTCTGAGCATCTCGTTGTCTTTTTGTTTTACTTTGAAGAGGTGCTACTTTCTAGTCTCGACCTTTATAGCTCCGGCGTGCGATTTGACGAAGGAATCTACGAGCATGACAAAAGAATCATTGGAGTTAGGTGGTAAATTATGGTACCATATCATCGCCCCCTTTGATAAAGTTTCTCCGAATTTCTTCAGTAGTACGGACTCAATCTCATCGTCCTCTAGGTCGTTCTCCTTTATTGTGCATGTGTAAGAAGTGACATGCTCGTTGGGGTCGGTAGTTCATTATACTTAGAAATTTCTGGCATGCGGAATTTTTTCGGAATGGGCTTAGGAGCTGCGCTCGGGGGGAAGGGCTTTTGTACGAACTTCTTTGAATCCAAACCCTTTAAAATCGGTGGTGCTCCCAGAATTTGATCAACTTGGGAGTTATATGTTTCCATTTTTTTGTCATTCGCTTCAATCTTCTTCTCCCCCGATTCAATTCGCTTTGTCAGCTCCTCGAACATTTTCAAGATAGCAAGGTCGGTTCCTGACTCACTCCCATTTGACCTCCCCAGCACTGGTTCGGCCCTGTGAACAATTTCCTGTGATGGCTCGGGTTCGACCCTACTCGGTGCGTGGTTTTGATTTTGAAGTTGTGCTATTGCAGCTTGTTGAGCATGCAGCATTTCGAATATTATTCGAAGGCTGATTTCGCCTTCTTCGCCGCCCTGTGAGTTCTGACCGGCTGATCGAACGCTTCTGCAGATGCTGTTTTTGGGGTCGACGCCCAGATTTGCATTCAGGGTAACATGGGAACTGACGTCGACGGGGTCTGCAACTGGTACTCCTTCGAGGTTATCTAGAAGCACTTCGTTTCCTGGGGCGGCTACGTTGTCATTTTCGCCATGAAAATCAAGGTCGTTGTCGATGTGTGTGGGTACTGCTTGAGAGTTCAACATGCTGATCCTGGAATCAAAAATGCTCACAAAAACAAGTGTAAAGCAGTGTGTGTTATGAAAATTAGCACCAGGCAATCACTATTGTCCTTAATCCCACGGTGGACGCCAAACTGTTTACCCTAAAAATGGATAACAATTGAATTTATATGTGGTTTTAAAGACACGTAATTTTACTTGGCACAAACAGAGAAAATATGCAAACTGATATTGAAATTGACTATAAAGAAAAATAAAAGCAAACCAAATGAGATATGTAGCTTGGGCCCTCGAACCAAATGAAACAACAAAGAAAATATAAGCAGAGTAACAAAGTATTGAGAACCCGGTGCCGCTTTAGGTTAGGGAGCTGGACGATAATAGCTCCTCCGCATCCCAAAGCGCGCTGCCCTCCTAGGCGCGCAACACTAAGTAATCCAAGCCAACCCACATTACTGACTAACGGTCTTGAGAAAAGAGTAGTATATTGCTTTTTTTACTGTCTGCGACCCCCTTTACAAATGATTAGACCCCCTTTATATAGTAGGGGAGTCCTACTCTTGATACAATTCTAAATACAGTAAGGACTCTCGTGATAGGCTAATTAATCGGCCTCTTCTTGATACGTGCCGTGATTTCCGACGAGATTCTCTCCCTAATTGCGGCTATAATGGCTTTTTTGTTTCTTGGCTTGATCTTGATCCTGGCCGATCTCGATCTTGATCGGTCTTTGGGTCTTCGAGCTCGATCTTGACCGACCTCAATCTTGATCTGTCTCTGGGTCTCGAGCTCGACAACATATTCTTTGCACCATGGCTCGATATTACAATGATGAACTTTGGACCATCATGTTCCAATCTCGATTAATCATACGAAGGGCAAAACTTGATTTTTACCGTATACAGCGCTACAAATTTTACAGACGTCCGCAACTAAATGAAACTCTTGTATTGTTGTCTGTTTGTTTTTTGTGAGTGTGACTCATTCATTCTCCCTCAATACTGTTTACCACCCTGAGAATCTGCTCGGTGAAAGTTTCAACAGTATCTAACTCATCAACATCTAGAAGAACGGTAGATATACACTGGACTTGCACTTGGTGATCTTCATGAGATATTGGCGCCTAGAATAGATAGGTTCGTAAATATAATATTTACGACTATTTATGAACCGTTGCTTAGGGATGATTGGTTTTTCGTTTTTTATTTTTTAATTTATTTTTTAAGTAGAATATTCATGTTTTTTAGAGGGGGATTTTGATAATTCTAACTCTTAACTTTTGAGATTCCCACTTTTATAATAACTAGTTTTTCGACATGCACGTGTATATCGATCATGTTATTTTACTTGTACAATAATTCTAATTTTGAGTAAATAATTATACATGAAAGAGCAAGGACAAGTTTCTCTAAATGATCGATATGAATCATCATATTGTCACTTATTTGTCAAGATCAAGATGATTTGATGTTGTATGAACTATAAAGATGAATTGTAAAGTTTTATTAGATATATGTGATGTCATTAATAAATAACTAAAGAATAATATAAATAACTAAAGAATATAATATAAATTAAAAATGGTATTACCTTTTCGTCGTCCAATATTATAGGCCTAAATCTCCTTCGTATTTTGGATTTTTCTATGGTCTTATTACGCTCTTCGTTTTGCTAACGCTTTATCATCCAGTCAGATGAGTATTTTTGTGTCCTACTATAAGGTACGTATGATTTCACTAATTCCACTTCGATTATATTGGCCATTTTGATCGATTGAACCTGAGATGTTTCGGTGCACAAAGCAATAACAGTATGATATTTATAATATAACACATGTCATGTGCTTTCTGTTAAGGTGAACATTCTTATTTGAAATAGTTAATAATTTCAAAAACGAATTAAAAGCTGGTATTAGCTATTACTATTATTTTAGTTAGTACATTGAAGTTAGACTTCGTAAGAAGCAAAAGTATTACCAATATTATGACCGAGTAATTCGAGTAACATGTTAAAATACATAACAAAATTTACGTATGATACAATTTTTAAAAACACAAAATTCTTTTGACGTATTCTTGCAAATTAGTGTATTATGCAACTTAGTAGCAAATGATATTACTTAAGTCAGGAACACAAATGAATACACGTCACTATATATATATATATATATATATATATATATATATATATATATATAAAGCTAAAATGAAAAACAGACATTCATTGATAACTATATTTCATTGATTTATGCCCATTGAAAATACTAATAATAATTTCTCATATGAGTCCTCTAAAGCTTCTAACGAATATATGGTGAGTAGCGACTGTAAAAAATATAAATGTGGTATTATAGATTTCTCTCTTGGGAGCATGTTTAAATTAATTAGTCGGAGTGAGCAGATAGGGTGGAAAACCTAGCATATATCAAAATTGTAATAATGTAGCGATAATCTCAATAAGGTAAAGCATAAAAATTATGGGGGAATTGAATGGTCGACTTGTGGCAACTTCAGTATAATGGATGAGTAAATTTGGAGCATAGCAGTTAGAACTCTTACAAGTAAAACCTTAAAATATCACTTGAAGAATAAATTTAAATTAAAAAAGATAGATGTGAAACTTATATATCTAAAGTTGTTCTATAGACAATATTAATTTATATCTACACCTTTAACGCTTTCCAAATTAAAAACCAAAATAAGATACCTTTTGTGATTAGGCTTGAAGTTCCAAAGTATATTAAATCGTCCATAGAGATAAATTTCATAATCAGTCTCTTGACTAACTTTGCCTCAATACTTCAAAATGCCAAATTCTTAAAATCAAAACCCAGTCTTTAGTCATTTAAATCATCCTGTCAATACATAAAAGATAATATACCGAGGTTAAACAAAAGTTTCCTAAGAAATGGATTATGAATATTTAGTAAAATCGTTAGTGTGATCTGCCATATGACTTGAATAAGTATCTCATTAGCATGCGGAAATCTAATTACTTTTAATTTCTTTTCTTAATGACCAATAAGAATGTAGCCCTTTTCAGTTTCAAGCACTATCCTTAATAAATTGGATACTATAATTTCTCAACTACATAAACACATGAAGTTAATGTAAAGAAGAAAAATAAATGAGTATAATGGATGAAAAATATATCTAGCTAGCACATTAGCATCCAAGTCCTTTCATGTACTTGATCTGGACGTAGAGATTGGCTTCTAGTAAGTGTAAACTGGCCTTTAAATATTCAATCACAGTTGCAAACAATTGACCTAAAATTATTGTTTAGACCCCTTTAAAAATTAAAAGGACATAACATTTTAAGGAAACATACTTTTAAAAAGTTTAGTTCCTAAACAACAGTAAAAATATATCTTAAAGTTGCAGCACAAAAAAAAAAGAAAAAAATAATACTGGCCTAGAGCAAACTAAACAACAGTGCAGTTAGCTAATCGAAAATACCATGATATGATGAAAGCCTTTACCTGAGAGTTTTGAGTCTCCTGCAAATGAGCCTAGGACAATTGGGAATTTTGGGTGTGCAGATGACAAAGATAGTTAGTAGTATAATTTTTTTTTTCTAGAAATAACATTACACTATTAACTATTGATAGTTTTCTCTGGTATTGTTTACTATCTACTTGCCGTACTTGTGATGACCTAAAAGATCATCTTTAAATTTAATAATTAATTCTGTAAAAACAAATACCTCAAAAAGTATTATTTATTTTTTTTCGATTTGCGTGCGCAATCCGTATAATTTTTCTGAAAGTTTTTATATGAAAAATTGATTAAAATGTGAAATAGAGCCTTAAAACTCAACTGAGTTGATTTTGGTCAACATTTTGAGCAAACGGACCCAGATCAATATATTGACAGTTCAGGTAAGTCCGTATCGTGATTTGGGACTTGGGCGTATGCCCGAAATTTAATTTGGAGGTCCCCAACTCAAGTTATGGCCATTTAACGGAAACTAGGAATTTAAAGGCTAAAGATTTCTAAAGTTTGACCACGAATTTGACTTTTTCATATCGGGGTCGGAATCCGATTCCGAAAATTTGAATAGCTATGTTATGTCAGTTATGACTTCTGTGCCAAATTTGAATTCATTTCAGATTCATTTAATATGTTTTAGCACGAGTTTTGCAAAGTAAAAAGTTTGAAAAATTAAAAGTTCGAATCGAGGTGTGAATTGTAATTTCAGCGTTGTTTGACGTGACATGAGACCCCGAGTAAGTCCGTATTATGTTATGGGACTTGTTGGTATATTCGGACGGGGTCCCGAGTACCTCGAGTGTGATTCGAATCGAAATCGGAATAAACTTGGACTTAAGCAAAATCTGAAATTTTGTTGCTTCTGGTACCTTCGTTTCTGCGAAGCCTTGGCCGCAGAAGCGAGCAATCCCTCGCAGAAGCGGCCTGGGAAAGTGTGATGACCCAAAATATCATCTTTAAATTTAATAATTAATTCTATATTCTAAGACCTTAAAAAGCACTATTTATCATTCCTCAACTTGCGTGCGCAGTCCGTAAAATTTTCCGGAAAGTTTTCAGGTGAAAAATGAATTAAAATGTGAATTAGAGCTTTAAAATTCAACTGAATTGACTTTGGTCAATATTTTAAGCAAACGGACTCGGATCAGTATTTTGACAGTTCTGGTAGGTTCGTATCGTGATTTGGGATTTAGGCGTATGCCCGGAATGAAATTCCGAGGTCCCTAGCCCGAGATATGGAATTTTGATGAAAAATTAAAAGTTTAAGTTCAAATAGTGACCGGATATCAAATTATAGGCAAACGACCCCGCAATAGAATTTTGATAATTCCAACAGCTCCGTATGGTAATTTTGGACTTAGGAGCGCGATCGGAATTTTATTTGGAAGTCCGTAGTAGAATTAGACTTGAAATGCCAGAAGTTGAATTTTTGGGAAGTTTGACCGGGGGTTGACTTTTTGATATCGAGGTCAGAATCTGATTCTGAAAATTGAAATAGGTCTGTTATGTCATTTATGACTTGTGTGCAAAATTTGAAATCAATCCGAATTGATTTGATGTGTTTCGGCACAAGATATAGAATTTGAAAGTTCAAAGTTCATAGATTTTGATTTGAGGTGTGATTCGTCGTTTTGATATTGCTTGATGTAGTTTGAAGCCTCGAATAAGTTCGTATTGTATTTTGGGACATGTTGGTATAATTGGTTAAGGTCCTGAGGGTTTCAGGTGGATTTCGGAAGGTAAACGGAATAGATTTCGGACAAAGAAGGCTGCTGAAAATTTCTGTTGCAGAATGCGTGGAGCTAAATTTGGAAGTTTATATCTCGCAATCGATTAGGAATCGGAAAATTTTCAAAACATTAAAGTTGTAGCTCTTTGATTCTAGTTTCCATCAAGGTAAACCATTCATTATTTGGACATTCGTATAGAAAGTTATAATAGATTGAATGAAGGCTGGTAGAGCAGTTTCGCCAGAAATTTCTGATATGTGGAACCGATTTTAGAAGCTTATATCTCGCAATTCATAAGGAATCAGAAATTTTTCAAAACATAAAAGTTGTAGTCATTTGATTCTAGTTTCCAGAAAGTTAAACCATTCATCATTTGGATATTTGTACATAAAGTTATGATCGATTGAAGGAAGACTAGTAGAGCAGTTTTTGGTAAACTTTTAATGACGGAAAATGGACTTCTAGTGACGGAAAATGGACTTTTAGTGACGGATTGACAGAAACTTAAGGACCAAAAATGATCATTTCATTCATTTCGTTTTGTATTTTTAGAGCACAGTTCTTGGGCGATTTTTGGGCGATTTACACGAGAAAATATTGGGGTAAGTGTTCCTTATCCTATATTGATTATATTTCATTATTCCATACTCATTTACATCATGAATCCATGAATTTATGGAAGAAAAATCAAGATTTTTGCAAAATCTACCAAAAATAAAAATTTAAGATTTAGAGGTCGAGTTGTTATCGGAATTTGGTATAATTGATATGGGTGGACTCGTAATTGAATGGGTAGTCGGATTTTGTAAGTTTCGCCGGATTCCGAGATGTGGGCCCCACGGGCAAATTTTGAGCTAATTTCGGATTTTATTGAAAAATATAATATTTTCTTATGAAATTGATTACTATAATTTTTGTTGACTGTATCGAATTAATTATGACTAGATACGAGTCGATCGGAGTCGAAAAAATCGAGAAAAAAACATAATACTTGGTTAAATTGGAGCAAGTCGAGGTAAGTGACTTGTCTAACCTTGTGTGGGGGAAATTTCCCTAGGATTGATAATTGTAATATGTGAAAATTCGTGTACACGAGGTGACGAGTGTGTACACCGGCTAAATGTGAAAGATTATGTTTTAAATTGTGTAGATCATTGTTGAGCATTAATTAAATTATTTTATTTTGTTATATTCTTCATTATTGATTTAATGTTTATATTTTTTTAATTTGCTTGACCTTTTCCTGCTAATTGTTTTATTTATTTAGTTAGAACTTGGTTTCTTTTATTCTGTGTATTATTTGAAGGTTGATTTTCTTTAAATTAAATATTATTAATATGAAGCATTTGACATTTTTAAACTTGATATTGAAGCAACGTATTAAAGATTTTGAAATATTATTTTCCTGAATTATTTACCCCTGAATATTTTTTTAAGATTTTCGTACTCGTTGTGATGGAGCAGTGAGCTCTTAATTGTGGAAAAATATTATTGTTTAATTATTTTGACATGAGCAGTGAGCTTTTTATTGTAGAAAAATATTATTGTTGAATTATTTTGACATGAGCCGTGAGCTCTTTATTGTGAAAAAATATTATTGATGATTTATTTTGGCATAAGCCGTGAGCTCTTTATTGTGAAAAAAATCCATGTCTATATTCATCCTTTATTTCGGATTTAGATGGAAGAAATTAAAAATTTTGTAAACCTTTTCAAAAACGAAAAATTAAGATTTGAAGGTCCATTTGACATCGGAATTTGGTAATTTTTGTATGGTTGGAATCGTCTCGGAATGAGTGTTCGGATTTTGTAAGTTTTTTCGAGATTCAAAACATGGGTCCCACTGATGATGTTTTAGATGAATTTCAGATTTTAATCCGGAAAAATAGTAAATTCATATGGAATTAATTCCTACGATTTATATTGAGTATATTGAATTATTTATGACTAGATATGAGGATCTCGGACACGAATTCGCTAGGAAAAGGTTTATTGGATTCTTGAATTTGGTTGCAAAGCGAGGTAAGTGTCGTGGTTAACCTTGACTTGAGGGAGTAGGACTTATTTGTCTATTTTTTACGTGATTTAATGTGCGGGTACAACGTATATATGAGGTGACGAGTACTTATGTGTTGTGGTTGAGTCAAAGCATGCGAGTGAAATTTGTTTATTATTAATAATTACCTATTTAATTAAGATATTTCTGCTTAAGTTTATTATTAATTATTTGATCATTATTCATGAAATTATTATTCATTTAATTATTGTTGAATATTTTGGAAGGTGAAGTCGATATTCTGGTATTGAATTGATTGATAAGTGTATATCCCCGTATTTAAATACTCTTTTGAATCTATATTAGTATTTTCATGGTAAGGAAGAATGTAAAGCACAAAGGGTTATGCCGTGCCATTTTTATTATTTATAATATCATTATCATGGTAAGGAAGAGTGTAAAAGCACGAAGGGTGTTGTCGTGCCATTTGTGAGTGTAAAAGCACGAAGGGTGATGCCGTGTCATTTTCAAAGAGTGTAAAAGTACGAAGGGTGATGCCGTGCCAAATGAGAGTAAAAGCACGAAGGATGGTGCCGTGCCATTTTCATATCATCGGTTGCTCATTTTATTGTTGAGGAATTATTTAGCTGCTAAGTGATAATTCTCCTGCTGAAATTATTATATCAACCCCCTTCGCATATTCTCTCCCAAATTTATAAAGTGTTATTTATTGTTTTATTGTTGCTTTGTATTTGTATATACTTGTACAGGTTGTTTACGTACATGTCCTGTCATAGCCTCGTCACTACTTCGTCGAGGTTAGGCATGACACTTACGGAGTACATGGGGTCGGTTGTACTCATACTATACTCTGCACTTCTTGTGCAGATTTTGGAGTTGGTCCCAACGGCGTACCATAGACTTTCTCGGATTCAACTACCCAAAGAAGACTTGAGGTATAACTGCACAGCGTCCGCAGTTCTGAAGTCTCCTTCTATCTATCTTAGTTGTGTATTATCTTTCAAACAACTTGAATTTTATTCAAACCTTTATTTGTATTATCCTAGTAGCTCGTGCACTTGTGACACCAGATTCGGGGATGTATTTTGATAATTCGGTATTTATAGTCTTCCGCACTTTATTTCAGTAATTGACTTCTATTTAATTAAATTTGCTTAAAAATAGTTAAGATTATTTTAACGTTGGCTTGCCTAGCAAGTAAAATGTTAGGCGCCATTACGATCTTAAAGGTAGGAATTTCGGGTCGTGACAGTTGATATCAGAGCCCTAGGTTACTTAGGTCTCACGAGTCACGAGCAAGCTTAGTAGAGTCTGAAGGATCGGTACGGAGACGTCTGTACTTATCTTTCAGAGGCTATGAAGTTTAGGAACAACATTATTTCTTTCTTAATCTGTCGTGCGATCTTATTCTATCATCGATGATTGAATTATCCTATTCTTATTCTCTCACATATGGTGAGAGCACATAATACATCTACCGATGGACAGGGACCAGAGCCCCCGGTTGCAACTATGACCAGGGGGAGAGGTCGAGGCCGAGGTCGTGCTAGAGGCCGAGGCAGAGGCAGAGGTAGAGCTCAGTCTAGAGCTCGAGCAGCAGCACTTGTTGTAGAACCTCATATGGATCTTCAGGAGGAGGTTCCAGTTCATACTGTACTAGTTGGACCAGTTTAGGTCCCGAAAGGATTCATAACTACTCTAGTGCTTCAGGACGCCCTAGTCCGTTTGGTGAGTCTTATGGAGGGTGTGGCCCAGAATGGTACATTTCCAGTGGCACCAGCCGTCTCACAGGCTGGGGGAGGAGCACAAACTCCCACTAATCCTGCTTCGGAGCATATGGATCCCCGCCAGTTGGGGTAGTACAACCAGTTGTTGCGGAATAGGCCGGTGATAGGCCCACCATGTCTTCTACGGCCTTATTGAGACTGGATAAATTAACTAAGCTCTTTCCAATTCACTTCAATGGCACACCTTCTGAGGACCCACGGGATTATCTTGATCACTGCCATGAGGTGCTACGGAACATAGGTGTAGTTGAGACCAATGGGATCGATTTTGCTGTATTTCAGATGACGAGTTTCGCCAAGAGGTGGTAGACAGATTTTATGTTGACCAGACCAGCTGGGTCGCCTACACTGACTTGGGAGCAGTTCTCACGGCTATTTCTAGAGAAGTTCCTTCCTATCACATTGAGAGAGGATTTCTGCAGACAGTTTGAGCGTCTCCAGCAGGGCAGTATGACTGTTACTCAGTACGAGACCTGTTTTGTAGATCTAGCCCGTCATGCTCTCCTTTTACTTCCTGCCGAGGGAGAGAGAGTGAGGAGGTTTATTGAGGGAATTACTCACCCTATTAGGATTTACATGGCCAAGGAGACCGGAAGTAAAATTTCTTTTCAGGCATCTGCTAATACTGCTAGGAGGATCGAGATAGTTCTTGCACAGGAGAGGGGGCAGGGGTCTGATGAGAGGCCTCGTCAGTTCGGTGGGTTCAGTGGTGCCTCGTTTGGAGGCAGGGGTAATTTTGGTAGGGGTCATCCTCCCAGGATGTTTCATTCAGCGCTCCAGGCATCCTATAGTGCACCACCAGCTCCTATCAGGGCACCTCTGATCCAGAGTTTTCAGGGTGGTTACTCAGGTCGACAGGGAAAATTTCAGGGTCAGCAGTCACAGCAGCCGAGGTCCTATTATACTTGTAGTGATCCGAGGCACATTGCTAGATTCTGCCCTACGTCTCAGGACAGTATGCAACATTAGGGTTCTCGTGCTATGATTCCAGCACAGGTTGCTTCACCGCCTGCTCAGCCAACTAGAGGTAGGGGTTAGGCAACTAGAGGTAGAGGTCAGACCATTAGAGGTGAAGGTCAGGACGTTAGAGGTGGAGGCCAGCCAGTTAGAGGCCGTCCCAGGGACGCAGTTCAGAGTGGTAGGGCCCATCCCCGATTTTATGCTTTTCCAGCTAGGCCTGAGGCCGAATCATCCGATGTCGTGATTACAAGTATTGTTCCAGTTTGCCATAGAGATGTTTTAGTTCTATTTGATCCATGATCTACTTATTCCTATGTTTTCTCTTATTTTGCTTCATATCTGGTGATGCCTCGTGATTCTATGAGTGCTCCTGTGTGGGTGTCCACTCCGGTGGGAGATTCTATCGTGGTAGATCATGCCTATCGTTCGTATGTGATTACTATTGGGAGTCTTGAGACTAGTGTGGATCTTCTACTTCTTGATATGGTAGATTTTGATGTCATCTTGGGATTACCTCGATTAGAGTGGAAAGGAACTTCTGGTCATTCTACCATCAGGGTTATTTCTTATATGAAGGCTCGACGTATGGTCGAGAAAGAGTGTCTAGCCTATTTGGCTTATATTCGCGATTCCAGTGCAGATGTTCCTTCTATGGACTCAGTACCAGTTGTTCGTGAATTTCTAGAAGTATTTCCTGTAGATTTGCCGGGGATGCCACCCGACAGAGATATAAACTTATGTATTGATTTAGCTCCGAACACTCAGCCCATTTCTATTCCACTATACCATATGGCCCCGCTGGAACTGAAAGAACTAAATGAGCAGTTACAAGACTTGCTTGATCAGGGATTTATTAGACCTAGTGTCTCGCCTTGGGGTGCACCAGTGTTATTTGTAAAGAAGAAAGATGGTTCAATACGAATGTGTATAGATTATCGGCAGTTGAACAAGGCTACTATCAAGAACAAGTATCTACAGCCAAGAATTGATGACTTATTCGATCAGCTTCAGGGTGGTGTTTTCAAAGATCAACTTGAGGTCGGTTACCATCAGTTGAAGATTAGGGCATCTGATGTCCCTAAGACAACTTTTCGGACTGGGTATGGGCATTACGAATTCCTAGTGATGTCATTTGGGCTAACAAATGCCCCAGCAGTATTTATGGATTTGATGAATCGGGTGTTCAAACCCTATTTGGATTCTTTTATGGTTGTATTCATTGATGATATCTTGATTTACTCCAGCAGTCGAGAGGAGCATGAGCAGTATCTTCGGAGTGTGCTTCAGACTTTGAAAAATAATCAGTTATACGCCAAATTTTCAAAATGTGAATTTTGGTTAGACTCAGTTGCCTTTTTGGGGCATGTTGTATCGAAAGAAGGTATAAAGGTGGATCCTAAGAAGATTGAGGCTGTTAAGAATTGGCCTAGACCTACTTCAGTTACAGAGATCCGAAGTTTCCTGGGTTTGGCAGGTTATTATCGTCGGTTCGTGGAGAGGTTTTCATCTATAGCAAGTCCATTGACCAAACTGACCCAAAAAGATGTTCTATTCGGATAGTCAGACGAGTGTGAGTTGAGCTTTCAGAAGCTCAAGACTGCTTTGACTATGGCACCAGTGTTGGTATTACCTACAGGGTCAGGATCTTATATGGTGTATTGTGATACATCTCGCGTTGGGCTTGGTGCAATATTAATACAAGATGGTAGGGTGATTGCATATGCGTCGCGGCAGTTGAAAGTTCACGAGAAGAATTATCATGTCCATGATTTAGAATTGGCAGCCATTATTCATGCGCTGAAGATTTGGAAGACATTACCTGCACGATGTCTCGTGTGAGGTATTTACTGATCATCGTAGCTTGCAATATCTGTTCAAATAAAAGGATCTCAATTTGAGGCAGAGAAGATGGTTGGAGCTGTGGAAGGACTATGATATCACTATTTTGTATCACCTAGGAAAGGCCAATGTAGTGGCTGATGCTTTGAGTAAAAAGGCTGTGAGTATGGGCAATCTTGCGTATATTCCGGTGGGTGAGAGACCATTAGCGGCAGATGTTCAGGCGTTGGCCAATCAGTTCATGAGGTTAGATGTTTCTGAATCCAGTCGGGTTCTAGCTTGCACAGTCGCTCGATCTTCTTTATATGAGAGCATCAGAGAGGGCCAATAAGAAGATCCTCATTTACTTGTCCTAAAGGACACGGTGCAGCACGGTGATGCCAAACAGGTTGATGTGGGGGGAAATGGAGTTCTGCGAATACAGGGTCGTATTTGTGTGCCTAATGTGGATGGGCTTCGTGAATTAATTCTGGAAGAAGCCCACAGTTCCAGGTATTCTATTTATCTAGGTGCCACCAAAATGTATCAAGATTTGCAGCAACATTATTGGTGGAGGAGAATGAAGAAGGATATAGTTGCATATGTAGCTCGGTGTCTGAATTGTCAGCAAGTTAAGTACGAGCATGAGAGACCTGGTGGTTTGCTTTAGAAGTTAGAATTCCTGAGTGGAAGTGGGAGCGTATCACTATGGATTTTGTTGTTGGGCTTCCACGGACTCAGAGAAAATTCGACGCAGTTTTGGTCATTGTTGACAGGTTGACCAAGTCAGCACATTTCATTCCAGTAGCAGTTACCTATTCTTCAGAGCGGTTAGCTGAAATTTACATTTGTGAGATTGTCCCCTTCATGGTGTGCCTGTATCTATCATTTCTGATCGAGGTACGCAGTTCACTTCGCACTTCTGGAGGGCTGTACAGCGTAAGTTAGGCACACGGGTTGAGTTGAGTACAACATTTCATCCATAGACAGACGGACAGTCAGAACGCACTATTCAGATATTGGAAGATATGCTTCGCGCTTGTGTTATAGACTTTGGAGGTTCTTGGGATCAATTCTTGCCACTTGTAGAGTTTGCCTATAATAATAGCTACCAGTCGAGCATTCAGATGGCTCTGTATGAAGCATTGTACGGGAGGCGATGTCGTTCGCCAGTTGGCTAGTTTGAACGGGAGAGGATCGGTTGTTGGGTACCGATTTGGTACAGGATGCCTTGGATAAGGTCAAAATTATTCAGGATTGACTTCGCACAGCTCAGTCTAGGCAAAAGAGTTATGCCGACCGTAAGGTTCGTGATATTGCATTCATGATTGGAGAAAGAGTATTGCTCCGGGTTTCACCTATGAAAGGTGTAATGAGGTTTGGAAAGAATGGCAAGTTGAGCCCTAGGTATATAGGACCATTTGAAATTCTTGAAAGGGTAGGCGAAGTAGCCTACATACTTGCATTACCACCTAGTTTATCAGCAGTTAATCCAGTGTTCCATGTGTCTATGCTCCGAAAATATCATGGTGATCCGTCCCATGTATTAGATTTCAGCTCAGTACATTTGGACAAGGATTTGACTTACGAAGAGGAGCCAGTAGCTATTCTAGCCCGACAGGTCTAACAGTTAAGGTCTAAGAGTTATCCTTCAGTTCAGGTGCAATGGAGAGGTCAATCAATTGAGACAGCTACCTGGGAGTCCAAGTCGGACATGCGTAGTAAATATCCACACCTTTTTACCAGCTCAGGTACTTTTCTAATTCCGTTCGAGGACGAACGTTTGTTTTAGAGGTGGAGAATGTGATGATCTAAAAGGTCATCTTTAAATTTAATAATTAATTCTGTATTCTAAGATATTAAAAAGCACTAATTATCATTCCTCGACTTGTGCGCGCAGTCCGTATAATTTTTCGGAAAGTTTTTATATAAAAAATTAATTAAAATATAAAATAGAGCCTTAAAACTCAACTGAAATGACTTTGGTTAATATTTTGAGCAAATGGAATCGGATCAATATTTTGACAGTTCCGATAGGTCTGTATCGTGATTTAGGACTTGGGCGTATGCCCGAAATTTAATTTGGAGGTCCCCAACTCAAGTTATGGCCATTTAACGGAAACTGGGAAAATTAAAGGCTAAAGATTTCCAAAGTTTGACCACAGATTTGACTTTTTGATATCGGGGTCGGAATCTGATTCCGAAAATTTGAATAGCTATGTTATGTCAGTTATGACTTGTGTGCCAAATTTGAAGTCATTCCGAATTCATTTAATATGTTTTGGCACGAGTTTTGCAAAGTGAAAAGTTTGAAAAATCAAAAGTTCGAATCGAGGTGTGAATTATAATTTCAGCATTGTTTGACATGATATGAGACCCCGAGTAAGTTGGTATTATGTTATGAGACTTGTTGGTATATTCGAACGGGGTCCCGAGTACCCCGAGTGTGAATCGAATCGAAATCGGAACAAAAATTGGACTTAAGCAAAATCTTAAATTTTGCTGCTTCTGGTGCCTTCGCTTCTGCGAAGCCTTGGCCGCAGAAGCAAGCAATCCCTTGCAGAAGCGGCCTGGGCAAGCTGGGCAAAGAACCGCAGGTGCGGGACCTCGAACGCACCCGCGCGTCCGCAGAAGCGGACCCTTCGATCGCAAAAGCGGAGGGCAGCACAGATGCGCATTTGCTTTCGCAGAAGCTTGACCGCAGGCACGGTCAAGTCCACGGTAGAAGCGAAAATCCCTGGGCAGTGTATAAATCAAAGAGTCCGAGACTTTTCTCATTTTTAGACATTTCAAGCACGGATTTAGGCGATTTCAAAGGAGTTTTTTCACGACTTTGAATTGGGTAAGTGTTTCTATAACCAAAAGTGATTATATTTCATAAATCCATTTTTATATTTATCCTTTATTTAGGATTTAGATGGAAGAAATTGAAATTTTTGTAAAACTTTCCGAAAACGAAAAATTAAGATTTGAAAGTCCATTTGACATCGGAATTTGGTAATTTTTATATAGTTGGACTCGTCTCGGAACGCGTGATCGGATTTTGTAAATTTTTTCAAGATTCGAGACATGGGCCCCACTGATATTTTTGAGATAAATTTCGGATTTTAATCCGAAAAATTAGTAAATTCATATGGAATTAATTTCTACGATTTGTATTGAGTATATTAAATTATTTATGACTAGATTTGAGGATTTCGGACACAAATTCACGAGGTAAAGGTTTATTGGATTCTTGAATTTGGTTGCAAAGCGAGGTAAGTGTCGTGGTTAACCTTGACTTGAGGGAGTAGAACTTATTTGTCTATTTGCTTCGTGATTTAATGTGCGGGTGCAATGTATATGTGAGGTGACGAATACTTATGTGTTGTGGTTGAGTCAAAGCATGCGGGTGGAATTTATTTATTGTGAATAATTGCCTATTTAATTAAGATATTCCTGTTTAAGTTTATTATTGATTATTTGATCATTATTCGTGAAATTATTATTCATTTAATTATTGTTGAATTTTTTGGAAGGTGAAGTCGGTATTCTAGTATTGTTGATTGATAAATATATATCCCCGCATTTAAATACTCTTCTGAATCTATATTATTATTTTTATGGTAAGGAAGAGTGTAAATCACGAAGGGTGATGCCGTACCATTTTTATTATTTATAATACCATTGTCATGGTAAGGAAGAGTATAAAAGTACGAAGGGTGTTGTCGTACCATTTGTGAGTGTAAAAGCACGAAGGGTGATGTCTTGTCATTTTCAGAGAGTGTAAAAGCACGAAGGGTGATGCCGTGCCAAATGAGAGTAAAAGCACGAAGGGTGGTGCCGTGCCATTTTCATATCATCAGTTGCTCATTTTATTGTTGAGGAATTATTTGGCTGCTAAGTGATAATTCTCCTGCTGAAATTATTACATCAACCCCCTTCGCATATTCTCTCCCAAATTTATAAAGTATTATTTATTATTTTATTGTTGCTTTGTATTTGTATATACTTGTACAGGTTGTTTACGTACGTGTCCTGTCATAGCCTCGTCACTACTTCGTCGAGGTTAGGCACGACACTTACGGAGTACATGGGGTCGGTTGTACTCATACTACACTCTGCACTTCTTGTGCAGATTTTGGAGTTGGTCCCAACGGCGTACCATAGACTTGCTCGGATTCAACTACCCAAAGGAGACTTGAGGTATAACTGCACAGCGTCCGCAGTTCTAAAATCCCCTTCTATCTTATCTTAGCTGTGTATTATCTTTCAAATAGCTTGAATTTTATTCAGACCTTTATTTGTATTATCCTAGTAGCTCGTGCACTTGTGACACCATATTCGGGGATGTATTTTGATAATTCGGTATTTATAGTCTTCCGCACTTTATTTCAGTATTGACTTCTATTTAATTAAATTTGCTTTAAAATAGTTAAGATTATTTTAACGTTGGCTTGTTTAGCAAGTGAAATGTTAGGCGCCATCACGATCCTGAAGGTGGGAATTTCGGATCGTGAAAGTACTGCTCCTAAGGCTTGAAATAACATGGGAACCTATTATGAATGGCATTAAAACGGTCGTCATGTCATACAATTTTGGAAGCTTTATTCGTTATAAGGTTATTTTCTTTTGTAGTTTGATTTTATTTTTATTTTTATTTTATTCTTTGTTGGTGTGTTAAAGAACATGCAATATTCTATTGGTACGTCTAAATATTCAAATCGCATTATTATATTGGTGTCGTAATTTTTAGAAAAGTAAATTATTCTTTACAAAGTTCATAGAAAAGAAGAATGCTCAACTGTCACAACGGTAGAAGGTGGTCAATGAAAAGACCACTTTTTGGAGAAATTGATTGAACAAATTGTGAGCGAATGCACTTTGTCGGGAGTATAAATATTTGAAAGATATCAAAAGATAAAACGATTGTTGTTAACCAGATCTCTTTATTTTTGTTGAGATAAATACTTTGCTAAACAAATCTCTTAAAAATGGGCAACTTGACATAGATTTGTCTCATAAATTAGGATGAATATTAGGTTCAAACCATTGGGGTCAAAAAAATGTCTAGAAAAAAAAATACATGATACCTTCATCTAGAGATGTGCAAGTGAAGAGGAAAAAGTTTGGATATAGTAACTTTTGCTTCTTACACAAGACCTTTTAGCAGTAATCGGAAATTAGTGATAGGAAAACCAACAATAAACGTTTCAAAAAGGCTACGGTTCAATTTTTTTTCCTCTAAAGACGTGTTGGTTCTTATGATAAGAGAAGGGAAAAATAGGAGAAGTTTTTATATATTTATATTTATTAGTAGAATGTTTAAGTTATTTAGAAGGGTATTTTAGTAATTTAACTTTTAACTTTTGAGGTTCATGTTTTTATAATAATATAAATTAAGTCATGCTGTTTAATTCGCTTCAGTTAGTTATCGTATTTCATTGTTGTTACTATTTAGTACTACTTTTTCCTTTCTTCTTCTTTTTATTCTCTCTCTTCTTCCCCTTCTTCTTTTTCTTCTTCTTCTTCTTCTTCTTCTTATTATTATTATTATTATTATTATTATTATTATTATTCTTTTTTCTTCCCATCTTTTCTGAGCTGGTGGTCTATTGAAAATATCCTTTCTACCTTCACTAGGTAGGGATAAGGTTATGAACCTCCTCAGACCCCACTTGTGAGAATATACTAGTTTATTATCGTTGTTATTGTATATTATCAATCTAACTTATGCAGTGTATTGGTAGTTAATTCCCTCTTTCGCTTTCCTCCTTTCTTGCCTCACTTTACTTGGTATGGTGCTCAATACCAAAGTTTAGCCAAATAAAATCTTAGGGGTCATTCGGTAGGATGTATCGTGAGAAAGTAATATATTTATTAGCTTTGATATTATTAATCTCTTGTTTGATAGTATTTCTTAACCTATGAATAACTAATATACCCTATTTGACAAGGGCGGATCCAGTCCTTTAGTACCGGGTTCAACTGAACCATGAACCCGTACTTTTATTGCGTTGTATAAATTTATGTGTAAAATTTATTAAAATCAATAAATAGCAGATATAAACTCTTAACTTTAAAAATATGACGGTTTAATGCTAAAAATCTTGAAGGTTGAACCCATATAATTTAAATCCTGGATCTGCCTCTGCTGTTTGGTATTATCTATAATCTATAATATATTAAACTCGTATTTTTTACCCTTTAAAAATAAAGCTCATATTGAATAAAATAGTCATTTAATTATTCTCCTAATATTTAGGACTTTTATATTAAACTTTTCCTTATTTGAACTATGTATAAACTCCTAATATTTAGGTATTTAATTTAAACTCAAATAACATTTTACCTATATATAATTCAACAATCATTAGAGAACTACAAAATAAAGAATCTGCATCGATTTGTGGCTCCTTTACCTAATTCATCAAACTAATGTTAATATAGTGTTTGTATAATAAACCTTCGGCAGTTACTCAAAAAATAGATAGATGAATAAACCATCTCCATTTCAGACATAGAATAATACCAAAAAAATAGTTTATTTCAAAAATTAAACTCAAAACTGATTTTTCCAAAATCAAATTAAAATCAAAATTAATACTTGTAAATGTGATGGAACTTTAGAACCTTCAATTTTAGGTAAAGAATGTTAAAGCAGATCTCTCCTTATAACTTATAATTTATTATGGCAACATTTGTTATTTTAGCTAAAAATATTATCTATAAAGATCCAATGAGTTAAATTAATATCCTTACCAAAAGATTTTTAAATAAGCAAATTATTAAAATAGAAAATATCCCAACCTCTTTATTTGAAAATTTTTAATATGTATTATTTGATAATTCTTTGAAGAATCGTAATAGAAGTATTTTTTGGATTTATATATATATATATATATATATATATATATATATATATATATATATATATATATATATATATATATATATATACATGTCAAAAAGCGCGTACCTTAAGACTAGTCTATATTTATATCTATACTATATTAAAAGCACGAAGGCCCTTAGGGAAATGTCGTTCGTCTTTTTTACCCTTTTAAAAATAACTTGCACCCTAGACAAAATAGTCATTTAATTATTTATCTAATATTTAATCTTTTTAACATCAACTAAGTTTTACGTATTAAATTTTTCCTTATTTAAATTATGAATATACCATATTTGTAAAAGAAGAGGAATAATGTTAGAACCTTCGCGAATGTATCGGTATTATTTGGAGTGTATGTTTCCGTGTTGAACGATTTTTTAAAACCTTTTTTCTTGGTAATTTAACAAAAATAGGTAGGCTGATTTGGTAAGAGGCATACTGAAAATAGAAAAATATTTATTATTAAACACTACCTCTTTAATGCCAAGATTCAAAAGATGCTAAAGAGATATTAAAATAATAGCATCCAAGTGATTCTAGGTTTTTCATCTCAAATAGACATATGGTAGAACTCAAATACGTAGTTCAAATTATGGATATCAAACTTATCATCTACTAAACACTTAGTAGATGAATTTACGGGCATCCAAGATCTTCTTTTTGCTTATGTGTGTTTTTCTTTTCTATTTAATTTGAATCTTTTTTGTACTTTAGAGTCTCTTTTATTTTATCAAGGCATATGTTTATCGCTAATGTAAGTTCATTGCTTCAAGTGCTTTCTTATTTGTTCTGCTTTGTGTGATTTTATTTTCTTTGCTTTGTTAAATTTTGTAATTTTATCCTTAACTTAAGTCGATATTGCTTCATATTTTCTTAATTACCATCATTTATGGTTGCTTTGTTAACTTAATTTGGTTTTCGCCTTTGTTCCTATTGTAGGATATGCAAAGCTTTTATGGAAATTGGAAAGAACAATGAAGATGATCTGGCACAACCCTTGATTTGTTTGCATCGATATCCTATTAAAATGTGCTGAATTTAACTTTTAAAAAATTGATAATTCAATTATCATTGTTTGCTTTAAACTATTATGTTACAGGGACTTGAAAAACGTACAGGCCATATACTGGATGCACCATGTTGCATGTAACATGGAAAAGATCCAGAGTTAAGCGAGGAGGAGTATACCATGTATATGTGAACTAACTATTCTCCTTGTGAAGACCTCATAATTAATCAAAAATGAAAAGGATCTATCTGTAGATACAATCACAATGTTGAGGTATAACTTCTTCCTGTTTGACCTATTGTACCCTTTTATTTTTATTTTTGATTTCGTAAGTTAGAAAGTGTAAAGGTAAGCCTAATAATGAAAACGGTCGATGTTTCTTTGTATATGTATAGATGAATTAGCTAAAATACTGCTAGATATATTTACATGCATATTAGTTGGAGTTCCTTGTGTAACAAGGCTGGAAAAACATTAGCAGGATGTGTTCTTCTTTTTTATTATCTCTATAAACTGTTGAGATTTATTGATTTACACGAATTAGAAGATGTACTATAGTTTTGTACTAAATTCGTATAGGACTAAATCCAGGAAACAATATGCATGTTGTCAGATTCCATGATCAATGTTAATTATCTCGGAAGAAAAAAAAAATACAACAACGTACAAAAAAAACTTCAAAAAATATAAAACAAAAGTCAAAAAGAAAAAAGCAATATGTTGGTATAAATCCACCTTATTCTTTCCCAACAAGTTTTTAACATGACAAAACATAGTTTTCCTTCAGTTTTGTAGTTTGGTTTAATTTTGCTGTACAATTGTAACTATTATAGTTACTTTTACAGTGGCGTATCTGAACTACTAATGTAGTTTATCCTTCATGCAATAAAAGCAAGGCTCACCTTAAACAAGTAATTAAACTGTTTTTCTTCTTTTTGCTCTAACGTTTTATAAGCACATCAAATATTTTACATATGCCTATGAAACAGAGAATATCTAACATAAAGGAAAAGATTAACCGTTCAAGTCTCACATGCTTTCTATTAGTCTTATATTGCGAGATTTTTATACCATGTAATAAGAAGACCAGAAAAGAATGGGGGACTCAACTTCTAAATGACGCTAACATTAATTTGTAGTAGAAACCGATGCATTAGATAATTTTTTCGAAATTACAAAATTGGAAGAATTTTAAGTTGAATATATCGACTGAGATGATTAAGGACGTCTATAGAATAGAGTTTATTTCTTTATTGAATTAGCTAAATAGGTCAACAATCATATTATTTTTACACTTTTTAACTTTTATTTAAAATTCAAACACAATTTAAATATAAAATTTATGTGATTTTTTTAAAATAAACATATACTCATTAAGATGGAATACACGTATCATGCGCGTACCCTAAGACTATTATATTAAAAGCGCGAAGGCCATTAGCGAAATATCGTTTGCCTTTTTTACCCTTTAAAATATATATATCATACTGAACAAAATAGTCATTTTATTATTTTTCTGATATTTAGGACTTTAGAATCAACTAATATTCTCTTATTAAATCTTTTCTTATTTAAATTATGTAAAAAGTTCTAATATTTAGGGCTTTAAATTATATAAAAACAAATTCTCATTTGACAAGCTTTTATACCCTTATGTATGGACTTAAAAATACTTTTGGAGTTTAATATGTATCACTTAAAATTTTCCTTGTTAAACTCTTTCTCCAAATATATGATCAGCAATACATATTTGATTTTATGTTTTGACTTTTTAAGAGTTTTGATTTTAATTTTAAGTATAAATTTCTATAAGTTTAAAAATTTCATGATAATGTTAATTTTTTAAAAAATTGTTCTACAACCATACTAAGTAAAATTGTAACTACAATTATTATTTTAATTTTTTGATAAACAAATATATTTAGAAATTCAAAAGAACTATAAATTTTGCATTTTTTCTATAATTTTGGAAAATTGTCCACAACAATGTGAATTATTGAAATTTCAAAGTCGTCATTGGTAGAATTCATTGAGAATGAGTTTAGGGTAGTATTAAGAATATAGACAATTTTTTTCACAAGAAAAGATCCACTTAACTTACCTATAATTTTGATGAACTTTGAATGAAAACAACATCCATGTAATTAGGTTACAAAGAACAAATTCGATCACCGTGCTAAAATTAGGCAAATAAATATCAAAGAAAAAAGTTTTAATATTATAGTCAAACCTAAGGAAAAAAAGAGAAATTCAGATCGCGATTTAAACTTTTAATCTCTTTTGTTATAAAAGTAGCTTAACTTTAATTTTTACCTATAATAATTTTTTTAGAATCTTGATAAAATTAAATTAGATTCTATCTTTTTATTCTCCATAAAAATGAAAAACTGATTAATTCCTTACACGATAATTCACGTAAAGTTTTTATACTCCATTTTATATCAAATAAAAGAGTGTGCATTCTTTTTATTTAGTTTTAAAAAGTATTTATTTTATATTGATATTATGAATGTAGAATTTTTAATGAGATGTTATGTGAGATACAATAATATAATATATTTGTATTTTATATAATAAAATATCTATTAACCACAAATATTATACAACAAATTCAGAAGATATTAAATTCAATTGTTGTGTCAATGTAATAACACTCATTTTCATCATTTAAACAAATATTGGATTTAGTCTAATAATAATTGTTACTTTTCAGTAATTTGCTCTTCTTGTACACGTATATATTGATCAGTGTAATGCACACGTGCAACGCACGTACACTAAAACTAGTATATTAAAAGCACGAAGGCCTTAGCGAAATGTCGTTCGCCTTTTTTACCCTTTAAAAATAGAGTTCAGACAAAATAGTCAATTGATTATTTTTTCTAAATCTAAGATTTTGATATCAACTAAAATTTCTCTTATTAAATTTTCCTTAAATAAACAATGTAAAAGGTCACATTTAAGGAAAATTCCTAACAAAGCGTTAAGACATTTAAATTTTGTTGGGAACTTTTACATGTGTAACATATAAAAACATTCTTATTATAAATTTGGTATATATCACCGAAAGAAAAATGTCCAAGCATATTTTTTTTATATTAATTAGAATCTCAAATTATAATTCTCTATTTAACATTTGTCTATTGATGTCTGAGTATGGGTTTACACCCCAACACTAAATCCTTCATTAGAATTTAGCTGCTAAATAATACTACAACAATAATTTAACTTATTTTGAGTATACCGTCAAAATAAATAATTTTTAAGCAAACTTTAACTTATATCATAATGATATAATGATTTAATTTATATCATTTTATTTCTTTTTAGGAAAAAAAATTGTTGGATTAAATATTACTAATCTAATAAAATTCTTAGTATGATAACTTTATCCAACAATATGGGTAGAACCGTCAAAATGGGCTTGGCCCGTGAGACCAACCCAACCCAGCTCGCTATTTGTGTAGGGTTGGGCTAGAATTTTTTGAGCCCATTTAAAATCGAGACTTATAAGCCCGGCCCAAGTCAGCCCGCTGGCCCTTGAGGCTTGACCGAGGCTGGGCCTGGGCCGGCCCGTGAGCCAAAAATTAATTAACTATTAAATATTTAATATTTAAAAACATAAAAACTAAAAAAACTATTAAGTATAATTCTCATTCACCAACCCTATATTGTTCATTTACCCTTTCATATCAACTAGAATTTATATTTTTGACATGCATGTAATATGACAAAATTAGCTTTTCCTTTTGCTTAATTAATAACGAAGTCGAAAAGTTTTAGGTGGCCAATAATAATCTTTTTTCAAAAGAAAATATTACTTTAAGTGGCCAATGATCAGTTTGGATTACTTTTGTCACGACCCAAATCTCCCTCTGTAGGATGTCGTGATGGCACCAAATCTTAGGGACTAGGTAAGCCTAACATTTACTTAAATAATAACAATATTAATTAACGACGGACAATTTTAAAGTAGAAATCTCTATAATATACTACAATCCCAAAACTGGTAGTTCAAGTCATAAGCTCTACTGAGTTACTAGAAAGCCTACAAATATAACTGTTTTGAAGTAGAGATAAAACAATGCAAGTACAATATCAAAAGGTGACTCCGAAACCTACGAACGCAGCAACTGGTTTACATTGAGTCTCCACAGCAAGATCCGTACAGCTAGCTAGCGGTTAACTGACTCTAAATTACCTGGCTCTGCACAAAAATATGCAAAAGTGTAGTATGAGTACACCACAGTCGGTACCTAGTAAGTATCAAGACTAACCTCGGTGGAGTAGTGACGAGGTACAGTCAAGACACTCACTAGTCAAATAACTTGTGCAATATAGCATACAAAAATAATAGAAAATAAATAGCAGAGATAGCAACAATAGTCAACTAGTGATATAAACAACAAGGCAACAAGAACATCATCAATATTGCCCAAACTAATAATGAACACAAGCACAACTAATTAATTAAGTCTTTCAAAATATACACCTTTTATCTACAAGTTTTTCGAATAGAAATCTTTAGAATATAATCCTTTCAAATAAATATCTTACGAATAAAATTCTTTCAAATAAAATCTTTCGAATATAATTCTTTCAAGTAAAAGTCACCATGTGACACCTTATTTCAAGATCATAAAGATTACTGGTCTCAACCCATTGTCATATTTCCACGGCACCTCATGCCCATATCTCTATCACAACCGTACGGACAACTCACATGCCAATATTATCATTATGTACTCTCGGTACCTCGTGCCACATTTCATATCACAATGCACGGACAGTTTACAAGGGAAAAGACATAATAATATAATGACATTTCAATTAAAATGAAGCATCCTATAATTACTGATTTGGATATAAAATTATAATAAATTAAAATATAATAGCAATTTTTTTATTCAAAACAACTCAAACCTCGAAAACTAGTAAAACTAGAAACACAAATCCTCCGAGTCTCGTGCGAAGAGCCAAAGCAAACACAATACAACAAGGAATACAAAACACATAATAAAATCAAATAATACATCACGGAAGAGCACAAGAATTTACATATCACGGAAAAATAAAATAACTAAAGGTAAGTGCAGCCATAGAGAAATATTAACAAAAGGGCACTCCCGAGGTATCGCCTCGTAGTCCCAAATCATAAATATCAACAACAACAATGCCCTCAGGCCATCATAAGTAATCGCAAATCAATCTCCGACATAGCCCACCTTGTCTCGCCACGTGCGCAATAATAAAGTAAATGCCCACCTTGTCTCGCCGCACGCGCATAATAATATTCTCACCTTGTCTCGCCACATGCGCAAATCCCTCCCCTCCCCCCCCCCGCGCGCGCGCACACACACACACACACACATATATATATATATATATATATATATATATATATATATATATATATATATATATGAGAGAGAGAGAGAGAGAGAGAGAGAGAGAGAGAGAGAGCCCGTCTTGTCACGCCGCATGTGCATATATCAATATTAATAATAGCACGGCAGAAACCTCGTGTAAACACCCGAACAAACCTCCCAACAATCACGACATCTCATAAATTGCACCACAAGTGCTTATATATTACAACTTGCCACAGAAATCAATAATATACTATTTTCCACAATAAGGAGCCCATGGTTCGACCATAATGTGCACAAAATCTTAACAAAATATTCGGGAGTGAACAACTCAACAAAATAATATTTCACAATTTAACACTTTGCCTCAGTATGATTTACGGCCTTTATAACTCAATATCAATTTCAACAATATGAACTTGAAAGTAATTCATCAAGGAACAACGCCTTCTTTAATCCAAATTTTTGGAAAATAGATTAATGTCTCATTTCAAAATTATTTAATAAATTATTTACAAATGAATAATTCATAATGAAATTATCTCCAGAAAATATCAACTCAACAAAAATACGGGATTCACATAAATCAAAGGTGGCAATCACACCGAATCATCATATAAAAATAAATTCAACAAACAAAGATTTAGACATGACAAATAGAGGATTTCATAAGTGTCAATAATTTCCAATTTAGTATATAAGAGCGTCTACGAATTTTAGCCGATATGATTTGCACATATAAACTAAGTACGTACTTGTCACCTCGCATACATGATTTTCAATTACACAGTTTTTCACATAAGACTCAATGCCTAGGGGATAATTTCCCCACTCAAGGTTAGGCAAGATACTTACCTTTTTAAAGTTATGCCGATATTCCAAAATCGCCTTCTTGCTTGAATTGACCTCCGAACAACTCAAATCTATCCAAATTAATTGTATAACTTCATTAAAATTCATCGGAAATAATTTCGGATAATAAAACGTCAACTTAAATTTTATTCTAAAAAATCAACCAAAGTCAACGCGGGGCCCGCCTCTCGGAACCCGACAGAAGTTTTGCGAAATTCGAATACCCATTCCGATACGAGTTCAACCATACTAAATTTACTAAATTCCGATAACAAATTGTCCTCCAAATCTTGAATTTTCGTTTTATGAAATTTATATAATTTTTCCCAAATTTTCATGTCAAAATACTGATTAAATGATGAAAACAATGATATATTCATGTATGTTAACCAAATCTGAGTTAGTATCACTTACCCCGATGAATTTATTAAAAATCCCATGAAGAATCGCCACAAACTGAGCTCCAAAAGTTCAAAAATAAAATAATACCCTAACCCTCGGCTATATAGTACTACATCTGATCTCCCAATGTGCGGTCCATACATTTTCAAGTGTTGCCGCACATTTTCAAGTTCTGCGGCCGCACAATTTTGAGTGCGCCCGCACTTCACTTTGACAGATTACCAAGTTTCAATAAAATACCCATAACTTTCTGTACAAATGTCTAAATGATTCGTGCTATACCTTTCTGGAAACTAGATTCAAAGGGCTACAATTTTTATTTTTAAATCATCTCTAAATTCGTTGTGGATTAAAAGATATAAGCCTCCGAAGTCGGACCATCGAACCTGCAAAACCCCTGAAGTGCGGCCGCACACAAAATTGTGCAATCTGCACTTATCCTCTGCGGTCCGCACTTTTCCTCTTAAGTGCGGCCGCACTCAGAATTGTGCGGTCCGCACTTTACCTCTGCGGTCCGCACTTTTCCAAAAGTTTCAGAACAATATTAAAGTGCCGAAATGCACGGACATCGCTCAAAACTCACCCGGAAACTCATCGAGCCACTCGGGATCCTGTTTAAATATACCAATAAATCCTAAAACATCATACAGACTTAGTCGAAACCTCAAACCATATCAAATAACGCTAAAAACACAAATCACACCCCAATTCAAGCCTAATGAAATTAAAAAAATTCCAAGTTCTACGATCGATGCCGAAACCTATCAAATCAAGTCCGATTGACCTCAAATTTTGCACACAAGTCATAAATGACATAATGGAGGTATTTCAATTTTCAGAATCGGATTCTGGCCCCGATATTAAAAAATCAACTCCCCGGTCAAACTTTCAAACTTAAATTTCTATTTAGCCATTTCAAACCTAATTTAGCTACGAACTTCCAAATAATTTTTCGGATACGCTCCTAAGTCCAAAATCACCATACGGAACTATTGGAATCATCAAAACTCTATTCCGGGGTCGTTTGCTCAAAATTTAACTCTCTGGTCAACTATTTTCTTTTAAGCTTCTTAAATAATAAGAATTGTTCTTCCAATTTGATCCTGAATCGTCCGAAAACCAAACTCGACCACACACACAAGTCATAATACACATCACAAAGCTGCTTGTGACCTTAAGTCGCTGAACGAGACACTAATTATTAGAACGATAAATCGGGTCGTTACATTCTCCCCCTCTTAAACATGTGTTCGTCCTCGAACGTGCCAAGAATTATACTGAGGACATTAAATTACTGAGTGTATTCCTGCATACATACTCGAGGGTGATTCTACGTCACCGCAAATTTAACATGGGTCATACAATACCATCTCAGTTGAGATTATTTCCCCTATCCACGTTTATAAACTTTTAAAACCAATTTCTTACACTCCAAATATTTTCAAAAGACCCTTTTTTTTCACATCAACACATGATATTAGTCTCAACCGGCTGTAGCAACTCGTACCTATGCACACATCGTACATATGCCCCTAACCACATCTCTGGTCATAATAGTTGTTCATAATTAATTCCAGCATCCTCAATTATCCTCATATTAATCAAACCCTCGTTTCAAATTTATCACAACGCTAACAACAACACGCTAGGCATGAACACCTCATAATTATTTATCCGGGTTAACGAGTCACATTTAACGCTACCTGGGCACTCACCTCGTAGGCTAAAGCTCAAATATTAAAGCACGAATATGGCACCGAAACACAAAAAAGAATTATCAAGGAAGCCTAAAAGGAATGACTCTCTATTAGTACTATAGTGCAAATTTATTTTCACAGAGGAGAATTTAAACACATAAATTTTCATCACCACGACCTCGTCCTTATATAACGTCCACCGCGGCTTGTAGCCCGGTTTAAATATTTCACATCATATAAAAATGCGAGGATCTCGTCCTCAACTCTGAATCACAAGTACTTTGCACACTGTGCCAACTGAAAATTTCCATTTCTTTTCTTTCTTCTCTTTAATAAATTTCGTGAGACAATTTCACAATACATTATGAACCCCCATACCGGTAGGGCATATAATTCATAAAATTTTAATCAATTACCACAAAATTACATCAAAACCCATTGTAGTGAGTACTAAAAGTCACTTTTGGACTCATAGCCCACAATAGTATATAAAACAAAAATGATAGGCATGGGCTAACACCAGCAAATCTCCCAATAGGGATAAACACGCGAGTGGTGTACAAACTACAAACTCGCCCTACATGGAGCATAATAAGAGGTCTCACCTCGATAATCAGAACCGAAACACAATACGAATGAGGTTTCTCTATAACAAATTGAAACCATACCTTTACGACATCGTCTGGCGGCGTAGCCTCAGACCTACTGTATGAACACGTCAACGGGCCGATTCTCCCCCTCTTGGGCGCCCTCTACTCGCCTTAATACCCCACTGTGACACATCTGTCCAGAGTCTGGGACAATCTCTCACTATGTGGCTGGTATCTCCACAATCAAAGCAACCTCTCTGCTGACGTGGCTATGGAAACTGTGCGGTACGGGTACTCTAAGACCAATAAGCGCCTGAAACACCGTGTGAAGCCTGAAGTGCAAACTGAACTGGCTGACCCACAAACCCTCTACCATGTCATACCCTGCCTCCAAAATAAGGACCAGCAGGTCTCTCCGATCTGCGAGGCATCTTAGCCTCCATGTCCTCTCTCTCTTGACCTCGCCTGTCCTCTCTTTCCTGGCCCCACTTGTCCTCTCTCTCCTGGCCCTACATGCCCTATAATAGGCGAGCGATCCCTACCACCTGCTGAAATGGAACATCTGACTCCAACTCCCGAGCCATGTTGAACCGGATATCATGTCTGAGCCCCTCAATGAACCTACGAAATCGCTCTCTAACTATAGTGACCAAAGCAGGTGCATGTCTGGATAAGTCACTGAATCTAACGGCATACTCTGACACTAACATAGTGCCCTGGCATAACTGCTCAAACTCCGCGCGCTATGCGCCCCGAAGGGACTGAGGAACAAACTCTCTCAGGAACATCTCCGAAAATTGAGCCCATGAAAGTGAAGCTGCATCGGCCGGGCTACCCAACTCATACGCCCGCCACCACTGATATGTCGTTCCCTTAAGCTTGAACGTAGTAAAAGCAACTCCACTCATCTCCACAATACCCATAGTGCGGAGAATGCGGTGGAACTCCTCTAGAAAACCATGTGCATCCTCTGAAGCCAAACCACTGAAAGTAGGAAGGTCATACTTCTTGGAAGTCTAAGTTGTTCTTCCTCAGATGTTGCGGTCTAACCATGGGCTGAACTGGGACCATAGGCTGAGTCGCCATGACTCCAGGAACCTGTCCAATGTGGACTCGCTGCTCTTGAGTACGGGTGGCGGGAGTCTGAGTTCCTCCCCCGATCTATGAAGTAGCTGGTGCATTCGGATTTCGGAATCAACCCCGCTTGAGCCAATGCACCAAATATGCTTAGGAACTGTGTTAAGGTCTCCTGAAGTCCAGGGGTAACAACAGGCGCCTCCGGTACCTGTTCCCCAAAAGGAGCTACTGGCAGTTCCTCAACTGCTGCTCTGGTAGGTGCCCTAGCTGCGACATGTTCTCCTCTTCGGCCTCTGCCTCTGCCCCTAGCGACACCTGCTCCGGGTGTAACGTCATCGGTAACTGCAGCTCGTATCCTCACCATCTGTGAGAGAATAGAATGATAAAAACTCAAAATCCGAGATTAATAAACTCGCACGATAGGAATGAAAGAAGTGAAACTGTCCTAATAGTCTCGTAGCCTCTCGAAGATAAGTACAGACGTCTCCGTACCGATTCGCAAGACTCTACTAAACTCGCTTATGACTCGTAGCACCTACGAACCTAGAGCTCTGATACCAACTTGTCACGACCCAAATCTCCCTCTGTAGGATGTCGTGATGGCACCTAGTCTTAGGGACTAGGTAAGCTTAACATTTACTTAAATAATAACAATATTAATTAACGACGGACAATTTCAAAGTAGAAATCTCTATAATATACTTACAATCCCAAAACTGGTAGTACAAGTCATAAGCTCTACTGAGTTACGAGAAAGCCTACAAATATAACTGTTTTGAAGTAGAGATAAAACAGTGCAAGTACAAAATCAAAAGGTGACTCCGAAGCCTGCGAACGCAGCAACTGGTTTACATTGAGTCTCCATAGCAAGATCCGTACAGCTAGCTAGCGGTTTACTGACTCCAAATTACCTGGCTCTACACAAAAATGTGTAGAAGTGTAGTATGAGTAGACCACAGTCGGTACCCAGTAAGTATCAAGACTAATCCCGGTGGAGTAGTGACGAGGTACAATCAAGACACTCACTAGTCAAATAACCTGTGCAATATAGCATACAAAAATAATAGAAAACAAATAGCAGAGATAACAACAATACTCAACTAGTGATATAAACAACAAGGCAACAAGAACATCATAAATATTGCCCAAACGAATAATGAACACAAGCACAACTAATTAATCAAGTCCTTCAAAATATATACCTTTTATCTACAAGTTTTTCGAATAGAAATCTTTAGAATATAATCCTTGCAAATAAATATCTTACGAATAAAATTCTTTCAAATATAATTCTTTCAAGTAAAAGTCACCATGTGACACCTTATTTCAAAATCATAAAAATTACGGGTCTCAACCCATTTTCATATTTTCACGGCACTTCATGCCCATATCTCTATCACAACTGCACAGACAACTCACATGCCAATATTATCATCATGTACTCTCGGCACCTCGTGCCCACATTTTATATCACAATGCATGGACAGTTTACAAGGCAAAAGACATAATAATATAATGACATTTCAATTAAAATGAAGCATCTTATAATTACTGATTTGGATGTAAAAATGTAATAAATTACAATATAATAGCAATTTCTTTTATTCAAAATAACTCAAACCTCGAAAACTAGTAAAACTAGAAACACAAATCCTCTGAGTCTCGTGCGAAGAGCCAAAGTAAATACAATACAACAAGGAATACAAAACACATAATAAAATTGAATAATACATCACGGAAGAGCACAAGAATTTACATATCACGGAAAAATAAAATAATTAAAGGTAAGTGCAGCCATAGAGAAATATTAACAAAAGGGCACTCCCGAGGTACCGCCTCGTAGTCCCAAATCATAAATATCAACAACAACAATGCCCTCAGACCATCACAAGTAATCGCAAATCAATCCCCGACATAGCCCACCTTGTCTCGCCACGTGCGCAATAATAAAGTAAATGCCCGCCTTGTCTCGCAGCACGCGCATAATAATATTCCCAGCTTGTCTCGCCACATGCGCATACCCATATATATATATATATATATATATATATATATATATATATATATGAGAGAGAGAGAGAGAGAGAGAGAGAGAGAGAGAGAGAGAGCCACATGTGTATATATCAATAGTAATAATAGCAGGGCAGAAACCTCGTGCAAACACGCGAACAAACCTCCCAACAATCACGACATCTCATAAATTGCACCACAAGTGCTCAAATATTACAACTTGCCACAGAAATTAACAATACATTATTTTTCACAATAAGGAGCTCATGACTCGACTATAATGTGCACAAAATCTTAACAAAATATTCGGGAGTGAACAACTCAACAAAATAATATTTCACAATTTAACACTTTGCCTCAGTATGATTTACGGCCTTCATAACTCAATACCAATTTCAACAACATGAACTGAAAAGTAATTCATCAAGGAACAAAGCCTTCTTTAATCCAAATTTTTGGCAAATAGATTAATGTCTCATTTCAAAATTATTTAATAAATTATTTGCAAATGAATAATACATAATGAAATTATCTCCAGAAAATATCAACTCAACAAAAACATGGGATTCACATAAATTAAAGTTGGCAATCACACCGAATCATCATAGAAAAATAAATTCAACAAACAAGGATTTAGCCATGACAAATAGAGTATTTAATAAGTGCCAATAATTTCCAATTTAGTATATAAGGGCGTCTACGAATTTTAGCCGATATAATTTGTACATATAAATCAAGTACGTACTCGTCACCTCGCGTACATGGTTTTCAATTACACAGTTTTTCACATAAGACTCAATGCCTAGAGGGTAATTCCCCCACTAAAGATTAGGCAAGATACTTACCTTTTTAAAGTTATACCGATATTCCAAAATCGCATTCTTGCTTGAATTGACCTCCGTACAGCTCAAATCTATCCAAATTAATTGTATAACTTTATTAAAATTCATCGGAAATAATTTCGGATAATAAAATGTCGACTTAAAACTTTATTCTAAAAAGTCAACCAAAGTCAACGCGGGGCCCGCTTCTCGGAACCCGACAAAAGTTTCACGAAATCCGAAAACCCATTCCGATACGAGTTCAACCATACCAAATTTACCAAATTCCGATAACAAATCATCCTCCAAATCTCGAATTTTCGTTTTATGAAATTTCTATAATTTCCCCCAAATTTGCATCTCAAAATACTAATTAAATGATGAAAACAGTGATATATTCATGTATGTTAACCAAATCTGAGTTAGTATCACTTACCCCGATGAATTTCTTGAAAATCCCACGAAGAATCGCCATAAATCGAGCTCCCAAAGTCCAAAAATAAAATAATACCCTAATCCTCGGCTATATAGTACCACGTCTGATCTCCCAATGTGCGGTCCGCCCATTTTCAAGTTCTGCGGCCGCACAATTTTGAGTGCGGCCGCACTTCACTGTGACAGCTTACCAGGCTTCAGTAAAATACCCATAACTTTCTGTACAAAGGTTCAAATAATTTGTGCTATACCTTTCTGGAAACTAGATTCAAAGGACTACAACTTTTGTTTTTGAATCAACTCCAAATTCGTTGTGGATTAAAAGATATAAGCCTCCGAAATCTGATCATCGAACCTGTAGAACCCCTGAAGTGCGGCCGCACACAAAATTGTGCGGTCCGCACTTGTCCTCTGCAGTCTGCACTTTTCCTCTGAAGTGCGGCCGCACTCAAAATTGTCCGGTCCGTACTTTACCTCTGCGGTCCGCACTTTTCCAAAAGTTCCAGAACAACATTAAAGTGCCGAAATGCCCGGACATCGCTCAAAACTTACCCCGAAACTCACCGAGCCACTCGGGATCCCGTTCAAATATACCAACAAGTCCTAAAATATCATACGGGCTTATTCGAAACCTCAAATCACATCAAATAATGCTAAAAACATGAATCATACCCCAATTCAAGCCTAATGAAACTAAGGAAATTCCAAGTTCTACGATCGATGCCGAAACCTATCAAATCAAGTCCGATTGACCTCAAATTTTTCACACAAGTCATAAATGACATAATGGAGGTATTCTAATTTTCAGAATCGGATTCCGGCCCCGATATCAAAAATTCAACTCCCTGGTTAAACTTCCAAACTTAAATTTCTATTTTATCCATTTCAAACCTAATTTAGCTACGGGCTTCCAAATAATTTTTCGGATACGCTCCTAAATCCGAAATCACCATACGGAGCTATTAGAATTATAAAAACTCTATTCTGGGGTTGTTTGCCCAAAAGTCAACAATCCGGTCAACTCTTTTCTTTTAAGCTTCTTAAATAAGAATTATTCTTCCAATTTGATCCTGAATCGTCCGAAAACCAAACTCGACCACACACGCAAGTCATAATATACATCACAAAGCTGCTCGTTGCCTTAAGTCGCTGAATGGGACGCTAATTATTAGAACGACAAATCGGGTCATTACATTCTCCCCCTCTTAAATATACGTTCATCCTCGAACGTGCCAAGAATTATTCTGAGGATATTAAATTACTGAGTGTATTCCTACACATATACTCGCGGGTGATTCTACGTCGCCGCAAATTTAATATGGGTCATACAACACCATCTCAGTTGAGATTATTTCCCTTATCCACGTTTATAAATTTTTAAAACCAATTTCTTACACTCCAAATATTTTCAAAAGACCCTTTTTTTTCACATCAACACACGGTATTAGTATCAACCGCCTGTAGCAACTCGTACCTACGCACACATTATACGTATGCCCATAACCACATCTCTGGTCATAATAGTTGTTCATAATTAATTCCAGCATCCTCAATTATCCTCATATTAATCAAACCCTCGTTTCAAATTTTTCACAACACTAACAATAACACGCGAGGTACGAACACCTCATAATTATTTACCCGGGTTAATGAGTCACATTTAATTCCACCTGGGGACTCACCTCGTAGGCTAAAGCTCAAATATTACAGCACGAATATGGCAATGAAACACACAAAAAAATTATCAAGTAAGCCTAACAGGCATGACTTTCTATTAGTACTATAGTACAAATTTATTTTCATAGAGGAGAATTTAAACACATAAATTTTCATCACCAGGATCTCGTCCTTATATAACTTCCACCACGGCTTGTAGCCCGGTTTAAATATTTCACACCATATAAAAATGCGAGGATCTCGTCCTCAACTCTGAATCACAAGTACTTTGCATACTGTGCCAACTGAAAATTTCCATTTCTTTTCTTTCTTCTCTTTAATAAATTTTGTGACACAATTTCACAATACGTTATGAACCCCCATACCGATAGGGCATATAATTCATAAAATAGTAATCAATTACCCCAAAATTACATCAAAACCCAATGTAGTGAGTACTAAAAGTCATTTTTGGACTCATAGCCCACAATAATATACAAAACAAAAATAATAGACATGGGCTAACACCAGCAAATCTCCTAACAGGGATAAACACGGGAGTGATTTACAAATTACAAACTCGCCCTATATGGAGCATAATAGAAGGTCTCACCTCAATAATCAGAATCGAAACACAATACGAATGAGGTTTCTCTATAACAAATTGAAATCATACCTTTACGACATCATCTGGCGCCATAGCCTCAGACCTACTGTATGAACACATCAACGGGACAGTTCTCCCCCTCTTGGGTGCCCTCTACTCGCCTTAATACCCCACTGTGACACATCTGTCCGGAGTCTGGGAAAATCTCTCACTATGTGGCTGGTATCTCCACACTCAAAGCAACCTCTCTGCTGATGTGGCTGTGGAAACTATGCGGTATGGGTACTCTGAGACCCATAAGCGCCTGAAACACCGTGTGAAGCATGAAGTGCAAACTGAACTGGATGACCCACAAACCCTCTACCATGTCGCACCCTGCCTCCAAAATAAGGACCAGCAGGTCTCTCCGATCTGCAAGGCCTCTTAGCCTCCCTGTCCTCTCTCTCTTGACCTCGCATGTCCTCTCTTTCCTGGCCCCGCCTGTTCTCTCTCCTGGACCCACATGCCCTCTGATCGGCTAGCAATCCCTACCACCTACTGAAATGGAACATCTGACTCCAACTCCCGAGCCATGTTGAACCGGATATCATGTCTGAGCCCCTCAATGAACCTATGGAATCGCTCTCTAACTCTAGTGACCAAAGGAAGTGCATGTCTGGACAAGTCACTAAATCTAACGGCATACTCTGACACTGACATAGTGCCCTGGCATAACTGCTCAAACTCCGCGCGCCATGCGCCCCGAAGGGACTGAGAAACAAACTCTCTAAGGAATATCTCCGAAAACTGAGCCCATGAAAGTGAAGCTGCATCGGCCGGGCTACCCAACTCATATGCTCGCCACCACTGATATGCCATTCCCTTAAGCTTGAACGTAGAAAAAGTAACTCCACTCGTCTCCATAATACCCATAGTACGGAGAATGCGGTGGAACTCCTCTAGAAAACCATGTGCATCCTCTGAAGCCAAACCACTGAAAGTAGGAGGGTCATACTTCTTGAACCTTGGAAGTCTAAGTTGTTCTTCCTCAAATGTTGCGGCCTAACCATCGGCTGAACTGGGACCACAGGCTGAGTCGCCATGACTCCAGGAACCTGTCCAATGTGGACTCGCTGCTCTGGAGTACGGGCGGCGGGAGTCTGAGTTCCTCCCCCGATCTGTGAAGTAGCTGGTGCATTCGGAATCAACCCCGCTTGAGCCAATGTACCAAACATGCTTAGGAACTGTGTTAAGGTCTCTTGCAGTCCAGGGGTAACAGCAGGCGCCTCCGGTACCTGTTCCCCAACAGGAGCTACTGGCAGTTCCTCAACTGCTGCTCTGGTAGGTGCCCTAGCTGCGACACGTTCTCCTCTTCGGTCTCCACCTCTGCCTCTGCCCGTAGCGACACCTGCTCCGGGGGCAGCGTCATCAGTAACTGCAGCTTGTATCCTCACCATCTGTGAGAGAATAGAATGATAAAAACTCAAACTCCGAGATTAATAAACTCGTACGATAGAAATGAAAGAAGTGAAACTGTCCTAATAGTCTCGTACCCTCTCGAAGATCAGTACAGACGTCTCTGTACCGATCCGTAAGACTCTACTAACTCGCTTATGACTCGTAGCACCTACGAACCTAGAGCTCTGATACCAACTTGTCACGACCCAAATCTCCCTCTGTAGGATGTCGTGATGGCACCTAGTCCTAGGGACTAGGTAAGCTTAACATTTACTTAAATAATAACAATATTAATTAACGACTGGCAATTTCAAAGTAGAAATCTCTATAATATACTTGCAATCTCAAAACTGGTAGTACAAGTCATAAGCTCTAATGAGTTACTAGAAAGCCTACAAATATAACTATTTTCAAGTAGAGATAAAATAGTGCAAGTACAATATCAAAAGGTGACTCTAAAGCCTGCGAACGCAGCAACTGGTTTACATTGAGTCTCCACAGCAAGATTCGTACAGCTAGCTAGCAGTTAACTGACTCCAAATTACCTGGCTCTGCACAAAAATGTGCAGAAATGTAGTATGAGTACACCACAGTCGGTACCCAAATTATCTGATTATAATGATAAAATCAGAAAATGATGTTAATCCTAAATTAAAAAACCTCAGCATATAAACTTATTGAAGCAATCCGTGAATCTGAGGAAAATGAAAGAAAATATTTATGTTACTTTAAAAAAGAAGAGCTAGAGATATAGAGAATTTGCATTTCAATTACAAGGTTCTTCGTCAAATATCAAGCTTTTTGTACGCTCTATACAAACAAAAGTTTTTTATATGATTAATCGACTATATCACGAAAAAATATTTATGTATTTAAAGAAATTCTTTTTTTTACAAAAAAATGAAAGGGTCGGCCCGCCCTAGCCTGTGGCCCTCTTAGGGCTGGGTTAGGCTGACCATTTTAAGGCCCATTCATAGGGAGGGTCGGCCCGTCCTAGCCCACCAAATTTTAAAGTCCACGAGGGTTGGGCTGGGCTAGGCTGGGCTGGCCCATTTTGACAGCTCTAAATATGGGGTGTCTTATTGTTTGTCGTATTTTTCAATTTGAGTTCAATATAAATGAAATGAAATTTATATTAGGTACTTTGAGCAACAACAACAACAACAACATACCCAGTAATATCCCACACCATGGGGTCTGGGGAGGGTAGTGTGTACGCAGACCTTACCCCTACCTTGTGAGGATAGAGAGGTTATTTTCAATAGACCCTCGGCTTAGGAAAGCATAAGCACCACATTAATGAAAATATAGACAAGAAGGGACAGTACCAAGAAGCCATATAAAAATAGAATAAAAACAACCAGATAAAATTTATTTCTAAAACGACCCAAAATCTATTAAAGGTCGTGATGGCGTCGGACACCGCGGTCAGGCAAGCCAAAAATAAATACTTAATTTGGTTCTCATTTTTAATATTTCTGAAATCATATTTTCTTTAATTAAATAGTAAAAGATGGAGTTTACAAAATAAATAATAATATCTTTAAAATTTCCAACACAATGCAAACCATAATCGCCCAAAACCTGGTGTCACAAGTGTATGAGCATCAACTATGAATATAAAATAAAATACAACATTTGTTCGGAATATAAACTGGACAGGAAAATATAAATACTCTGAAGGAGACTCTGCTAGTTGCGGACTCATAACGTGAAATGCATCTCACCTAAGTTCCAGCAATAATCGCGCCTCTGCGCCCACGAGGCCGCTAGACATATATGCACCTGCACAAAAATGTGCAGCAAGTGTAGCATGAGTACGTAAATCAACGCGTACCCAGTAAGTATCCCGCCTAACCTCAAAGAAGTAGTGACGAGGGGTCGACTCCGACACTTACTAGGGCCAATAACATGATAATATGAAATTCTAATCAAGCATGATATACAACAATAAGACTCAGAACAAGAAATAACTGAACAAGTCTTCAGAAATATTTAAGAGCTTGAATCACTTCCTTCCTTTACAACATATGATCACACAAACAATGAATTTATACTGATTATGAAAGGAACTTCCAGTTCTATTATCACACACGAATACCACTGAGGACGTTCGACCCAATCCAACATAAATATAAACTATGCACTGTCGAGGGTCGAACGACGTGAACCATAGATGCATCTATTACCTCGCTCGCGGATCATACATGTGACGCGGTCAAATATAAATTTACCAATAAATCATAACCCTTTCTTGATTCTTTTCAAAATAAAGACAATTCGACTTGAAGCTTTTAAATCCTTAAAAATCCTCGACTCAGTTCCATTTGATACAGTTAACAAATATAATCAAATAACGGTGTCCACAAGCATGGTGTAAACCTAAAACTACCCGGACATAAACAGGAATAGTAGCTACGTACGGGCTCTCGTCACTTCGTGCGTACGTAGCCCCCACAAATAACAACACATATTAATTAAGTGCACCTATGGTGTAAGTTCCCTCTAACAAGGTTAGAAAAGAGATTTACCTCGTCTTAAAGCTTACTTCCCAATTCAAGAATGTGCTCAAACCTTCAAATTTGATGCCAAACGACTCGGAACTAGCCAAACATTATATAAATCGATCAATCTATGCTCAAAAGTTCATATCTCCTCTATTAAAGTGATTACCCAACCAAAATTACAAGATTCCTAAAATTCACTCCCGGGCCCACACGCCCAGATTCCGGAAATATTTGAAGAAAGTTGTTACCCATAACCTTAGGAACATAATATATGATTTTCACTAAGTTTCATAATCATTTTCGTGGTAAAATCTCATTTTTATTAAACCTTAGTTTTTTTTCATCTCAACCCATGATTTCTACCAATTTTCATGTGGAAATCTACCCATAATATATGTACTAAACTTATATTTAAAAGAAATTACCTACCTCACAAAGCTAGGTCGAAATCCCCTCCTTAGAAGCTCTCAAATCACCCAAGAGTGGAAGACAACGTGATAAAAATGGTCCTAACCTATAATAAATAAGGCTCACTACCTCCAGCGGTTTCCGCACCTGCGGTCATAGGGCCGCACCTGCGCCCTCGCTTCTGCGGACAAGGGTCCGCTTCTGCGGAATTCACTGGGCCGACTGGGATCGCTTCTGCGGACGGATACCTGCTTCTGCGGTCCCGCTTTTGCAGAGGATGGGCCATATCTGCGGAACCTGGGCTGCCCTCCTTTGGTCGCTTCTGTGAGGCTTGGCCCGCACCTGTGGCTGACCAAGCGCAGGTGCGGTTTTGACAGATCTGGTGCATCAACTGCTTTAGCTCTTTCTTCAACTCCAAATTCGATCCGTTAATCACCCGGAATCCACCCGAGGCCCCCAGAACCTTAACCAAATATACCAACATGTCCCAAAACACATTACCAACTTCGTCGAGGCCTCAAATCACGTCAAACAACATCGAAACTAAGAATTACTCTCCAATTCAACTTAATGAACTTTGAAATTTCAAGCTTCTACGATCGATGTCGAAACCTATCAAATCACCTCCGATTGACCTCAAATTTTGCACACAAGTCATAATTGACATTACGGACCTACTCCAACTTTCGAAATCAGAATCTGACCCCGATATCAAAAAGTTCACTTCCGGTCAAACTTCTTAAAAACCTTTAAAGTTCCAACTTTCGCCAAAAGATCCCGAAATGACCCACGGACCTCCAAATCCACTTCCGGACGCGCTCTTAACATCAGATTCACCACACGGAGCTATTCCCAGACTCGGAATCCCAAACGGACATCGATAACATTGAAATGCACTTCAACCCAAATTTATGAAATTCTTTCAAAATGTCAACTTCCCCAATAGGCGCCGAAACGCACCTGGGTCATCCAAAACCCGATCCGGGTATACAGCCAAATCCAAAATCATCATACGAACCTGTTGGAACCTTCAAATCCCGATTCCAAGGTCGTTTACTCAAAAATCAAACTTTAGTCAATTCCTCCAACTTAAGGCTTCCGAAATTAGAATTTTCTTTCCAAATCAGCTTCGAACTTCCCGAAATTCAATTCCGACCATGTGCACAAGTCATAATTCCTGAAGTGAAACTACTCAAGGCCTCAAACTTCTGAACGGCGTGCTGGAGCTCAAAACGACCGGTCGGGTCGTTACATTCTCTCCAACTTAAACATGCGTTCATCCGCGAACGTGCTAAGAACTGCTCTGGAGTTGTCTGAAATTACTGTTTAACACCTCGTGCACCTACCCGTGCTACCATAACCCAGCTGAGCACATTTACTCAAACAAACTTGAAAATCTTCCTCTTTATTTAGTCAAGTAAGTCTTAGAGTCAAATTCCAACCTCCGAAATTCTCCACCGGGCCGGTTTCCAAAATACGAACACCGTATTAATCACTATACGATGCACCAACACATTATTGCATGCCTTTGCTGAATTCACACCATGCACCGCAAAATCCATATGACCATAATAACATCCTCTGATAACAATGCCGAAATCCTACGAATCTGATGCTCACAACACACCCCATGACACATATAAATCCTGTTTCAACTCTCGCAATACTGCCACAACAGAAAGGATGTGTAGAAATTCATAACCAACTTCCGAGTCAACAAATCATGGAGTCTCTCTCCCCCCGACAAGAACCATTACCTCATTATGAACCAAATAACGATATTTGCTCTTAAATATGCCTCATATAAATCCGATCGCACTGATCTCAGGCCCAAAAATCTCGTCTCACCCAGTACAAGTTGTTCCGGCAATAAGCTACCACAAACACTAACAAAGGTCTTATATGACGCTACCATGTGCCAACCATCCACAAATTCGAATGTGATACATAAGGAAACGAACTCTGGAAAGATCTACTCAACCCACGTAACTAATTTATACAACCAAAAATATGTTATGAACCTTCCTCAGGAAGCGAGAAGTAAAACACACAATAATAGGTATGGGAACCTGTACTCAATATCATACTGTTGCGGAGTGAAACCCGATCCACACATGATACTCGTTGCGGCGTACAACCCGGTCCAAACAACATACCCGTGGCGGCGTGCCACCCGATCCACACATAATAATCTATAAAGAAGTACTTATCGAGCTAAAATGCTCATACCTGCGAAATACCCGAATATCAACCACTAGCACGCGAAGTGCATAATACAAATCCTGGGGAGACGGGTAGCGTTATACGCTATAAAACTCAAGCACAACTAAGGTGCAATAAATGACCTGCATCTCGAGAGCCATCCTGCTCATATAACACCACAAACTATACGGATCTCAATACGAGCGCGAATAATCAAACCGCCTCACAACCCACATGGCACAATAGGGTATTACATGAAATAGCCGGCGACGAAATTAACACCACACGCCCGAATACTCTTCCATAAGGGATGCTATGCTGAATGAACACACCCAGGCTGGTGTAGAGTACACTTCCACATTTGGACCCGTCAACAGACCTTAAACCGATTCCGATCATACCATGCTTGGGCAAATAACCTCTCAAGGATCCACATTGACCATTTTCCCATGACACGCAAGAACAACCATCAAATCCGGAACAAACTTCGACAACTCATAATCAAATGAACTTATCGCCCTTCAGGCATAAATTCTCACATTAGCGATAGTACCACAATCTTTGTACTTGGTTTTAAATCTTTAATCAATCAGGTGACTACATGTCACACTTATATAATCTTTCTGTGAGATACACTCCCACGACCCTCCGCATCAGGTAACAAGTCTGCACATCCATACCACCGGTCACACTGATGTTGTAAAGCAAATCAAGAAGACGCCAATCAGTACACAAAGCCTCTTACACAGGACACCGACCTCAGGTGACGCTAAAGACAATACCAGCTTACTCTAAACATCTGAATTCTTCTCTGATCATCCGCGCTCGTGACATTCTCGTCAACACCGAACCGCAACCTTGATCTTCAGCTTCCAATTTCCCATGTCGCTCGCTGCACCTAACATACCAATACGTGAGAGTACCAGAATTTCATCATAACTCCCGAACCACCAATAGGGTACACACTTAATCATATAGAAACTTTTCACTTAACTCATTTCAGGAGAACCATTGCCCCACATGACTGAATTCCCATAACCGCAGAAAACACAAACCTCGAGTGGTGGTCTAAACCGCCATAATTCTTCCAGGCTCCATCTACACATAACATGCCATAATACTCGCATGCCTCCAAATAAGATCAATTATGGCGGCCGTCAAACCTCGCACGTACCGCCACAAATCACAGGTATACTTAACACGCTAAAGGAACTGATCATTGCCACCATCATGCCAATTCAACCATTGCTAACCGAATTCGACTTCTTCTAATTTACTCTGGGCTTGCCTTAGGAATATCAGTAGCTCCATTCAAACATAACGCACTCAAATCCGCACTCATCCAGAGTGGCCTTATTTCACGAGACCATATTGTCTCAAAACCCACGAACCATCACATACTTTCCTTGTGCGCATATTCACACCTTCAACGGGTACACTCATTCTGATAATTTCCTTATGATTTCGAAGTTATTTTCTCCTATTCTTCCACTGCTACACCGCATACCGAAGATAACATAGAACACTTAGCCCCTTTTATAATCCACTGCAAAAGCTCAAATACTTAACCATACTACTGGCTCAAAATCCTTAGGCACCGCACTTGAAACTACTAGGACCGTTGTTGAGAGTCACCCACTCTGACTTGTTCCCGAATATAATCAAACTTCAAGGCCATGCTGGCATATGAACACTCTCTCAAAGAAGCAACCGGCTGAATTGCTTTCCTTGTACATCACATGTACACAAAGCACAAACTCTAAGTTTTCCCAAAACCTGAACATGAATCGATAAGGCCAATTATAGCACATATTCCTCAAATCCTTTGCTCAATTCACCATTGACGTTCTCTTTCCTTAGCCGTAATAGCCTACCAACATACCGATAACCAGAAGCCTCTCAAGTAGACAACCATACAATCCAATCATAGGCGGTGGGGCTCTCCTACTTAGCTTGAAGCTACCATTATATAACCTTGGAACCTACCAAGATTCCTTATCTCCTATTGACATGATCTCGCGCAATCGACCGGCCAAATTCCTCGAAATCTTCCTGTTAACCATTTCATGATTAGCCACATTCACATGTTCGACCTCTCACCGGGTAGCTAGTGAAATTCTTCGTAGAAGCTTCATCAACACCATACAACTGTTAACCTGCTCACCGGAGATAACCCGCCTGTGGAAATTCCGTGCCGACACTATCCAACAATGCTGCACCGAGTATAATTACCACGAAACCAATAAACCATCCTGAGCTCGTGCTCATTTACCAGCTGTACAAGTCCGTTCACTCCTCATGGACATCAACTAAAGGTGCGACAATACATTCAAATCCAAAGTCATGTTGTATCCTGCTTCCTATTAAGTAACTCCCTCCTGTCACACTCAATCTTCCTCAATATAGCAGCCAATATTCTAAATTTAGCCCGTAGACCTAGTCACTGTCCACCATGAATCCCAAATCACTCTAACTTCCCCCAAGGCGTATAGTCATCCTACCACAGAACTCATATACAACTCTACCACTCTTCTATTTTGGTCAAACCCTCTCCTTTAAGCAACTACCCAACTTCTGTTTCTCACACTTGATCTTCTAAAATTTAACCATTGCAAGACACACCCACATGTCCTTCCTTATCCTTCGCTGCCCAGTTGTTGCCTTAACTCAATATCTATCTCTGTAGCACTTGAACCAATAGATCGCTACCAACTTTAAACCCCTCCGAAGATCATCTTCCTCGAGCCGTCAACACTAGAAATACCCATTTAAATTCTGGAATTACTGCACTCTGTTGTCTCTGACAACCGCTTCTCCGGCACCATCTCACACTACTCTGCCCCGAAGGCAAATTGAGAAAGACCATGACACCGGCGAACCTTAAAGCGTTCAACAGGGACAACGACACCACATCGCAGATGAAAATTCCACCACGCTCGAAAATACCAAGTCCCGTTACTCTATCAACACAAACCTGGGCATTTATAGTCTGATTGCCATTCTTTTGCCGAAAATAAAATATTGGATCTCTGAATCATGCACTGAGTAAACCTCCTTTCCAAGTCATTCACTGCTTCGACGCATAGACAAGCATCCTACCATTACACAAACACGGTGCGATAGAACGCACGAATGGTCATAACAATCAATGCCAAATCTCAAAACCTTAGATAATGCTGATACTGAGCTGCAACGACAGAACGGCCTTCCGCGAGGCGACGACAATATCCCAATCAAATACGCAGGGAGAAACATCCTGCACCACATCTGTAGTACCATAAAAATTCCTCGATTCCCAATTTATAACAAGCGCTTCGCGTCGCATAAGACTGAATAGGAAGGGAGTGAAGGCATAAGCCTCAAAGGAATCGAATCGCACGATGAGGAATCAAGAAGGGAAGTGCTCGTAACAATCTTATAGCCTCTTGAAGATAATTACAGATGTCTATGTACCGATCCGCAAGACTCTACTAGACTTGCTCATGACTCATGAGACCTACATGAACCTAGTGCTCTGATAACATATTGTCACGACCCAAAATCTATTAAAGGTCGTGATGGCGCCGGACACCGCGGTCAGGCAAGCCAAAAATAAATACTTAATTTGGTTCTCATTTTTAATATTTCTGAAATCATATTTTCTTTAATTAAATAGTAAAATATGGAGTTTACAAAATAAATAATATCTTTAAAAATTCCACCACAGTGCAACCCATAATCGCCCAAAACCCGGTGTCACAAGTGCATGAGCATCAACTAGGAATATAAAATAAAATACAACATTTGTCCGGAATATAAATTGGACAGGAAAATATAAATGCTCTGAAGGAGAATCTGCTGGTTGCGGACTCGTAACATGGAATGCAGCTTACCTAAGTCCCCGCAATAATCGCGCCTCGGCGCCCACGAGGCCGCTAGACATATATGCACCTGCACAAAAACATACAGCAAGTGTAGCATAAGTACGTAAATCAATGCGTACCCAGTAAGTATCCCGCCTAACCTCGAAGAAGTAGTGACGAGGGGTCGACTCCGACACTTACTAGGGCCAATAACATGATAATATGAAATTCTAATCAAGCATGATATACAACAATAAGACTTAGAACAAGAAATAACTGAACAAGTCTTCAGAAATATTTAAGAGCTTGAATCACTTCCTTCCTTTATAACATATGATCACATAAACAATGAATTTATACCGATTATGAAAGAAAATTCCAGTTATATTATCACACACGAATACCACCGAGGACGTTCGGTCCGATCCAACATAAATGTAAACTGTGCACAGCCGAGGGTCGAATGACGCGAACCATAGATGCATCTATTACTCCGCTCGTGGATCATACATGCGACGCGATCAAATATAAATTTACCAATAAATCATAACCCTTTCTTGATTCTTTTCAAAATAAAGACAATTCGAATTGAAGCTTTTAAATCCTTAAAAATTCTCGACTCAGTTCCATTTGATACAGTTAACAAATATAATCAAATAACGGTGTCCACAAATATGGTATAAACCTAAAACTACCCGGACATAAACAGGAATAGTAGCTACGTACGAACTCTCGTCACTTCGTGAGTACGTAGCCCCCACAAATAACAACACATATTAATTAAGTTCACCTATGGGGTAAGTTCCCTCTTACAAGGTTAGAAAAGAGACTTACCTCATCTCAAATCTTACTTCCCAATTCAAGAATGCGCTCAAACCTCCAAATTTGATGCCAAACGACTCGGAACTAGTCAAATATTATATAAATCAATCAATCTATGCTCAAAAGTTTATATCTCCACTATTAAGTGATTACCCAACCAAAATTATAAGATTCCTAGAATTCACCCCCGGGCCCACATGCCCAGATTCCGAAAATATTTGAAGAAAGTTGTTACCCATAACCTTAGGAACATAATATATGATTTTCACTAAGTTTCATAATCATTTTCGTGGTGAAATTTTATTTTTATTAAACCCTAGCTTTTTTTCATCTTAACACATGATTTCTACCAATTTTCATGTGAAAATCTACCCATACTATATGTACTAAACTCATATTTAAAAGAAATTACCTACCTCACAAAGCTAGGTCGAAATCCTCTCCTTAGAAGCTCTCAAATTGCCCAAGAGTGGAAGAAAACGTGATAAAAATGGTCCTAATCCGTAATAAATGAGGCTCACTACCTCCAGCGGTTTCTGCACCTGCGGTCATAGGGCCGCACCTGCACCCTCGCTTCTGCGGACAAGGGTCCGCTTTTGCGGAATTCACTGGGCCGGTTGGGATTGCTTCTGCGGACGGGTACCCGCTTCTGCGGTCCCGCTTCTGCGGAGGACGGGCCGCATCTGCGGAACCTGGGCTGCCCTCCTTTGGTCGCTTCTGCGAGGCTTGGCCCGCACCTGTGAGCTCGCACCTGCGGCTGACCAAGCGCATGTGCGATTTTGACAGATCTGGTGCATAAGCTGCTTCAGCTCTTTCTTTAACTCCAAATTCGATCCGTTAACCACCCGGAATCCACCCGAGGCCCCCGGAACCTTAAACAAATATACCAACATGTCCCAAAATACATTACCAACTTAGTCGAGGCCTCAAATCACGCCAAACAACATCGAAACTACGAATCACCCTCCAATTCAACTTAATGAACTTTGAAATTCCAAACTTCTACGATCGATGCCGAAACCTATGAAATCACGTCCGATTGACCTCAAATTTTGCACAAAAGTCATAATTGACATTTCGGACCTACTACAACTTCTGAAATCAGAATCTGACCCCGATATCAAAAAGTTCACTTCCGGTCAAACTTCTCAAAAACCTTCAAAGTTTCAACTTTCGCCAAAAGACCCCGAAATGACCCACGGACCTCCAAATCCACTTCCGGTCGCGCTCCCAACACTAGAATCACCACACGGAGCTATTCCCAGACTCGGAATCCCAAACGGATATCGATAATATTGAAATGCACTTCAACACAAATTTATGAAATTCTTTCAAAATGCCAACTTCCCCAAAAGGCGCTGAAACGCACCAAGGTCATCCAAAACCCGATCCGGGCATACGCCCAAATCCAAAATATCATACGAACCTGTTGGAACTTTCAAATCCCGATTCCAAGGTCGTTTACTCAAAAATCAAACTTTAGTCAATTCCTCCAACTTAAAGCTTCCGAAATTAGAATTTTCTTTCCAAATCAGCTCCGAACTTCTCGAAATTTAATTCCGACCACGCGCACAAGTCATAATTCCTGAAGTGAAACTACTCAAGGCCTCAAATCGTTGAACGACGTGCTGGAGCTCAAAATGACCGGTCGGGTCGTTATAATTTCTTTTAAGGCTATGAGAACATAGTATAGTAATACAAGTCAATGTATTATTCCAATCTATTTGAGCTATTAAAGCAAATGCACAACTTCTATATCGAAGTTATGTAAAGGTGTTAGAATACTTTTGCATGACATAGTTTTTTTTCTTTCTTAAGTTGGCTAAATAGGATGAATAGTCAATATTTTTCAAAAGCTTGTACTTTTTAAAATTTATTTTATAACTCATCACATAGTTTAATAATATTTGTGTAATCTTTTCTAAATTTTATATTCATTGATACGGAGAACACGCGCGTACTCTAAAGTTAGTCTTATGAATAACTAATACATAGCAAATCAATGCATTATTAATACCATAATTTCTAATGCATGCATAAGCATGTATACAACCCTATGCAATGCATGTTATTTTTCTTTATATCAAACCAAACAGTAACATAACTAATCCTAACATTACTAATCTTAACATTATTAATACACCATATTCACTATTATTGTTACACAACATCGACCCTGAGTGTCTACTTAATTAGTCTGAGTAGTCTAATTTCATATGTTGTGAGTTGTGACTATTTAAATCGGAAGACCATGAAAGAGGAAGAGAATGTTGAAAGAGACGGTGCATTGAAAAGCATTACGAAGAAGAAGTCGACAAAACAAGCCAGTGGCTTTTGATTAACTATTTGATATTCGAAATTTACATTTACGTTAGAGAGCTCATTATGAAAGGCTTAAGTGTTTTTGCCAACAAGAACTTCATTCCCAAACTACAGGACCTCAATTAAGGATTAAAAAAAACCTTTATCGTTCTACCTAGCTAAAACTGAGTTGAGACCCGTGTATTATGCAAGGGTGAAAAACATGTCAAAACATACTCCCTCCATCTCATATTATTAGTCATAGTTATTAAAAATAGTTATCTCAAATTATTTATCACTTTAGAAGTTCAAGACAAAAGTAATTATCTTTTTCCTCTTTTACTCTTAGCAATAATTAACCTTGAAGACTACAAATACTTCAATTATGGATACTTTGTTCAAATACCAATAAAAAAAGATTAAATATTAAAACATGAATAAAGGTAAAGTAGTTAAAATTTCATCATAATTTATTTTTCTTTAGGGACGTGTGCAAGAGAATCATGACAAATAATATAAGACGGAGAGGGCAAGAAAACATGATCCAGCTTCCGTCGTCTTTGACTATATAATGCATCCTACATTGCCGGCTAACTATTTTATCATATTTTGGAAATTAAATTAAAATAAATAAAACATGTTAAGGTGACACTAATGATAAGCAATTGTGTATTAATTTGGTAACATAAATAAAGAGATAATTACTGATTATAATCGATTAAAATAATATTTGTACATTTTTTATAATATTTAATTCATAAATAACTTGTTATAACAATTTGAAGTTGTTAATGACAAGGCCCGTATATAAGTTGCATTCTAATACCGTAAAACAACTAAGTAACTAGACGTATCTAATTTACTCTAGTATATTATTTTTTTTTCCTGCACGTATAGGTTGCTTGAGAAAATTATGAAATAGCTTGTTAAATATGGATTTCCTTTATTAATAGCTTAAAGAACCGAGGTACATTCCCTTTTTTTTTCTTTTTCTTTTTTTTTTCTTCTTTTTTTTTTGCATTTTCAATTACTCTGATTAGGAGTTTGAGTCGATGATGAGGAAACCGAGTAAACAACCACTGTTAATCGGTTTTGGGAGTTGGGTAGGGAAAAGAAACGATACAAATTAGTAAAACTTATATATATGTTTACCCGCAAAACAGTACAGTTAATTTATACGTGGTTTATAGACAAGCGAATCGATTTGATCCCAAAATAATAAATAAATTAAATAGAAATGCAAGACTTGACGTTGAAATCGAGATAAGATAGCAGATAGCTTGGTTCCGGAGCAGAGCTTCCGAAGACAGTAGCAATAACAATAAACAAGAAATAAAGTGTTATTGAGCTTAGAATAATGTGTATAGCATGAGTTTGTCAGAAAAATCCTCCCCTTACAATGGTTGTTGAAATCCCTATTTATAGTGGCACCTATGGAACAAGGTCCTATGATCAAGCCTAATACGATCTGAGATAAACAAAACAGATATGATCCGAGATAAACAAAATAACGGAATATGAAAATAACAATAATTAAAGCAAAACTAATGATAGATTTGATTAAGATAATCAAAAGTAGTCTCAATAATGTAATATAGAAGAAAATCTAGAACCCTAAGTGAACGTCTCAAACAACAATCAAAATAATATCTTATCACCTCCCAAGAACGACAAATTAGAACCCAATATATAATGAAAGGAGAAGAATATTACCCTCAAGAATCCAAGTTTTGAAAACAGGTAATCCAAAGTCTAACTCAAACCAAGAGGTTTCAAATTTCTCTCAAGATTTTTCTTATGTCAAAATATGCTAAGCTGCTAATGAAATAACCCTAGGCCGTTATAAGTACACAATGGGTAAAATAGAAAAAAGTTTCAAAGTTAATTTTCCAAAAAGAAACTCGCCAGGACAAACCGTGACGCACAGCTGAACAGTGACGAATTCTAGAAGCTTATTTTCTTCAGCTCTTCAGGCCCCTCTTGAACCGTAGCCAACGGTTGGTCAAACAGTGTCACACAGTTTGACTTGGGGTCTTGATTTTTCAATTCTCAAGACTCCAAACATGGTATTCTTTGCATGAATCCACAAAGTGATTCTCCAAACATCTTCTAGACTCTTGTTGAAGATAATGCAACTCCTTAGTGTGCACCCCTTGGACATTTTTGGACTTGGAGCGGGTCAACGGTCCACTAGATAATTTGGCGTCATTCTCAATATTCACCATTTTTTTCCGGACTATCCAGGATTATATCATTCTCCCCCTCTTTAAAAAAAAGATTCGTCCTCGAATCTTGGCTACAACACAAATGAACCACAATAAGATATAGAACTTACATGATAAACAACACTTATTTGGTGTAAGGAAAATAAGATAGTGTCCATGCATTCACTTGACCCAATTACACCTACAAAGTATAAATACTCCCCTAGAAAGCATATGGACATCATCATCCCCATAAAATTTATGCCAACCCAGATACATAGGATTAAAATCTTTCTTAGATACATTATACATATGATGTCTACTAGATGAAGAAAATGCATTAAAGAGATAATTGCACAAATCCCTCTTCCTAATGATAGAATCTCTAGTATAATGCTCCGTGAAATTTTTCCTAAAAACTGGGGTTCCGTGATGTCGGGGTAGGCATAGAGGTTAATGTTCGGACTTTTTGGATTGAACAGTGCGTTAGGGAGTTGGAGGAAAATATTTTGTAGAGATGGGCATTTCTGCGGCCCATTATGCGACCGTATAATCACTCTGCAGGCCGCAGAGTGAAGTAGTTATTTGGGCCATTTTTTATGTCAGTTCCGCGCCTAGTTATGCGACCGCATAATTATTTTGCGGGCCGCACTTTGATCGCACAATCAGCCTTAGAATTGTTGCGGAGGGAGGTTCTACGGCGCATTATGCGACCGCAGAACAGGTCTGTAGGCCCATAACTACCGCAGACCCAGGCATATATTTTTCAGTTTTTGGCACCAAATTATGCGACCGATACGCGGACCGCATATCCATTCTGCGATTGCATATACAACCGCATACCCTGTTCCGGAGCTTTATTTTTAGGATTTATAAACCCGACCCTATTTCGTTAAAACATATGCCATAGTCCATTTTTAGCATATTTCTGATATTTTTAGAGTGAGAAAGAGTTCTTAGAGTGGGGAAGTAACTTTCAACCTAATATCCAACAATTCTTGCTCAATCCTTGAAGATTATCAAGAAAGTCCACATCTTAAAGGTAAGAATCTATGCACTAACTCTTAATTTCAAAAATCTACTAAAAAGGGGATAATTAGAAAGATAATTTTTGGGTGTGGGAGTTGTTACCTTGCTTGCATGTGTTATCAAATAATGTAGGAAGGTTGTGAGCTAAAAGTGGTAGAGAATGGATTGAAGAATGATAGAATCTTTCCAAAAAGGGACTTAAAATATTAATGCACACCTAGTGTTTGATAATGTACTCAAATAAGCTAGAATCATGATCATCTTCCTAATTTTGGTCCAACTTGTTATATTTCTAAAATAAATCGAAGTGCTAAAAATTTCGGAACGTTTTAAAAGTTTAAGGAAGCTCAATTAAAGTATGTTGGCTAAACCCTCTTCTTCTTAGAATCGAACCTCACAGTGTTCATGTAATTGGTGTAAGTCCCAAATTGATCATTATAGAATTGGCTATTCCTAATGTGTTTGTGTTGAAGGATGCATGTTCAATGTTTATTCTAAATGCTTCATCATGTCATCTTGCCATTTGAGGATGTGTTCAAAATATGGAATATGTGTTAGAAACGTTAAGATTTCATGTCAAGATCGAATAAAGGTTGTTATGCCAAATTGTATGAAAAGCCTCTATGTACTTAGGATTCCCAAATTGCTCATATGTGTAATAATGCCTTAAATGGTAGGCCTTATTGTTGTTGATGATGATAACGGTGTTTAAATGTGGAAAGGAAAAACTGGAATTATGAAATACGGCCAAGTGCCAAGAATGACTTTTAAATTGAGGCCACTCGTGCCAATGAATTGAAAAGATGTGAAAGAAGTATGAAGTGAGATGATTGATTAAAAAGGTAATGTCTCGGGTGAGACGGCCTGGCCGATCGGGCCGTGGTCGGACGTCATGTCGCACATATGGTAGTGACTATGCTGGAAATGATAATTGAAATTGTGGTTATGGTTGATGTCTCAAATGAGACGACCTAGCCGATCGGGTCATGATCGGACTCCGTGTAATAATACTGTGGTATTGTGAATTATGGTATATCGGCTCTAAAGATCACCCAACCTAATAACATGGAAATTGACTTGAGAACTTATGTGATCCTAACTTGATGTTTTACTATTGTTTGAATCTCTTATTGAACTCATGGTTGTTTCCCCCGTGTATTATTATTCATTCTATTGAGATTATGTTTAGTTTTACATACTAGTACTATTCAACAGTACTAACGTCCCTTTTGTCGGGGGTGCTGCATCTTTAAATGGATGCAGGTGGTTCCATAGCAGGAAATGTTGATCAACGATAGTGATACATCCTCTTCCCAACAGACTAGGTGAGCCCCACTTCATCTCGGGGTCATGTATTGTATCTTTTGTTCATATTATTATCACGTTTTGAGGTATAGCCGGGGTCTTGTTGCCAGCACTATCATAATACTCTTTTGTATCTTTTAGAGGCTCCGTAGACACTATGTGGATTATACATGGGTGCTAGAAAAGTCAAACAGATTATGTTGTGTTTTGATCTCTTGTTCCACTCGAATAATAAGAATGTGTATATCTTGAAACTTAAAAATGATGTAACCAATGATACGATTTAGTATAGTATATATGATCTTCCTACTATCTAATTAATAAAATCATGTCTTCTCTTTATCATGGCTGAGTTGGGTAGAAAGTATCTAACAGGCTTGCTCGACTGGGTTCACTCCTCTAAACTTGAGCCACTATATTATTCTTTCAACTCAATCCCCGTGGTATCTAAGTAATCAAAATCTCCATGGGCCTCATTTTACTTATTGGTAACCTGTTGTTTTATTTCCTCATCCCATAAGGGCTTAGAATAATATGCCTTAACTTGACCACACACATTCTCATCATTATCCTTTTTCTCATAATCCTTTTCAAATTTCTGTATAAAGGGAGAAATAATACTAAAACAAGAAATAGTTAATGGATTAGTACATGAAGAAGATTCATGCTCCCTCGAGCTCTCTTTGCGTTTCTCATTCAACTTTTCTTGTGCCATGCTCTCATTACATTGCAGCATATTATTCTCATCAGAAGAAGAATCAACAAATTTAAACTCACTCATTAAGGAAGTTCTTTCGACAACACAATTGTTACTATGAAGTTAAAACGAATAATCAACAAGGCCATGGCCATTAGTACTTTGAGTGATGTCTCCCCTTAAAGCATCAATCCCCTCAGAATAAGGTGCACATTCAACTTTCCCTTCTTTTTCAAATAGATTATTCACAAGTTCACCCCACATAAGACCATCGAGTTCAGACTCATAGGGGTGATTGTTATCCCGACTACTGAGCTCAACTAGTGAATCATCATAACAAACTTCATGATTTGCAACAAAAGATTCACTAGGCTCACAAGAATCACACCTAACACAAGAACTTATACTGTAATGACTTGACCGATCATTTTACTTTCTAGATCCACGTTCCCCTAAATAAGACTTTTCGTATGTGCTTTTACTATTTTATGACTTGCGGGGATGGTTAGTTCGGGTTTGGAAGGGTTCGGGTTGAAATTATGAGCACTTAGTTCCTTAATATTGGCTTAAAAAGGTAAATTTGACTTGGGTCAACATTTGTAGTAAACGACTCCGGAACTGGGATTTGAAGGTCTCAATAGGTTTGTATGATGTTTTGACTTGGGCGTGTGTTCGGATCGGGTTTTGGATGACCCGGGAGCGTTTCGACGCCTAAAGTTGGAAGTTGGCTCATTGAAGGTTTTAAAGTTCTTTAAATTTGGTTTGAAGTAGGTTTTAGTGTTATCGAGATATGTTTAGAATTTCGAGCATAGGAACAGCTCCGTATGGTGATTTAAGACTTGCACGCAAAATTTTCGAGTAGTTTAAGTATGATTCAGCGCGTTCGGAGCAAGTTGGAAGAACTTGAAGTTCATAAGTTGATTCGATTTGATTTGGAGTGTGATTCTTAATTTTGATGTTGTTTTATGCGTTCCGAGGGTTCGATCGAATCCGTCTTATATTTACCAACTTGTTAGTATGTTTGGACGAGTTCTCGTGGGCCCCAGGGCTACTTGAACGATGCACGGATCGAGTTTGAGCTTGAAAAAAGATGTTGGTGCACCAGTTCCGGTATGCCCGCACCTGCGATGCGAGCTCTTGGCCGCAGAAGTAATTTTGGGTGAGTGGCCAGTGGCCCGCAAAAGCGGAGGAACTTCCGCAGAAACAGCCTCCCTTCTGCGATGAAAGAGATCGCAGGTGCGAGAAAAGGCTGGCCAGGCCTGGACCGAAGGTGCGCTCCACTTTCCACAGAAGCGGGTCCGCAAAAGCGAGAGCTCGTCCGCAGAAATGGAGTTAGCCATCCTGGGCTAGGACCGCACCTGCGATGGATTTTCTGCAGGTGCGGCGCCGCAGATGCGGCTCATGGTCCATAGAAGAGAAAATGCTGGAGGCAGTGAGGTCCATTTAATACGGGACTTAGGCCATTTTGGTTCATTTATTTTACTTCTTGGGCAATTTTTGGAGCTTCTTAGAGAGGAATTTCCACCTAGCTATTGAAGGTAAGTAATTCCTACCCAATATAAGTTAAATACATAGATTATGGGTAGATTTTAACACATAAAAAATAATGAAAATTATGGGTTTAGTTAAAAAACCTAGGTTTTGATAAAAATGGGGTTTAACCACGAAAATGATTATGGAATTGGGTGAAAATTATATATTTGAGTTCGTGAGGTTATGGGTAACATTTATCTTCAAATATTTCTGGAATCCGGGCACGTGGGCCCGGGGGTGAGTTTTAGGAATCTTCCAATTTGGGTTGGGTAATTACTCTAATAGTTAAATTATGAACTTTTGAACATGTATTGATTAATTTATATAATATTTGACTAGTTTCGGATTGTTCGGCACCGAGTTGAGGTTTTAGAATGAATTTGTGGCCGAAAAGCGAGTTTTGAGATAAGGTAAGTCTCTTGCCTAACCTTGTAAGAGGGAATTTACCCCATAGGTGATTTAAATTACTATTTGCTTCTAATTGTGGGGGCTACGTATACACGAGGTGACGAAAGTCCGTGCGTAACTACTAATTATGCTTATGTCCGGGTAGGTTAGGACCCAAATCATAAAATACTTGTGATGTTTGCACCCTACTATTTAATTAAAGTTCCTAAATTATATTGAAACTTGTTAAGGAATTTGTAAAGACCGAACTACACTTACTTGAGTGTTTGGCGGGTTACTTGACCGTTAATATAAATTGTGCTTCTTTGTGCATTAGCCTTGTATTAGCTTTTAAATCGGTTGCTCATAAAGTATCCTCTCTTCTTATGGAGTGGTTCGAATGCCTCGGCAGTAGATATATGGATCTATGGTTCATGCCGCTCGACCCTCGGCAGTGTACACATTATTCTGGATCGGGTCGTACGACCTCGGCATAAATCTTGCGTGTTAATGTTTGAAGCCTGAACATACTTGATATTACTTTTCATGAAGTGAGAGATAATAATTTATTTATTTGTTCGGAATTTACTTGGAATTAGTATGCGCTAATAGAAGACTCTTGGAATTTACTACTTATTGAAGAATTATTTGAGCATTGTTGTTATTGTGTTAGTATTATTGTTCACATACTCTATGTCTATTTAGCATTTCTGTATTTTATTGTCAACCCATAGTAAGTGTCGATGTTGACCCCTCGTCACTACTTTTTCAAGGTTAGACTGGATACTTACTGGGTATATATTGTTTATGTACTCACGCTACACTTGTTCACTAATCGTGCAGGATCTGAGGTAGGTGCATCTGGCAGTCTTACCGGCACGCACCCCCGATACCCCGAGGCCTAGTGGTGAGCTGCTCTTCTGAGTTCGTTCGGCAACACCCAGAGTCTCTCTTTTGCATTACTTTCTGGCTACTCTATTTCAGACAGTAGTTTAGTATTTTTGTATATTCTACTAGTAGCTCATATACTTGTGACACCGGGTCTTGGAATTATGCTAGTAGACATTAGATGGCTTTTGAGTAACTAATTCACCATACTTTCTCTCATATTAGCTTCACTTTATTTTAATAAAATTTTCACCTCTTGCTTACTTAATAAATAAGAAAAAACAACTATTTCGAAGTCGTTAAAAAGAATAAATATATGTCTAGTTCACGTTAGCTTGCCTAGCGGCAATGCTGGGCACCATCACGACCTATATGTGAAATTGGGTCGGTACATATATGAGAATCAGATTCTCTCAAACAAAAGGAGTTATGATTAGTCATTATAGCTCGAGTTATTCCCATAAGTTCTTCTTTACTTTTGTTTCTTACGCTTAAGAATGGGTCAATATGCTTTAATGTTGTATCATCTTGCTTTCCCTCACCACTTGAAATAGTGGCATCTTCCATGGTTTTCTCCAATTTGCCAAAGGTATCCTTTAAGGCCTGCACATTAGAGAAATACATACTAGACAAAGAATGTGTTAACAAGTCAGAATGAAGACAAGAAGTATTTTCACTCAAACTTTCTTTTGCAACACTCTCTTCTCCACTTTCTCTCGAATTTTTCTCTTTTGGCATCTCCTTCACGTTACTCATCTCAATCTCTCCTTTTGACTCTATTAAATTGTGAACTGTCACTCCCTTAGTCCTCTCTTTCTTTTTTCTCGTTTGCTCACTTTTGTTTGTTGTAGATGGAGTTAAACATGAAGAAGACTTTTTCGTTAGAAGCTCTCCTTTTGGAAGGCTTCCATGCTTTGATGTGCTTGAATAATCAAAAGAAATAGATTTTCCCCTCCTGGAAGTCTCATTCTTCTTGTGCCTCATATCTTTTAAACTCAAAGATGCAAACCTACTTCTCAAAAGAAACTTCATTGTATCCTAAGTCTCAATAGATAGACAGGAAGTGCCTTTAGAGGTAGTTTCACGGCTGTACCACCATAAAGAAGCATTACCATGAAGTTCTTTAGTAACCAGCTCCAATCCTTTACTTTCCGAACATGGAAAAGATGCAAAGACATCGTCTACCTTGATTTCAAGGTAGGCATTCAAACCATGAATTCCTTCAAAGAATGGTATCGATATCTTATAGTTTCCAAAGATCAAATTTACATCACTACCCTTGTAAAAAAAATTCCATGTTTTTCTTTCATGTTCCTTGATTCTACTCCATATCTTCCATGACTAGCATGATGGTTATCATACTTGTTAGTAACATACTCGTACGAATCCCAACATTCGTCATCACTATATTCAACCATTCTTTCATCCCAATCGCTTGAATCTGCAGAAGACATGCTTATAGGAAAATAATTGATTCAAACAAGCCCACTCAAACTCTTGTGTTTTATCTCACATTTATGAGTTTTCACTTTTCACTCGTGTATAATCTCTATCTCACTCCTTTAAAATCCTCAATGTTCAAGCTCAACTCACAAATCACCTATCTAAGAATTAAGTTATCTTGAAAGTAATTTAAGAGTGGAGTTTATGTAATCAAGAACGAACTTTTAAAAAACTAAGGACGGGATCCAAGAAATTTCTATGAAAATAACGAGAAAAGCACAAACGAATTGGCATGAAAGAAATAGTCAGTTTCAAATATTAAGAACGATTTAATGCAGACTAGCACTAGTCGTTCTTAATAAGAAATAGAATCCCTAATGAATCTTTCTTACCCAAAAGTAGTCTTTCTCCAACAATCAACAAGAACTCTTCTATAATAATTTTTTATTTTGTTTTTTGTAAGCAACTCGACTGGGTTTAGTCAAAAATAAGAACTATACTTTTTTTTTACTAATTCGGATCTTGATTTCAAGACTGGGGAACGTGGGTTTGGTAGAACAATACCCACGCATTCCCTCTGATACCAACTAATATGATCCGAGATAAACAAAACAGTGGAATATGAAAATAACAATAATTAAAACAAAACTAATGATAGGTTTGATTAAGATAATCAAAAGTAGTCTAAATAACAAAAGATAGAAGAAAATCTAGAACCCTAAGGTCTCAAGAAACAATCAAAATAATATTCGATCACCTCCCAAGAACAACAAATTAGAACCCAAGATATAAAGAAAGGAGAAGAAGATTACCCTCAAGAACCCAAGTCTTGAAAATATGTAATCCAAAGTCGAACTTGAACCAAGAGGTTCTAAATCTCTCTCAAGAGTTTTCTTATGTCAAAATATGCTAATATGCTAATGAAATAACCCTAGGTTATTATAAATACACAATGGGTAAAATAGGAAAAGTTTTAAAGTTAATTTCCCAAAAAAAAACTCGTCAGGCCAAATCGTAGCCTCAACCGTGATGCACAGCTGAACCGTGACGAATTTCAGAAGCTTATTTTCTTCAGTTCTTTAGGCCCCTCTTGAATCGTAGCCAACGGTTGGTGAAAATGTGTCACTTGTTGAAGATCATGCAACTCCTTAGCTTGCACCCCTTGGACATTCTTGGACTTGGAAGGGGTCAACAATCCACTAGATAATTTGGCTTCATTCTCAATATTCTCTATTTTTCCCGGACTATCCTGGATCATATCATAGCCCCTCTGAAATGATAATTATGGAGGCCATTGAAGAATGTGTAATGGCAAGATATGAATGACACATTCTCTATAACAGACTATGCATTTAATACTGAAAAATATTCTTCATTGAATGCTATCGGGTGACAGGCATTCATTTGTCTTCATGAACAACATTCCCATTGGGGGCTTCCCAGTGCCAACAAAGACTGCCGCCCCCGGTCTTGACTTCCACCTGTCTCACTTTCCATCTATCTCTGGTTCCACGTGTCACTTTATTATATGAGCATTTAATATGAATCAATTTTACCCTATACGGACAGTCCCCATGCTTTCCGGTGGCACATCCTTGTATCATCGGAAAGTTGGTAAAGATACCTCTATTGGCGGGAAATTGTCACGACCTGGATTCCCACCCTCGGGATCGTGATGGCGCCTAACATTTCACTCTTTAGGCAAGACAACGTTAGAATAAATTTTAAGCCATTTTTAAACAAATCAAATTTAACAGATGGGAATTTCTGAAATAACTGAGATAAAATACGGAAAGCCATAACAACTGAAATATCTAAATACAACCCTGAATCTGGTGTCACAAGTGCACGAGCTACTAAAATAATATAGATAAAGGTCTGAATGAAAATAAAGTTGTCTGAATGAAAATACACAGCTAAAATAAAGCAGAATGGGACTTCAGGGCTGCGAACGCCAAGCAGCTGTACCTCAAGTCTCTGTACTGATAGTCAACCCGAGCAATCTACTGACCGCCATTGGGACCGACTCCAAAATCTGCACAAGAAGTGCAGAGTGTAGTATGAGTACAATCGATCCCATGTACTTTATAAGTGCCGAGCCTAAACTCGACGAAGTAGTGACGAAGCTAATGCAGGTCACTTACAATAACCTGTACACAGTACAAAAATAATGACAGGAAAGGAAAATACGGAAATGCAATAAGGCAGTTAACTCATGACAATAACTCAATCCTCAAAGAAAACCAGTAAATGCCAAAAATACCAATCCTTAGAGTCTCGTACGAAAGTACTAAAGCCAACACAATACAATAAGGAATAGAAACACATAAATTGTTACGGTGCGCAACCCTATCCCACCATATAACACTATCCTCTCTTACTCCACCATGTAAATATCAATAATAATAAGTAAATATATATGTTGCGGCGCGCAATCCGATCCCACCATATAATCAGAGTCAATATCATAATTCACCCTTATTTCACCATATCAATCCACCCTTATTCACTTATTGCGGCGCGCAACCCGATCCCACCGTATCAATATAAATCCTCCCTTATTCCACATGTTACGGCATGCAACCCGATCCAAAAATAAATCAATAAGTGCAATCAATTTAACAACTCGGATTATAAGAATCTCTACAATTAATGAATATGAAAGCTACAAATCAAGAACTAATCTCATAAGAAATCATAAAGGCTGCAATTAATATTGAACAACAAGACAAATCAAATATATGACAGTTAAAGCATACAAGTAAGATAATTAAGGCAAGTATCAATTAAACATGGGAGCATGGAAGGAATTAACATTTATAATGCGAGAATAATAAATGATAAGTAACAAGTTAAGGCATAGGAAACAATTAAGGCATGTAACAATCAAGACATGGAATGCTATAATTAATAAAATACGGGTATACATGGAAACAAGTAATTGACGGCGTATAGACACTCGTCACCTCGCATATATGCCGCTACTCATAAAATTCTTATAGCACAGAGCTCAAGGGTTCCTAATTCCCTCAAATAAAGGTTAGACCCAACACTAATCTCACTCCGCAATCAACTCAAAATTCAGCCACGGCCTTGCCTTTTGAACAAGCCTCCAAACCAACTAAATCTAGTAAATTATTGACCAAACGATTCAAAATAAGCATTAAAAACTAATTAATAATGAAAGAGGTTCAATTTAGATCATTATTAAAAAGGTCAATAAAAGTCAACCCCGAGCTTGCTTGGTCAAAATCCAAGGTTCGGACCAAAATCCGATCACCCATTCACCCCCGAGCCCGGTTATGCAATTCAATTCGAAATTTGACCTCAATTCGAGGTGTAAATCTCAATTTTACAAAACTCCCTAATTTCTACCATGGAAATCCTAGATTTGATGTTGAAAACTTATGAAATGTAATGGGTAATTGAAAGAAAGTATATTAGAGTCACTTACTAATGAATTTAGGAAGAAAAGATCTTGCGAAAACCGCCTCTAAGGTTTTTAGGGTTGAGAATTTGAAAGAAATAAACTAATTCCCATTTTTCCCTTCTTTTGTCAAGGTGCATATGTCGCAGTTGCGAACCCGGCAAATGCGAGAAAGCCTTCGCAAATGCGAAGATCCTCCATCTTTATTGTCATCGCAAATGCGAACTTGGACTTTCGCAATTGCGACCGTTTGATCGCAAATGCGAACCACTCTCCCCTAGTAACCCTTCGCAAATGTGAACTACTTGTTCACAAATGCGAACCTGACAGAGGATATGAATGTTTGTGAATGCGAACACTGACCTCTCAACTGCGAGGTCAGAGACCTGCACCAGAACTAGCAATTTTCTTAAGTCCATAACCAGTCTGATGCCTATCCGGAACTCACCCCAGCCCTCGGGGCTCCAAACCAAACATGCACACAAGTCCAAAAATATCATACGAACTCACTCGCACGATCAAAATACTAAAATAATACCTAAAACTAGGAATCAGATACCAAAACGAATGAAATTTTCAATGAAACTTAAGAACATGCAACGTTTTAACCGGACGTTCGAATAACGTCAAATCAACTCCGTTTTGCACCAAATTTTGCAAACAATTCATAAATACTGTAATGAACTTATACCAAGTTCTAGAACCAAAATTCGGATCCGATAGCAACAAAGTTAAACTACGGTCAAACTTGGCATTTCTTTAAACCTTTAAACTTCTTGTTTTCAACAAATGGCGATAATTCAAGCTAGGGACTTCCGAATTCGATTTCAGACATACGCCCAAGTCCCAAATCACGATACTGACCCACCGGGACTGTCAAAATACTAATCCAAGTTAGTTTGCTCAAAACATTTGCCGAAGTCAACTCAAATGTATTTTAAGGCACGAATTTACATTTTCATCAATTTTCACATAACAATCCTCTAGAAAAAAGACACGGACTGTGCACGTAAGCCGATAAAGGCTAAATGGAGCTAATCGAGGTTTTAGAACACAGAAATAAAGGTTAAAACTATAAATGACCTATCAGGTCATCACATTCTCCACCTATAAAACAAACGTTCGTCCTCGAACGGACATAGAAAAGTACCTGGACTGGTGAAAAAGTGTAGGTATCTACTCTGCATGTCCGACTCGGACTCCCAAGTGGATGCCTTGATCTGCTGACCTCTCCACTGCACTCGAATTGAAGGATAACTCTTAGACCTCAAGTGTCGGACTTGTCGGGCTAGAATAACCACTGACTCCTCCTCATAAGTCAAATCCTTGTCCAATTGGACTGAGCTGAAATATAACACATGAGACAGATTACCATGATACTTCCTGAGCATGGACACGTGGAACACTGGATGAACTGTTGATAAACAGGGTGGCAATGCGAGTTTGTAGGCCACCTCACCCACGCTCTCAAGAATCTCAAAGGGTCTGGTATATCTAGGTCTCAACTTGCCCTTCTTTTCAATCCTAATCACACCCTTCATAGGTGAAACCCGGAGCAATACCCTCTCTCCGACCATGAATTCAACATCACGGCTAACTGCTCTAAAGAATATATAACTGCTACTGGAATGAAATGTGCTGACTTGGTCAGCTTGTCCACAATAACCCATACCTCGTCGAACTTCTTCCGAGTCCATGGGAGTCCAACAACAAAATACATAGTGATACGCTCCCACTTCCACTTAGGAATCTCTAGCTTCTGAAGCAAACCACCATGTCTCTGATGCTCGTACTTTACTTGCTGACAATTTAGACACCGAGCTACATATGCAACTATATCCTTCTTCATCCTCCTCTACCAATAATGTTGCCGCAAGTCCTGATACATCTTGGGGGCATCTGGATGAATAGAATACTGGGAACTGTGGGCCTCCTTAAGAATCAACTCATGAAGCCCATCAACATTGGGTACACAAATACGACCCTGCATCCTCAAAACCCTGTCATCTCCAATAGTAACCTGCTTGGAACCACCATACCACACTGTGTCCCTAGGGATGAGCAAATGAGGATCATCATACTGACGCTCTCTTATGCGCTCATACAAGGAAGACCGAGCGACTGTGCAAGCTAAAGAACGACTGGGCTCTAAAACATCTAACCTCACGAACTGATTGGCCAAAGCCTGAACATCTGCAGCAAGCGGCCTCTCACCAACTAGAATATATGCAAGATTGCCCATACTCACATCCTTTCTACTCAAGGCATCGGCCACCACATTGGCCTTCCTGTACACAGTATACAAAATGGTGATATCATAGTCTTTCAACAACTCTAACAATCTCTTCTACCTCAAATTGAGATCCTTTTGTTTGAACAAATACTGAAGACTCCGATGGTCCATTAATACCTCACACGACACGCCGTAAAGATAGTGTCTCCAAATCTTCAGCGCATGAACAATGGCTGCCAACTCTAAGTCATGAACAAGGTAATTTTTCTCATGAACCTTCAATTGCCGTGATGTGTATGCAATTACCCTGCCATCCTATATCAATACTACACCAAGCCCAATATGAGATGCATCACAATACACCATGTAAGATCCTAAACGGGTGGGCAACACCAACACTGGCATCGTAGTCAATGCAGTCTTGAGCTTCTGAAAGCTCAACTCACACTCATCTGACCATCTGAACGGGGCACCCTTCTGGGTCAGTCTAGTCAATGGGGCTGTTATAGATCAAACCCCCTCCACGAACTAGTGATAATAACCCGCCAAACCCAAGAAACTCTGTATCTCTATAGCTGAAGTAAGTCTAGCCCAATTCTGAAGTGCCTCAATCATTTTAGGATCCATCTTTATGCCCTTTCTCGATACAACATGCCCCAAAAAGGTGACTGAGTCTAACCAAAACTCACACTTTGAAAACTTGGCATATAACTGGCTATGTCTCAGAGTCTGAAGTGCAATCCGAAGTTGTTGCTCATGCTCCTCTCGACTATGGGAGTAGATCAAGATATCATCAGTAAATACAATCACAAAATAATCCAAGTAGGGCTTGAACACCCGGTTCATCAAATCCATAAATGTTGTTGGGGCATTTGTCAACCCAAATGACATCACTAGGAACTTATAATACCCATACCGAGTTGGAAAAGCCGTCTTAGGGACATCAGATGCCCTAATCCTCAACCGATAGTAGCTAGACCTCAAATCAATATTCGAAAACACCTTGTCACCCTGAAGTTGATCAAATAAGTCATCAATCCTCGGCAACAGATACTTATTCTTGATAGTGACTTTGTTCAACTGCCGATAGTCTATACACATCCTCACCGACCCATCTTTCTTCTTCATGAATAACACGGGCGCACCCCAGGGCGAGACACTGGGTCTAATAAAGCATTTATCAAGCAAATCTTGCAATGCTCCTTCAATTCTTTCAATTCTGGAGGGGCCATACGGTATGTCGGAATAGAAATGGGCTAAGTGCCCAGAGCAAATCAATACAGAAATCAATAACCCTGTCGGGTGGCATCCCCGGTAGGTCTGCAGGAAATACCACTGGAAACTCACGAACAACTGGCACTGAGTCCATGGAAGGAGCCTCTGCACTAGAATCACAGACATAGGCCAAATAAGCAAGACACCCCTTCTCGACCATACGTCGAGCCTTCACATAGGAGATGACCCTGTAAGTAAAATGGCCAAGAGTCCCCCTCCACTCTAATCGAGGAAACCCCAACATGGCTAAGGTTACCGTCTTGGCGTGACAGTACAATATAGCATGATAAGGTGACAGCCTATTCATACCCAAGATAACATCAAAATCTACCATATCAAGAAATAGAAGATCCACACTAGTCTTAAGACTCCTAATAGTAACCACACATGAGTGATATACACGATCTACAACAATAGAATCTTCCACAGGCATGGACACAAACACAAGAGCACTCAAATAATCACGAGGCACAATCAGATAAGAAGCAAAATAGGATGACACGTAAGAATAAGTAGATCCCAGATCAAATAGAACTAAAGCATCTCTATGGAAAACAGGAACAATACTTGTGATAACGGCATCAGATGACTCAACCACAGGCCTAGCTAGGAAAGTATAAAATCGGGGCTAGGCCCCACCACTCTAGACTACATCTCTGCGACAGCCTCTAGCTGGATGGCCTCCACCTCTAACGGCCAGACCCCACCTCTGGCTGCTTGACCCCTGCCCCTAGCTGGCTGAGCGGGCAGTGGAGCAATCGGTGCCGGAACCATGGCACGAGAACTCTACTGTAGTATGCCGCCCAATAATCTCGAACATGACCTTCTGATGTGCCCAATACCACCACACTCAAAACACCCATCCTGCTGTTGTGGCTGCTGAAACTGAAGCTGACTCAAACAGTCCGGTAACCACGGTGATAACTCTGAATCGGAGGCGCACTAATAGGAGTTTATGGTGCACTATGATAAGTAGGGATTTTAACCTATTATTTGCTCTCTTTTACTTGTGTTTAGGGCCAAAAATGCGTGAAGGTATTCCCGAAAACTAATGTAATATGCTTGCTTGTAGGGATTGTTCAAAATGAGCCAAAGAAGTCATAATCAACTCATAAAGGAGTCAAAACTTGAACAAAAACCAAGACTGTGCCAAAAGATGTGAAACGCGGTCGCGAGCACTATTTCGAGGTCCGCGAAAGGAAGATTCGGAGAGATGGATATTTGGTCCAAAACATGAACGCGGACCACATCAGAAAGGAGCGGCTGCGAAAGTACCTGCACGGCCGCGATTAGAATTATGCGGACCACGGTTGCTGAAGTTCAGAGAGCTTACATTTTAAGCAAAAACAAGAAGTGTGGTCTGCGTCAAGATTATACAGCCATGGAAGTCTCATACGCGACCGCGATGGAAATTACGCGGTCCGCGAAACCATGCTCAACCCAGATCCAGAAGTAAAGAACGCAGACCGCGATCAGAATTACGCGGTCGCTAAAGCAAGAGTGCGGCCGCGGTCAGAATTACGTGGCCGCGTAACCTCCGCAGGGGTATTTTTGTCCGGAAATTTTAGCTTAGTATAAATAGAATTTTTTATCATTTTTAGGGTATGTGGTGTATTTGCAGAGCACGTGAGACGGCTGGAACTTTCCTTTTTGGGCAATTTTATATTAGATTCACCTTATAACATTAGATTTTCATCTTTTAATTTAGTATTATGAATTTTATCTTCTTTTCATCTTTGATTTCTGCTATTTCTATGAGTAGCTAGACCTATAGCTAGGGTTGTGACCCAACTCTAGTGTGGGTATTTAATGGGTACTGAATTTTAGGGCTTGAATGTTTATGGGTTAGTGATATTTAGCCTAGTTCTTGCTAGAATTATAGAATTAGTAGTTGCAAACACTGATTCATACCTTTATGACTTAGTCTCTTCTTGAGAAAGAGGGACTAAGTCTAGGAAAACTAGGCTAACAAGGAATTGGGGTGAACTCAAGAAATTGATAGCCCAAATTAAAGGGTTAAGCCTAAATATAGTAATACCCGACTTGAGCTAATGTCACGTGACTTGCATGAATACCCATTTCGACTTGAGAAAGCCAAATTGGGCAAAATCACTCAAACTATCGAGAGGTATAGAGTGAGTACTTGGGTGTGATAGCTATATTACGACCTCAAATAAATCAAGCTTGCCCTAGATTCTTGCTACCTGTTAGATATCCACCTAGGCGAAAGTCACTACCTTAGTCCTTTTAAACACTTGAAAACCTATATCAAAAAAATATTGTACTTAGCTTTAATTATTGCAAACAATAGAATAGAATTAGAAGTAGAATCAAAACCAAAAATGTGTGGAAGTATAATTAGGAACAAAACATGCATCTAAACTTAGATATAAACCTAATTCCAAATCAATTAACTCCATGTGGATTCGATCCCGACCTTATTGGGTAAAACTGCATCGACCATCCTCGCTACTCAATAATAGTACAGGCTTGGACCCGATCAATTTTTGGCGCCGTTGCCGGGAAAAAGGAAAGCAAACCTTACCCTTAGCAGCCAAAAAGGTAGTAGGCAAAAAGGCTACCCTCGTTAGACCTCCTGCCGACTCCTCTGATAGAAGTGAATACCTCCCATCCCAGGAGACTTCTGAGGGGGATTCTATACAACCACAACCGGGGGTACAATCACAATAATTCCCCTACATATTCCATTTAGTCGATGAACCTACCTCCTCCTCTAGTTCTTCCGATGGCTCAGAGGGAGGTAGTCAGGCATCCGAACTATCTTCCCCACCTGCTACAACAACTGCCCCAACAGCTACCCCAATCATTTTAGATGAGGATGATGAGGTCCCGGATGATGGGAGAGGGGGTGACACAATTATGGGAGGCCTGGATAGATCAAAGAAGCCAGAGGTGTGGGCTGATAGATTTGTAAGTGAGAAGGCATATGGAAATTTTCGGGAATGGTGGCCCCAAAGGTCGCTCACTCTTGAGCGACAATTCATAACCAAAGACCTAAGCCAGCACAATCCGAATATCCTACGGCAATTTACGGAGAGAAAAAGATGGAAATGGTTCACATGTCGGATGCATGATGCAAATGAATACCTTGTAAAGGAATTTTAAGCCAATGTTGCCCCACATCAAAAAGGGTACAAAGGTGACAAAGCTCCAAAACTTGAAAATCCGGTTTGATGGCCACGCACTGAACACATATGTAGGGTTTGAGGATGTCGAGGCAGTGCAATACCTGGAAAAGCTAGCATTGGGTGATGCAGTTCGCCCATGGCTAGCTGAGATACTTGCTATTCCGGGGACAACACCTGCATGGCTCACAGCAGGAGTTCAAATTGTCAGAGCCACCCTTAACTTTGAAGCAAAAGGGTGGGCAACATTCGTGTGCAACCGTCGTACCTCGTGCCAACATGAGAATGTCCTTCCACTCCCTCGGGCAGTATTGGTAGCTTCCATCATGGCTGGCTATCCTATTAATGTAGGAATCTTAATGTCCTACAACATCTCCAATGCAGTCCAGAAAGAAGAGAGATCGTATTCCTACCCCAACTTCCTTATACAGTATTTCCAAGACCAAGGGGTAGAGCCGAGACATTTTGATGTGGAGGTGAAGGCTAAAAAGCCTTTCTCATGGTATAGCCTCTAAGGGGCGGACAACCCTAAAGCCAAGGGTAAAGCCACTACCTTCACTGGCCAGTCTGAAAAGCCAAGGGTAGTGGCCACCGGGTCAGAGCCTTCCACAGCAGAAGGTTCTCCAGCTGCCATGTCTCCTCCTTCCTCCGGGCTATCCATCACAGTGCTATTATCTGTGAATTCATCTTCCACCTACCCTCAGACTGCACTGCTAGTTTCACAGACACTATCCAGCCTCAACAACCGGATGCAGGCAGCTACCACAAAGTTGATTGTCCTATCCGGTGCAGTAGCAGCACAGTTAGCCCCAGCATAGCTTCAGGCACCTCCATCAATGGAGGACTCTTTGAATAAGATTCTGGACAACCAAATGAAGATTATGGATGAGAAAAAGATCTGGGAGACTCTTGATACACATGTGAAGATTATCAAGGATTTGGGGAAGCAGGTGAAGAAGATGCGTTAGACTCAGTCATCTAAGGAGTCGGTGGAAAAGTTTAGTAAAGAGGTTAAGAAGATTGCTTCTGCTGGTGATATTCCACTAGACCTGCTCATGGAAGAGACAGCCCCAATAGCACAGGTAGCAGACCATGAGGCATCAGATACAACAGCTGGCCAGTTTGAGGAACCGGCTGCCACTACACATATTGCTGAGGAGATGATCCAGATGCTCAGCAACCCCGTGGTCCCCTAGTTAGAGGATGTGGAGATCCAGTTAGAGGACACGGAGGGAGCTGATGATCCTATGCATTCTGAGGACCCCACTTATGTACCTGACCCGATGCAAACAGAGACCACATAGGGAGTTCTCTTTACTCTCTAACCTTTCCCTTATCTTATTTTGATGTTAGCATTGAGGACGGGGGTGGGGTGGTAGTGGTGGTAGTGGTCCATTTTGATTTGTGATGACATTTGGTATGTAATAACTATGATACTATTTTTCTTTATCTTTATTTACCGTTATTTTCACTTTTGGTATGTATATAATTTTATCATTCGATGTATATATTCATTTCCATTATGTATATATTCGTTTACTCCATTTTGTACATATTCAGTTTACTTTCCGTAATTTACTTCATAACTTCTTTCGTTATTTTTCCTTAATAGCTTAGCTTCTTATTTCCTCTAGTAGCTTCTTTTTAAGTTTTTAGCTTCTTTTTTACATTTTCTGTGAACAATAAGCCTTTGGTTTTCTTAATGCCACGGTTCTTTCCAAAGGTGGATGTTGTGTGAACCGGGTGGCTCTTCCCAACGATGGATGGCGTGACAACCTTCTTAAGGGATCGAGTCTGTTTTCTTTTTGTTTTGGTGTATATAGTAGTAGTAATGAATAAAAGTATCTCAAGCAGGCTTCACTTCATGGTTAGAGACAAGTTGATTGGCAAATATTAGCTCTAGTTGTGACCTTTAGACTCTTGAGTTGACTAAAACAATCATCGAGTGGTTTCCTTGAGCCATTTGTGATTTTCAATCTTATCTAGGGTTGTTGTGGGCCCTTGACTCTGTTCTCTTTAACAATCCAGCATCTTGAGAGGTGAGGTATTAAATTGCAAGTCCAAGTCTCGTGCCAATAAGTCTATAACTTGCCCTAAATGTTTGTCTGAGCAAAATTCTAAGTGTAGCTCGACTTGAAAAATGATTGTAGGCTCTCCTTGGTCCAATTTGAACTTTGAAAGCTTTCGTAGCCTAATAATATGATATCCCTAGTCAACCCCTTTGAGCCTAAGCCTTTTTCATTCAATAGACACATTACAAGCCTTTATCCGTTCTATAATGACCCTCTCTTGGCACCCAATCTTTCTTTAGCATTCATGATGAACATTTGGCAAAAGCATAAGTTTGGGTTGAGAGATGAGGAATTTTAAAGTGATAAAAGGTTCAAAGAAGAAAAAGAATTGATAAAAAGGAAAGGAAAAGAAAAAGAAGAAAAGCCAAAAAGAAATACGTCAAAAAGAAAGCGAAGGTTGAAGGGATTCAAAGAACGCAATGATGAAAGGGATGGAATGATGAGAAAAGGAGAAAAATGGGTGTCATGAGTAAGAAAGAGTGACGGTGTGTCTCTCTAGTTCCCCTAAGGAAGAAGAAAATGACTCAAAGAGTCAAGAAAAGTATGAGCCGAAATGAGAAAATGGAGTGCTTAAGGAAAGATGAAACCATCATAGTTCAATAAGTCCTACCTTGATCCAAAAGCCTTCATTACATCCCATTAAAGCCCTATATGATTTCAAGTTGAGTGAGCTTACATTAGTGGTGATTTACATAAGGGACAAGCTTATGGTACTTAGAGCCGGACTTGTGGCATTCTTTTGAGAGTGATGAGCGCACTTCTTCACAATCCTTGTTTTGAGTGGTACATTTTAAAAAGTGAGATTTGCTCATGGAGAGTAGAGGAGGAGGATGAGTAGTTTGGGATCCACAATGACCTACGTGATAGAGCGAGCTTCCTTGATGAATTGAGTTGACTCTTGATGCTCTAGTGTCACATTAGAACTATAGTACTCAAAAGGTCATAACATGATGTTGTTGATAATCCATTTGTGATGAGGATAATTGTTAGTCCCAATTGATGCTTGATGGAGTCACATTAGGCTAGCTGAAATATCCTTTTCTTTTTCTTGTGGAGGTGGGAATTACCTTTTTCGCTCGAGAACAAGCAAAAGCTTAAGTTTGGGGGAGTTGATAGGTAGGGATTTTAACCTATTATTTGCTCTCTTTTACTTGTGTTTAGGGCCAAAAATGCGTGAAGGTATTCCCGGAAACTAATGTATCATGCTTGCTTGCAGGGATTGTTCAAAATGAGCCAAAGGAGTCACAATTAACTCATAAAGGAGTCAAAATTTGAACAAAAACCAAGACTGGGCCAAAAGATGTGAAACGCGGACCGCACAAATATTGTGCGGCCGCAAAAACTACAACGCGGACCCGAGCACTATTTAGAGGTCCGTGAAAGGAAGATTCAGAGAGATAGATTTTTGGGCCAAAACATGAACGCAGACCGCGTCAGAAAGGTTCGGCCATGAAAGTACCTGCATGGCCGCGATTGGAATTACGCGGACCGAGGTTGTTGAGGTTCAGAGAGCTTTCATTTTAAGCAAAAATAAGAAGTGTGGTCTGCGTCAAGATTATGCGGCCTCGAAAGTCAATGGAAATTACGCGGTCCGCGAAACCATGCTCAACCCAAATCCAAAAGTGAAGAACGCGGACCGCGATCAGGATTACGTGGCCGCTAAATCAAGAGTTTTAGGGTATGCGGTGTATTTGTTGAGCATGAGAGACGGCTGGAACTTCCCTTTTTGGGTAATTTTATATTAGATTCACCTTATAACATTAGATTTTCATCTTTTAATCTAGTATTATGAATTTTATCTTCTTTTCATCTTTGATTCCTGCTATTTCTATGAGTAGCTAGACCCATAGCTAGGGTTGTGACCCAACCCTAGTGTGGGTATTTAATGGGTACGAATTTTAGGGCTTGAATGTTTATGGGTTAGTGATATTTAGCCTAGTTCTTGCTAGAATATTAGAATTAGTGGTTGCAAACACTAATTCATGCCTTTATGACTTAGTCTCTTCTTGAGAAAGAAGGACTAAGTCTAGGAAAACTAGGGTAACAAGGAATTGGGGTGAACTCAAGAAATTGATAGCCCCAATTAAAGGGTTAAACCTAGAGATAGTAATACCCGACTTGAACTAATGTCACGTGACTTGCATGAATACCCATTTCTACTTGAAAAAGATAAATTGGGCAAAATCACTCAAACTATCGAGAGGTATATAGTGAGTACTTGGGTATGATAGCTATATTACGACCCCAAATTAATCAAACTTGCCCTAGATTCTTGCTACCCGTTAGATATCCACCTAGGCGGAAGTCACTACCCTAGTCCTTTTAAACACTTGAAAACCTACATAAAAACATATTGTACTTAGCTTTAATCATTATACAATAGAATAGAAGTAGAAGTAGAAGCAAAACCAAAATGTGTGGAAGCGTAATTAGGAATAAAACACGCATCTAGACTTAGATATAAACCTAATTCCAAATCAATTAACTCCTTGTGGATTCGATCTCGACCTTGTTGGGTAAAACTGCATCGACCATCCTCGCTACTCAATAGTAGTGCAGGCTTGGACCCGATCACACTATAGGTTGGCTACCCAGAATAAGGCATATAAGGACCACGACTCCCTGAAGCACTGTGAGATGCCTGAAGTGCTGAATAAAATAGTTTGGGAGGATGGCCCCTACCATAAGTACCCCTGCCTCCAGATGAGGTGCCATTGAAACTACCGAAATGACGATGTCTCTTATCTGACACCGACCCCTCTCTTGAGCACGAACCAACTCGATCTGTCTGGCAATATCAATGGCCATCTAGAAAGAAATATCACTACCTGTCTCCTTGGCCATCTGAAGCCTGATAGTGTAAGTGAGTCCATCAATAAATCTCCTCACTCTCTCTTTCTCAGTAGGAAGCAAGATAGTATCATGGCGAGCTAAGTCTACAAATCGAGTCTCGTACTGGGTGAGAGTCATACTTCCCTGCTGAAGTCACTCAAACTGACTGTGGTACTCCTCTCTCAGGGTAACAGGGATGAACTTCTCCAGAAATAGCTGTGAGAACTGATCTCAGGTAAGTGCAGGTGACCCAAGTGGTTAGTCAATATATAATCTTTCCACCATCTCCTGGTGGAACCAGTCATCTGAAATGCTGTAAAATCGATCACATTAGTCTCAACTATACCCATATTACACAATACCTCGTGAACATAGAAGATCCTGTGGGTCCTCAAAATATGCACCACTAAAATGAATAGGAAAGAGCTTGGTGAACTTATCCAACCTCAACATAGCCTCAGAAGACAAAGCGGGGTTGTCACCAGCTTGTGCCGCAATAACCGGCTGAACTACCCCAGCTGGCGAGGCTGTTGGAGTCTGAAACTGGGGAGCCACCTGCTCCGGGGTGTGAGTAGCGGGAGTCTGTGCTCCTCCCCCAGCCCAAGAGACGATTGGTGCCATAGAGAATGTACCGGTCTGGGCCACACTCTTCATAAGGCCCACCAAACAAACTAGAGCGTCCTAAAACACTGGTGTGGCTATGAACACCTCTCAGACCTGAGCTGGTACGACATGTAAAATTTGAGCTGGAACCTCCTCCTCAAAATCCACCTGAGGCTCCACTATGGGTGCTGCTGCTCGAACTCTAGGCTGAGCCCTGCCTCTGCCTCTGCCTCTGGTGCGACCTCGGCCTCGACCTTTATCCCTAGTATTAGCTGCCACAGGGGTCTCCGACTCCTGTTTGGCGATAGATGCAGTGCGTGTTCTCGCCATCTACGAGAGAACAAGAATAGAAGGGTTAAATCATCAATGATAGAATAAAATCGCACGACAGATTAAGAAAGAAGTAATATTTTCCCTAAACTCCATAGCCTCTTGAAGATAAGTACAGACATGTCCATACCGATCCTCTAGATTTTACTATACTTGCTCGTGACTCGTGAGACCTAGGCAACCTAGTGCTCTGATACCAACTTGTTATGACCCGGAATTCCCACCTTCGGGATCGTGATGGCGCCTAACATTTCAGTTGCTAGGCAAGTCAGTGTTAGAATAAATTTTAAGCCATTTTTAAACAAATCAAAGTTAACTGATGGCAGGTTCTGAAATAACTGAGATAAAATGTGGAAAGCCATAACAATTGAAATATCTAAATACAACCTCAAATCTGATGTCACAAGTGCACGAGCTACTAAAATAATACAGATAAAGGTTTGAATGAAAGTAAAGCTGTCTGAATTGAAAAACACAGCTAAGATAAAGCAGAAGGGGACTTGAGGGCTGCGAACGCCGAGCAGTTGTACCTCAAGTCTCCGTACTGATAGTCAACCTGAGAAATCTACCGACTCGCTGGGACCGACTCCAAAATTTACACAAGAAGTGCAAAGTGTAGTATGAGTACAACCGACCCCATGTACTCTGTAAGTGCCGAGTCTAACCTTGACGAAGTAGTAACGAGACTAAGGCGGGTCACTTACAATAACCTGTACGCAGTATAAAATAATGACAGGAAAGGAAAATACAGAAATGCAATAAGGCAGTTAACTCATGACAATAACTCAATCCTCAAAGTAAACCAGTAAATGCCAGAAATACCAATCCTTAGAGTCTCGTACGAAAGTACCGAAGCCAACACAATACAATAAGGAATAGAAACACATAAATTATTGTGGTGCGCAACCCGATCCCACCGTACAACACTATCCTCTCTTATTCCACCATGTAAATATCAATAATAATAAGTAAATATATATATTGTGGCGCGCAACCCGATCCCACCATATAATCACAGTCAATATCATAATTCACCCTTATTTCACTATATCAATCCACCCTTATTCACATATTGCGGAGCGCAACCCGATCCCACCGTATCAATATAAATCCTCCCTTATTTCACATGTTGCGGCATGCAACCCGATCCAAAAATAAATCAATAAGTGCAATCAATTTAACAACTCGAATCACAAGAATCTCTACGATTAACGAATATGAAAGCTAAAAATCAAGAAGGAATCTCATACCAAATCATAAAGGCTACAATTAATACTGAACAACAAGACAAATCAAATATATGACAGTTAAAGGGTACAAGTAAGACAATTAATGCAAGTATCAATTAAGCATGGGAGCATGGAAGGAATTAATATTTATAATGCGAGAATAATAAATGACAAGTAACAAGGTAAGGCATAGGAAACAATTAAGGCATGTAACAATCAAGACATGGAATGCTATAATTAATGAAATATGGGTAGACATGGAAATAAGTAATTGACGGCGTATAGACACTCGTCACCTCGCATATATGCCACTACTCATAAAATTCTTATAGCACAGAGCTCAAGGGTTCCTAATTCCCTCAAATAAAGGTTAGACCCAACACTTACCTCACTCCGCAATCAACTCAAAATTCAGCCACGGCCTTGCCTTTCGAACAAGCCTCCAAACCAACTAAATCTAGTAAATTATTGACCAAACAATTCAAAATAAGCATTAGAAACTAATCAAGAATGAAAGAGGTTCGATTTAGATCATTATTTAAAAAGTCAATAAAAGTCAACCCCGGGCTTGCTTGGTCAAAACCCGAGGTTCGGACCAAAATCCGATCAACCATTCACCCCCGAGCCCGGTTATGCAATTCAATTCGAAATTTGACCTCAATTCGAGGTGTAAATCTCAATTTTACAAAACTCCCTAATTTCTACCATGGAAATCCTAGATTTGATGTTGAAAACTTATGAAATGTAATGGGTAATTGAAAGAAAATAAATTAGAGTCACTTACCAATGAATTTAGGAAGAAACGATCTTGAGAAAATCGCCTCTAAGGCTTTTAGGGTTGAGAATTTGAAAGAAATGAGCTAATTCTCATTTTTTCCTTCTTTTGTCTAGGCGTAGATGTCGCAATTGCGAAACCCAAAAATTAGAGAAAGCCTTCGCAAATGCGAAGATCCCCCATCTCTACTGCCATCGCAAATGCGATGGTTTTGTTCGCAAATGCGAACTTGGACTTCCGCAATTGCGATCGTTTGATCGCAAATGCAAACCACTCTCCCCCAGTACCCCTTCGCAAATGCGAACCTGACAGAGGACATGAACATTCACAAATGCAAACACTGACCTCACAATTGCGAGGTCAGAGACCTGAACTAGAACCAGCAATTTCCTTAAAGTCCAAAACCACTTTGATGCTTATTCGGACCTCACCCGAGATCTCGGGGCTCCAAACCAAAGATGCACACAAGTCCAAAAATATCATACGAACTCTCTCACGTGATCAAAACACCAAAATAACACCTAGAACTACGAATCAGACACCAAAATGAATGAAATTTTCAATGAAACTTAAGAGCATGCAACCTTTCCACCGGACGTCCGAATCACGTCAAATCAACTCCGTTTTTCACCAAATTTTGCAAACAAGTCATAAATACTGTAATGAACTTATACCAAGTTCTGGAACCAGAATTCAGACCTGGTAGAAACAAAGTCAAACTACGATCACACTTGGAATTTCTTTAAACCTAAAAAATCTAGTTTTCAACAAATGGCGATAATTCAAGCTAAAGACTTCCGAATTCTATTTCAGGCATACGCCCAAGTCCCAAATTATGATACGGATCCACCGGGACCGTCAAAATACCGATCCGGGTCCGTTTGCTCAAAATATTGACCAAAGTTAACTCAAATGAGTTTTAAGGTATGATTTCATATTTTTGTCAATTTTTACATAAAAACCCTCCGAAAAAGACACAAAATGCACACACAAGTCGAGGAAGGATAAACGGAGCTAATCGAGGTTTCAGAACACATAATAGAAGGTTAAAACTATAAATAACTTATCGGGTCATCACAGAAATTTACTGACTCCCTCTGAAATTTTTTTGAGGTTTGATTAAATGCATGCCTCTCCGTATTTAATGTCCCAAACACGCGTCATCCCATGATTCATCAATATTTTTGCTGGTTCTTGAGGTAATCATGGCCACGATTTTAGTTGCCTATTCCTTTACTTATACGCTTCAATCTTCTTCTTTTACCCTTCATAATTTTTCAAACTCTCTCAATCTTTCTTTACTCAGCTCACTCTTGCTTTTAACCTCATTCTTTAGAGAAACCCTTACTTCCTTCTTCTAACTATGGCCTCCTCTTCCAAAAACTCCAGTTCTTTAAAGAACAAAGAAAGCACTAATGATGCTGCTCCTTCTACGGTGAGCACCATTATCCCCAAAAAGCTTACTACAACTAAGAATTTCGAAGAGAAGTTCCCTTCTACTAACTCACACACATGGGTTGTTGGTGTATACTCTTCTTCCATCCATCTTTCTAGCATCCCTATTGTGAAGGAAGATTGTGGTTGCCATGATTTGAACACCATCGCTCATGATCTAGCGGAGCGGGTAACCTTCCCCAAGAAGGGTTTTACGTAAGTTTACACGTACCCCTTCACTTTGGGCCTGTTTTCATTGAGCGGAGGACTTGACTCCGTAATCTTGGAATTTTTCTTCTGCTATCAAGTCTGCTTGGCTCAGGTGAGCCCTTCTGTGTGATGGATGGTAGATTGTCTTCAGCGGTTATGCCAGGAGACGGTGGAGGAGATCTCCCTAGCTCGATTGATGAACCTTTATTCCCCCAAGATTTTCCGTGGGGAATGATAAACTTCAACAAACATAGTCACCATGCTTTGCTCACCAGCATGGATAACGACAACGACCGTGGCTGCATGGAGCGGTTTGTTGTGGTTGCCACTACGGATAATATCCCGTACATAATACCATCCTTTCCCGAATCATAGAATCGTACACATAAGTTCAATGTCTGTCTTTTATCTGATTAAAGATCGCTTCGTGCCGTTATTGATCATTATCTTTCTCAATATTACAGCAACTCAGTGGACACCACCACGGTTTAAAGGCTTGGTCCAGTGGGTCCAAAAGATTTTGGACATCACCACGCTTGAGACCTGCCGGTGGAAAGAACTATCCCTCGAATACGGGTGGAAGGCCAAAAATCATGGTAAGTCGATTCTCGAACTTATCTTCTTCCTTATCTCACATAAAAGAAAATTGGCTAACTTTTCCTTTTATTGAATTCAGGTATTCCGCAAGGCTCTATTACCGTCCTCGAGAAGGACGTTTTGGCTTATCCCGTAGATGCGACAAGGTTATTGCAGGAGGCCTTCGCCCTAAAGGGTGTCGCCAAACCTACTTCCGGCGTGGGTGTTTCCTCTCGTAGTCCCCAGCAAGAGAACAAGCAACAAAAAAGACAACACTCATCTACGGCCGAGGGTAAAAATAAAAGGTGAAGAGCATCGCGTCTGAGCCAACCACAAATACTGTGGTGATCGATGATGATGGGGGAGCCAATGATGAAGGGGATTCTATATATAAAAGACGACGACATTCATTAGTTCAACAGACTGCTCTATATGTTAAGCTCGTTACACCAACCAAGGGCAAGGTGCTCTGGGGAGAGAGTGATATAGTAGAAGATGCCAACTCTCGCTTTCGGGCCCTAGTCGCTACTCCAGGTACCATGAGGCTGGGTACTGAGTCTTTTCCATATTCGGTTAGCGAGCAACCAATAACTAGCACTGCTTTTTCCGCAGCTGCTTCTCAACCTACAACGGCATCAGCATTGGCTTCATCTCCTTCCTTGCCAACCATACCTTCTCCACCAGTAACTACTACATCATCTCCACCGACCTCAGACACTCGAGAGGAGGATGTCCCTCTTCCCCAGTCCCCAGTCCATGGGAATTTGGGGCATAACTATTCACCCCCTCCGAAGATCCGAAGAGGAGGAGGAGCGTTTCCCTCTCGGTCTCTACCAGGTGCCATCTGCTGTCCCAAACTGTAGAACTTGCTAATTACCTAAAGCCTCTGGCTTCAGAGAAAGATAGGAATAAAATATAGTCTCTCTCGGGAGAGTGTATGGTAAACAATGTTATGCACAATACAGTAGCGGTACGATCTTTATTCCTTATACTGTTTTTCCTAGCTTTGCTATGACAGGATTTTTGATTTGAACTCTTGCTTTGTAGGTTAACTCTCTTGCTTCTGAGGGCCTTCAAAAGTTGATCCTTGATAAATAAACGCTCACATCCGAGCGGGATCAACTATTGGCCGAACGGGAACAAATTTGTTGCTCGCCCCTACACTGGAAGCACAAGTTGCCAAGGCCGTTGAGTTGGAGGCTCGGTTGCAGCAAAGAGAGCAAGAGGTGGTGACCCTCAGCTAAGAGGCCGCCCTGTTAAGGGTACAATTTGAATAGGCCAAGGCAAAGTGGGTCGATGTTCAAAATGTTGTTCTTGCTACTGCCGATTGCGAGGCTGCCTCTACTAAAAGACTAAATAATTTGGAGGCAGCCTTGAACTCCAAAGATAAAGAGGTTGCTGCTGCTGGGGAAAAGCGTTCCCGGATAGAAGAGAGGTATAGGAAGGTCATGGAACATAATAAAATTTATAACTCCACTATTCGTGACCTTGACGTCAGCCTCCAGGCTTCTAGATCTAGCGGAATAACCTTTCAACCAAGGTTGACCAGCTTAAGGAAGAACTTCAGCACCGAGCGGCTTCCCTCATTGTTGAAAAAACATATTCTATGTATAGCATGAGGAGAAAAACCTTGGAAGAGGCTAAAGCGGGCGTCATTGACTTTGATGCCAAGATTGCCAAGCCCCGTGAGTTGGAATCAACTGCTCGAAGGGGTTCCCCGGTCCAACCTGATGCAAATGACTCTTCTGGTTCCGGTTTCGAGTTCTCGGGAACTAAAGAAGAACCTGAAGGGGAAGATGATGAAGGCCAAGATCTCGAGTCGGTGACAAACCCACCTACTTCTCTTGGAGGCACAAATGTTCTTTCCCCGGATTTTGGGGATGCAGTAGTTTAGCTTATTGATTTCTTTTCACTTAGATTTTCTTTTCCATACTTTGGTATTTGTGCTGCTTGGCACATTTGTTGTATATAAAAGTGCTTTTTTGTTTAAGCATTGCACAAATTTTACTTTTTGTATAGAGTTATGCGAAGCTTCGGGTGTATTTTTTCCCAATGAAATTTGGATTCCGGGCATAGGTTCTTCCGGAACCAACCCTTTACTGTAAGGGTTTCATAAGAGAGGGCCCTCTTATGTTTACAGTATTCTTGAAGAGGACGTCTCATGTTTATTACGGCACTAGCATTTGAAGTAATTGATTAACTTTTAAATAATAAAATTCATTCATCGTTCAGACAAGAAACAAGATAAAAATAAAAGGACTTTACTTTATTCCTTCCATTTTCAAAAGTACATAAGCATTCGTTGTGTTAAAAAAGAAATTGCCATTACTTGTAGCTAATTTGTACAACTTGTTTCTATGGGGCTGGCCGCGCAGTCCCCGATCCTGATGATACATCTTTGTTTTCGAATTTTGTAGTCCCGGTGTATGTGGCAGTCATATTGCCGTACTTTGGTATATATGGCAGTCATATTGCCGTATTCTCATATCATTCCCCTAGTGTTCGAATGTGAAGAATGCGAATTTAAATACTGAAAGTCTTGCTCCTTTGAAGATCCCACTAGTGAATGGTTGGATAATTTTTGGTCTGATAGCAAGCTTCATTTCCCATTAGGGACTTTGCTATAGAGCCAAAGACTATCTAACTACCACCCCCAGTGGCTTGCACTCGTGAGCGATCGGGTAACCTTTGACCCGATAGCAAACTTTACTTCCCAATAGGAACTTTGCTACCGAGCAAAAGATTATCTAACCATCCTATAGTGATTCATTTCTTCCATGCCCTGTCATTTAAAAGTCTTACTTCTGCTGACGGTGCTTTCTTCGTAGTATGCTTTCCATAGTTGCCTCATTAAAAACCTTGCCAAAAAAATCAATTAGGACAAAAACAAGACGAAGGGAAAAAGAATGCAGCACATACTTTCAGTATAGGCGGTGCTCATTAGCAAAAGTATCTTTTGAGGTGTGCCACATTACAGTTTCTTGGTAATTTTACTCCGTCTTGATTTTTTAATTCGTATGATCCTTTTCTAATGAAAGCTGAAACCCGGTAGGGGCCTTCCCACGTTGGACCCAGCTTTCTGCGTTGAGCTCTCGGGTATTTTGAGTCACTTTCCTTAAAATAAAGTCTCCCACTTTGAAAAACGGAGATAGGCTCTTCAGTTGTAATATCTTTCCATTCTTTGTTTTTCGGCCGCCATCTTTATATGCGCCAAGTCCCTGTGTTCGTCGAGCAGCTCCAATCTTACCAGTAATGTTTCGTTGTTTACTTCTTCATCTACCCGGAAGTATCTCATGGTAGGTTCTCCTACTTCCATCGGGATCAGAGCTTCTGCTCCGTATATGAGAGAGAAAGGTGTCTCTCCCGTGCTTGATTTGGCCGTTGTTCGGTATGCCCATAGCACTCCCGTTAGCTCTTCAGACCATTTGCCTTTGGCTTCTTCCAATATCTTTTTGAGATTTTGAATAATTACTTTGTTCATTGATTTTGCCTATCCATTTTGCTCGGGTGGTACGGCGATGATGTGATTCTTTTGATTTTCAGGTCTTCAAGGATTTTTTTGACCATTGCGCCTATAAATTCTGGCCCATTGTCGCAGGATATCTATTTTGGTATCCTAAACCTGCAGATTATGTTCTCCCACAAGAAATTGACTACTTCATGCTCATCGATTTTTTGATACGGACCTGCTTCAACCCACTTAGAAAAGTAGTCAATTAAAATAAAAAGAAATATTACCTTATCGGAAGCTGGCATCAGTAGACCAACTATGTCCATCCCTTATTTCATGAATGGCCAGGGCGACAAAACTGAAAGTAATAGCTCTGTCGATTGATGCACCAACGGTGTGTGGCTTTGACACTTATTGCATTTCCGAACATAAGCCCTTAGCGTCTTGTTCCATCCGGGGCCAGTAGTATCCTGTCTTGATTAGCCCCGAGTGATTTCCACAAATTCCTTCGTGAACTTCTCTCATGATGTAATTAGCTTCGGAGGCTCCTAGACATAGGGCCAACGGGCATTAAAAAAACTTCCATACAACTGACCTCCCCTGAAGCAATATCTGGCTATTTTAGTGCGCAGCGCGCCAGCGCCCGAGATGCCTTGGGATCTTCGGGTAGTTTGTTGTGCTCGATATAGTCAATAATCTCATTCCTCTAGTCCCAACCCAAATTGGTTGCGTTTACTTATGCATAAGCTGCACGACCGTACTAGAGTGTGACCCCTTCATTTCCGTGGACGAGCCCAGATTGGCTAGTGCATCTGCTTCCGCATTTTCCTCCCTTGGAATATGGGCTATTGACCATTCTCTAAACCATGCAAGCAGAGCCTAGACTTTCACTGCATATTGTTGCATGTATTCCTTTCTTGCATTGAAGATTCCCTATACCTGATTTACTACCAGTTGGGAATCACATTTGATTTCTATAACCTCAAAATCCAGTCCCCGGGCCAACTCGAGTCCTGCAATCAAGGCCTCATACTCCGCTTCATTGTTAGTCAAGGAAATTGTTCTTATTGCCTACCTCGGGGTTTCTCCCGAAAGCGTGATTAATACTATATCGATCCCGGACCCTTTCATGTTAGAAGCTCCATCCGTGAACAAGGTCCAGACTCCCGATGTCGATTTCGACACCATCACCGCTTCTTTGGTGGCCAAAGGCAGCAGTCTAGGACAGAAATCGGCCACAAAGTCAGCCAAAAGTTGTGACTTGATTGCAGTCATGGGTTTATACTCTATGTCAAATTCACTCATTTCGACTGCCCACTTGGCCATTTAGCCTAAAAGTTCAGGTTTGTGAAGGATATTCTGCAGGGGAAAGGTTGTCACCATGGTTATCGGGTGACATTGGAATTAAGTCCTAAGCTTTCGAGCGGTGACTACGAGAGCTAAGGACAGCTTTTCGATGTGTGGGTAGCAATTTTCCCCTCCCGTTAAAATTTTACTAACATAATAAATAGGATATTGCGTACCTTCATTTTCACGAACTAAAACGGCACTTACCGCTACCTCCGAGACCGCTAAATAAATAAGAAATTGTTCGCCTTCCTCAGTTTTTGATAGTAATGGATGGATCAATAAATACCTTTTCAACTCTTTCTGAGCCTGCTAGCATTCCGGAGTCCATTCGAAGTTGTTCTTCTTCTTTAAAAGTGAGGAGAAGTGATGGCACTTTTTTAAAGATCGAGAAATGAATGTGCTTAAAGCAGCCAGTCTTCCTGTTAACCTATGAACCTCTTTCATATTTGACAACTGGTCGGGAATATCTTCGATGGCTTTAATTTTATCAGGATTGACTTCGATCCCACTTTGTGACACCAGGAACCCTAAGAACTTACCGAAGCTCACTCTGAATGCACATTTCTCGGGGTTAAGCTTCATGTTGTATTTTCTTAGGATGTCAAGTTTCTTGGAGGTGTTTCAGATGATCGTCTGCTTTCAATGACTTAACCAGCATATTATCTATATAACCTCTATCGTTTTCCCTATTTTCTTTTCAAACATTTTGTTTACGAGCCTCTGATAAGTGGCTCCAGCGTTCTTAATCCTGAGCGGCATCACATTATAGCAATATGTGCCAAAGTTCGTTATGAATGAAGTTTTTTCCTAATCCTCCAGATTCATTTTGATTTGGTTGTACCAAGAATAGGCATCGAGGAAACTCATCAACTTGTGCCCGACCGTCGCATCAATCATTTGATCAATGTATCAATGTTTGGAAATGAGAATGAGTCTTTCGGACACGCCTTATTCAGATCCTTATAATCTACGCACATGCGAAATCTATTATTCTTTTTTGGAACTACTACTACATTAGCTAGCCAGTTAGGATACTTTACCTCCCATATTGAACATATACCAAGCAATCGAGTTACCTCTTCTTTGACAAATTTGTTCCTGACCTCAGCAATAGGGCATTTCTTCTGCCTTACTGGAGGGATGTTAGGATCCACACTTAACGTATACATGGCCACCTCTGGCGGGATACCTGTAGTATCCGCATGCGACCACACAAAATAGTCAATGTTAAATTTAAGAAATTCTATGAATCCTGACCTGAGCTCGGGGTTTAGTCCTGTCCCCAAGTGGAACTTCCTCTCCAAGAATTTTTTGAACAATGCGACTTGCTCGAGTTTTTCCGATGTGGACATTGTTGCATCCGTTTTTTCTGGTACCTAGAAATATCTTGGTACCTGATAAGGGTCTGACGACTGCTCTCCCTTGTTGTTTTCGTTTGGCTCGGGATCAGGCGTCGGTTCCTGTAATTGCTATGTCGTGTGCTCCTTCCCTTTGCTACTGGAAACTGAGATAGCATTCATCTCCCTTGCCGCTGGTTGGTCTCCTCTTATTTGTTTAATTCCATCCGGAGTTGGGAATTTTAGAAGTTGATGGTATGTTGATGGCACAACCTTCATCTCATGTAACCATTGTCTCCCAAGAATAATATTGTAGCCCATATCGTCGTGTACTACTTCAAAAAAGGTCGTCTTCATTACCCCTTCAGCATTCGTAGGCAACAGAATTTCCCCTCGAGTTGTCACGCTTGCTAAATTGAACCCCGCGAGGAACTTTGTGGCCGGAATGATACTTCTGGTCAGCTTGACTTGTTCGAGTACTCTCCATTAGATAATATTGGCTGAATTTCCGGGGTCCACCAAAACACGTTTAATTTTAAAATCTAAAATATTAAGAGAGATTACCAGGGCATCGGTGTGCGGTAGTAGGAGTCCATATGCGTCTTCCTCCGTGAAGGTGATGTCGTCCTCGGTGACTTCCCAGAGTCTCTTGTTGTGGGTCACCGATGCCTTTATCTTTTTGGCTACCAAAAAAGATATACCATTAATCTCGTTCTCCCTGAAAATCATGTTGATTGTTAGGCGAGGGGGATCTTCTCCTGCTTTTGAGGGTTCCGTGTTATCCTGGTTGCTGCCGTAGTTATTCTTAGCTTGGTCGCTTAAGAATTCTCTGAGATGGCTATTTTTCAGCAATGTCGCCACCTCCTCGCGTAGATGACGACAGTCCCCTGTTCGATGGACGTTAATCCCATGATACTCACACCCTAGATTGGGATCCCTCTAACTAGGGTCGGATCTCATCGGCCTCGGGAACCGAGCTTCTTTCATATTTCTCATTGTCGAAATCAATTACACTATGCTGACATTTAAATTGTATTCAGACAGCCTGGGGTAGGTGGAGTCTTGGGAGCCCGATATCTCTTTGTCTTGGAACGATCTATTATTCCGGTCGCGATCAGCTCTTCTATCGGTAGCTAATCTATTCGCCGACCGAAAACCTCGGTCGCGTCCTTCAGCCCTTTCGTAGGTCAAAACCCGACCTCTGGAAGACCGTCGGTCTGCATCGAAATCATCCTTCAACTTTTCCTTATTCTTTTCTCGGTCCAGACCCTTGGTTGACACCGGGAAATCGGACTGGTCATCCTCAATTCTTATCTTCGACTCGTAGCGGTTGTGAACATCTGCCCATGTTATTGCCTAGAACTCTAGCAGACTTTCTTTCAATTTTCGGGAAGTGTCAGAACTCCTCGGATTCAGCCTTTTAGTAAATGCCTCTGCTGCCCATTCGTTCGGCACGGCCGGTAGCAGCATCCTCTCTTTCTAAAACCTAGTCATGAATTCCCACGGTAATTCAAACTCTCATTGTGCAATTTTGAATATGTCGTCCTTTCGGGCCTGTACCTTCTTGGCCCCGGCATGGGCCTTGATAAAAGAATTCGCGATCATCTCGAAGGAATCTATTGAGTTAGGGCTGGCAAGTGGGCCGGTCCCAGGCCTAAACGGGCCAAGTGGGATGGTCCAAACGGTCCTGGGCCCGGTCTCGGGGCGGGCCCAGATTAAACGGGCCCGGGCTTAAACGGGCTTTTTTTAAGGACCGGCCCGGGACCGGGACCGGGACCGTTTGGTCCCGGGCTAAACGGTCCCGGACCGCGGGCTAAACGGGCTAAGTGGGCCCTATATATATATATATATATATATATATATATATATATATATATATATATTATTTTTAAAAAAAATAAATAAATAGATATTAGAGACAAAAAGATATTAAAAAAATATCTAAGACAATGCTTTGTAAATTTTATTATAGAATTGTGACCTAAATTTTATTTAACATCCTAAATTTTAATATTCAATATTTAATATCGAATATATATATAGTATATAAGGTGTATATATAGTATATAAGATGTATATATAGTATATCGATATAAGATGTATATATATATATAAGCTATATTCGATAAGCTATATATACATCTTATATACTATATATAAGATGTATATATAGTCTATACTATATATACATTTAATATATATATACTATACTATATATATACATCTTATATATATTATATAAGATGTATATATAGCTTATCGAATATACTATATATATACATCTTATATATAGTATATAAGATGTATATATAGCATATCGAATATAGCTTATATATAAATATACTATATATATATATGTGTATATATATATATATATATATATATATATATATATATATATATATATATATATATATATATATATATATATATATATATATATAAGATGTATATATAGTATACATCTTATATAAGATGTATATATAGCTTATCGAATATAGCTTATTATAGTATAGTATTTATATATATATATATATATAAATACTATACTATACTATACTATATATACATCTTATATAAGATGTATGTATAGTATAGTATATTATATATATTAGTCTAAAGACAAAAGGATGTTAAAAATAATATCTAAGTCTAAAGACAAAAATATTATAAAGAGATATGCCTTGTAATTTTATTATAGCATTAAAAAATATGACAATATCTTTCTTAGTCTTCATCCCTCTATGGAATGAGCACAACAAGGTGCTAATACCACCATTGAGAAGAAAAAGAAACTAATCAAGATCTGCCAAAATATAAGTTACATAATACATACTAATTTTTGTTCATACAAGTTACATGGTATCTCTTACAAACTTTATAAATCTATCAAGGTCCGGAGGAATTTTCGTTGGTGGTGGCGAAAAAGTTGCTTGGTCATCGCCACTTCCGGGCGAAGCAACATCCTCCGCAAGTTCAGCTAGCATTTCTTCGTAAGCTTCGTCTTCATCTGGTTGTGATTCAGCAAGTCCAAATTTCTTCTTTCCGACCGGATCCAATCTCTGAAAAGTACTGATTTTTCTAAACTCTCCCTCATAGACGCTTTATAATCACCGAGTTGAAGTCTTGCTTGACTGAAAGCGCTCTCTGATGCCACTGTTGAAGCTTGAATAGTTAAAATGTCTCGGGCCATCCTTGAAAGAACCGGAAAGTATTTTTCTTTGTCCTTCCACCATTCCAAAAGATTAAAGGAACCGTCGGGATTCACTTCCTCAATTCCCTGCGACAAATAAACTTCAAGCTCATTTAGTTGTAAAAAATCACTACTACTAGAACCTTGAGAATCCCTAAACCCCGCCCAAGCACTAAGTGCTCTTACTCCCGCAGTTCTTTTAGATGATTGAGAATCAGAAGAAGAATGAGTTGGAACATTTGGTCTAGCATGATTTAATGCAACTTGATAAGTATTAAAAATAGTTTGAGCATTTATTCTAATTGAGGCTATTGTTTCCGAAAGTTGAGACAATTCCTCATCTTTAAGTGCTAAACCATTATAAACAGTTTCATACCAAAAATGAGGACCTCCTAATTTCATACAAGGATTTAACAAAGCAGAAACACCATAAATAGGGGTAATAGGGAAAAAATATTTTTTAAACTTTTTTCTCATAGAATCAATAGCAAGTTTATAAATTTCTCCACCCTCTGAAAAATGAGCAAACAAATTTGCAAGTTCTGCAATATAAACTAAACAGTTAGAAATAGTAGGATAATATTGCCCAGAAAATTTATTTATAGCAATATGAATTTTTTCTAAAAATTTTACAAGTATTTTAACTTTAGCCCAATCCCTATTTGTAAGGTGATCATCATCATCTCTTACATGTGCATTAAATGTTGAGTTTATGGGGTTTCTATATTCATATGCAACAACCAAACTTTCATACATGTAATTCCATCTAGTTGGATAAGGTTTAGGAACCTTTCTTTCTCTTAGGGCAAATTCATCGCATCTTTTAAAATATTCTCTAAGTCTACTTCTACGGTTTGAATAAAAAAGCCAGTTAAGAGCCATTTTAACCTTTTTAATTTCAATATTTAAAATTCTCATACCATCACCCACAATTAAATGGTAAATATAACAAATATATCTAACATGAAAAATATCACTAAATGTAGGATTTAGCGTAGTGGTAAGCAAGGCTATAGCATTTGTGTTACCAGTAGCATTATCCATTGAAATTGACATTATTTTATCACTAATGCAAAAATATCTACAAATATCTATAACTGTGCTAGCAATAAACTGCCCTGTGTGACGTGAATTAATTATTCTATAAGAAATAATGCGCTTTTGCATTATCCAATCCTCATCAATCCAATGACTGGTAACAGTAAGGTAATCACAGTCGTTACCACTTCTACCAATATCAGTTGTAATAGCAACACGATAATTTATATGAGTAAATAAATAGCGCAAATATTGTTCATATTCATGTTTATATTTATAAATATCGCTCTTTATGGTTGTGCGAGGAAAACCTTTATAAGTATGATTAAAAAAATTTCTAATATAATGCACAAAGTTAGGATCAGAAGGAAAACTATAGGGTAAACACATAACAGTTACCATTTTTGCCAATTCTTCCCGATCTTTTTTTGGATCATAATATAAAATACTACCGGTAACAGTGTTAATTCCCGGTTGAAATTGATTTGAACCGGTACTAGGGTCAACCTGACTAGGAGTAGGTAGACTTTTCCCCTCGGCCAAATCTTTCAGATGAAGATATCTCACTTTATCTTGAGGGTATTTCATTATGTGTCTAGCCAAAGTTTCTTCTCCCCCCCCCCCCCCCCCCGCGATCCAAAATATTTAAAAACTGACTCCGTGCCACAAGTTTTACACTTAGCCTTATTTTCTGGAATTAGTTGAGTAAAAATGGCCAAACGGGAGATATTTCCGTCCGTTTACTAGGTTGTCTAGAAAAAGTAGGGGTAGTAACAAGAGTATCAAATGGGGCATCATTTGGATTAGCAGGGTTACCACTAGTTGGGTTAACATCAGGAGCAGGACTAGTTGGTGTATCATCATCCGGTTGAGTTTCATCAAAATCTATTTCCTCGTCATCATTTTCATCAATAGTTGGATTAGAATAAAGAGCATTCATTAATTCATGGTCTAATTGTTCACCAGATCTAATATTATGGCAAAATTGACTTTCAGTAAATTATAATAAACTATTATCGCTATCAAGAATAGCAGGTGTAGGACGTATATGGAGTTTGGTTCGGGGAGCCCGGGGCAGTGGGGGAGGAACAAATTGAGCACTAGATTCATCACTCTTGGATTTTCCCTTATTTTTACCAAAAAATTTTTTTAAGGAAGCCATCTTAATTAATAAAGTAATAGAAAATAAATAAAATAAATAAAATTATAATATTAAAACTTAAGAGTTGGAACGAGTTTACCGAATTGACGAACAACTTGTTGAAAATTGATTATCGTTGAAGACTTTAATTCACCAACTTCACAATTATTTCACATATTGTAACAATAAAGTAAGCAATAGTAGCAATTATAGAAGAAAATTAGAGAGAGATTGTGATAGATTGATGATTTTGTAAGAAAAAATGAAAGAATGATGGGGTATTTATAGTTGAAAATAGGGAAAAAGTGTAATTATAAAAAGTTTGGGATTAAAACAAAGTTGGGGGGGTTAAATGGCTATTTTATAAATAGCCAACGGCTATTTTTGACAGCCCAACGGCTATATTTTTTTTTTTTTAAAATAGTCGTTGGGACCATTTGGCCCGCTAAGGAACCGGGCCGGTCCCGGGCCTGACGGGCCCAAATCATAGGACCGGCCCATGAGACCGGCCCAGGCCCACTAAAACCGGGCCACACGGTCCTGGCCCGTTTAGCCCGTTTGGCCCACGGTCCCGGGCCTGGACTGGCCTACTTGCCACCCTTATATTGAGTGCTCCGACAAAAGTGAATACCATGTCAGGGCCCCTTTTGTGAGGGTCTCCCCTAACTTCTTCAACAAGATTGATTCAATCTCGTACGGAGGTGATATGCTCTTGAGGATCCAAAGTCCCATCATATTTTGGCAAGTCTGGCATTTTGAACCGCTTCGAGATCAACTCCAGTGCCGCGCTTGGTTTGAACGGCAACTAGGTGTACTTCTTTGAGTCTGTTCCTTTCAACACCGGCGGTGTGCACAATATTTGATCAATTCGGGCGTTTATTTCCCTCGTAAACTGTATGAGTTCGATTTTAAAGGGATCATTCTCGTTGTTGTTACCGGATCCGTCGTTGTTCCCTCCGGCCCTGTTGAAGCCGACCTCACCCCTTAGAGTGTTGTTATTAACCCTTTGTGACGTTTGGTTTGTGGGAGCACTGGGAGGAACTGGACCTCTACTATTTGCATTGTTGGAGGCACCCGACAACGTTTGCTTCAACTCCGTCATGACCTGATCCTGTCGCGAGAGATGGCCCATAATAGCCCTTTGTTGCTCCCTTAAGATTTTTACCGTTTCCACACCGTGCTCGTCTTCAACATCATCAAGAGTTGCCTCTCGAACGTGTTGTGGATATTGCCTGCCATGGACCGGAGTGGTTACGCCATCCTCGTTGCGGGTATCATTGATCGAATCTTCGTGCTGAGGCTGATTTCCTTGGGCCTCAATGTTGTGTGTGATGTTGACGCCGTTATCTATCATCTTTTATGATTTTTCGCTAAGAAACAAAGAATTAAACAAGTTAGTAATAGATGCAAGGATCAATCTAATTACGCAACTATCTAAGCCCCACGGTGGGCGCCGAACTGTTTACCCGTAAAATGGTACAGTTGAATTTATACGTGGTTTATAGACAAGCGAATCGATTTGATCCCAAAATGATAAATAAATTAAATAGAAATACAAGACTTAGCGTTGAAATCGAGGTAAGATAGCAAATAACTTGGTTCAGGGAGCAGAGCTTCCGAAGATAGTAGCAATAACAATAAATAAGAAATAAAGTGTTATTGAGCTTAGAATAATGTGTATAGCATGAGTTTGTGAGAAAAATCCTCCCCTTACAATGGTTGTTGAAAATCCCTATTTATAGTGACACCTAGGGAACAAGGTACGAGAATCAAACCCCTCTTAAATGACAATTATGAGGGTCATTGAAGAATGTGTAACGACAGATTATGAATGACATATTCTCTGTAACGGACTATGTATTTAATACTGCAGAATATTCTTCATTGAATGCTATCGGGTGACGGGCATTCATTTGTGTTCATGAGCAACATTCCCTTCGGGGCTTCCCGGTGCCAATAAATTTTAAAATAACATCAAAAATTTAAAATACAAAATGTCACTATATAAAATTAAAAATATTAGAGTATTATTTGGCCCAAGAAAGTGTGAAATGAAGAAATAAATGATATTCGATTATGTGAACCATAGCGTGGTAAGACGGATATTCACACGCAAGTACAGTTGCATCACTAAAAATTGTGTTTTTTAAGCTTTGGACCATAGAACTATAATATGCCACGTGCGTATTTGAATGTGCTCATTTGTCGCTCATTCCATTTGAGGTAAAAAATTAAATAATAATTCACTCGCTTGCAAAACTATTGTGGGCTCAGTCATCACGCCAAAAAAGTAGAAATAAATATATAAATAACCATAATTCATAGGGGAAAGTTCAAAGTCTTCTTCTTCCTTGCCCTTCCACTCTTTTCCTTTATGTGGTTCTCTCTTAAAACCCCAAATCCCTCTTATCAACTTATGCTTTGATCTGTGTCTTATTTAACTGAAGCTGCTTTGAGGTAATTTATTATTACTCGCATGGTTTTGTGAATTCGTTCAATTTTAATTACTGGGTATCCGAAATTGAGTTTCTTTTACTTATTGGAGGACTGACTAGTTATTTTGTTTTTTGTTTTCCCCTTCTTGTAGTTCAAATTATTGAGTATTTGCGTGACTCAGATGTGACCTTACAGTATTATTGTTTTGGTTGGTTATAGAGTGGTTTCGGGAATAAGGGATAATTAAGTGAAATTTTTGAATTTGTTATATGGTGATTATTTTTTATATTGAACATGGTGATAGATTGTGGTGGGATTTGGGGAAGGAAGCTCTTTTCAGTGTTGGGTTTGAGATGTTATCCTCAACTTTGTTTAACAAAGGTGGAAATTTTGGGGTTTAGTCCCCTCTTTGTTTTTCTCTGAGCTTCTGTTGGAAGTATATTAATCAATTAGTATGAAATTTATAATCGGGGACTAGCCAAGTGGAAAACTGGAAAAACAGATATTGGTATCGATGCCATATTAAACCAAACGAGCGAGACATTGTATTGTCTCTAATCTCTATGTAGCATTTGATTCTCACCAGTGTAAGTAAAAGCAGGTAAGGTGATCATTTGGTGTTAAGGGCTTTCTTTAGGTTTTTCTCCCGTTGCATATGAGATTAGTAAGTCAGAATGCTTGTTGCCTTTTTGCTTGCTTTGTTAAAGTGGAGTAATGTTTAAGGTTTTATCTTTTGACAGATGGAGGACGGCAAGATGTCTGAGGATATTTTGACTTCAGCTGCGGCATTTGTTGAAGGTGGAATTCAGGATGCCTGCGATGATGCTTGCAGCATATGCCTTGAAGCATTTTGTGACAGTGATCCTTCTACGGTACGTAGTTCACATTATCCCGTGTTACTGTGAACAGAATTGGATTTATAATGAAGTAATATAATTTTTCAACTTGCAGGTGACTGGTTGCAAGCATGAGTTCCATCTTCAATGTATTCTTGAGTGGTGATCTAAATATTCCCTATTAATTTGATATCTCATGTCTAAACTGTTCTTTCACTCATCTCTAGGATGCATAGTGCTTTTTTATGACTTCCCAAAAAGGTGACATTTTGCGGACATTGATGGCTGCCTAAGGGCCTTTATTGTTCCTCTAATGTTATAAAGATGAGTTGTGGGCTTTCTTGCTGAAAATTAGAATGCTCTATGAAGTGCCTCTGGTGGGAACACACAAACTAGATGTAGAGTATTTTGACAATGTTAAAGATCCAAATACTGCAATTAAGAATGTCATTGGGCTTTCTCAATTAAAAAAATGACTTGGGGCTTTTGGAGTTTGTCTTTTCTTGTGATATATTCCTTTGTTGCCCAACTTTTGGGTTCCATGGTTTTCTTGGAGGATTATATGCTCCTACTTGAGCAGTTTACTTGAAGATGTAAGAGAAAGGCGGTCATTATGATTTCAGCATTGTGATTCTTTCTGATTAATAAGATACACATAAATAAACGATGCTTGATGTTGCTCACTGATTGTATAGATGATGTGGAATGTATTCACAATTGATGACTGAGAAAAGGGTGTGACATCCATAGTTTTTATCCATGATTTTTGGCGTTTCATCTTATCTATTAAGCTTTTGTACCCAACTTCCTGCAAAGGAGGCTCAAAGAGCAGGAGGGGGTTTGTTATTACCGTTGGTTCCTTCTTGTGCCTGTTTAGGACGATAAAAGAGTGAGCAAAATAATGATAAATGACTTCTTGATGCACCAAATATCTCCTATTTACCATTGTTTCAACCAAATTCATTTGGAAGGTTAAACTTAAGTGGCATTGATCAGTTGAATCATGATTGTATCCGCTATTTCTGATATTAAAATTAGAAAAAGGTAAAATTGGAGCATTTGATTTTCTCTTCTTCTTTTTTTTTTTTTAAATTTAAATTGTTGGAACAAAGTTTTATTCCTTCAAATTTGTATTTGTCATGGAAGATTATCAGTTGATAGATTATGAATTTTTGGATCTTTGGTTGTATATGCTGCAAATACTGAGACTAAAGGCACGCATAGAGCTTAATTTGAAAGCACTAATATCCTGAATAATTTTAATGTATGTGCTGTAGGTGTCAGCGAAGCTCCCAGTGCCCCATGTGTTGGCAGGCTCTCAGCTTGAAAGACCCTAACAGGTTCGGTCTTATTCTCAAATCAGCCACTTGTTTATCAGTTTGTGATCTTTCTTAGTCCTCCTTCAATGCTATTGATAAATGTGCTTCTCTTTCAGCCAGGAATTGTTGGATGCAGTAGAGCACGAGAGAAACATCAGGATGAATCCTCCTAGAAACACCACAATCTTTCACCATCCAACTCTAGGAGATTTCGAATTACAGCATGTTAGCATTTCTGAAGTCCACAAAAGTTTTTTCTTCTTATAAGCTGTTAATGGTCCATTTTGTGACAAAATCTTGTGGTGTGTTTCTTTCACAGTTACCTGTAAGTGCAACTGATTCTGAACTTGAAGAGCGTATCATTCAGCACTTAGCTGCTGCCGCTGCCATGGGAAGGACACGCCACCTTGCCAGAAGGGAAGGTCAGCGAGGTAGGTCATCAGGTCAAGGTCGTCCCCATTTTCTGGTGTTTTCAACTCATCCAAATGCTCCTCCTCCTGCTGCTGCTGCTGCTGCTGCTTCATCTTCTACTCAAAGGGGTGGGGGTGGACCCACTCCTGCAGCCTTGGTTTCTGGTCAGGATTCTCCAATTGTTGCTGTTGGAGAAGGTTCTGGACAACTAGTCTCTCAACCATCTTCTTTTCAAGCTGATCAGGTTTCTGCCTCTGGGTCAGGATCAAATGCTGCTGTTAACCAACTTGGGACTTCGTCAAACAATAGGTGTGTTTATTTGTCAAGCTTGGTTGAGAGTTTTGATGGTTCCTCTTTTCTTTTGTTCTATGTGAGTTACATAATTATAGTCATGGGAATGGATCCTCCAAAACTAAAATGAGTTTGCAATAATTACCAAGAGAAAGCCGGCACCCTCACCCTTTCTAGATAGGGGCACAACAAAAAGGCCTTCTCGTGGATTCTTCTTAATTCCCGATCACCATGAATGAAGAGTTGGTGAACAAGATGCATAACATATCTTAAATCTTGAATTTTAGGGGGGGGGGGGGGGTAAAGGGCAAAGAGCAAAAGACAAATAAGGCCGATATATTCTTTTATTTTGCTTATTATTGAGTTATGGTATTGTAGGAGGACTCCTTTTCAATCTTCTCCTAACCATCAAGACAGAGCCGGACCATCAGATTTTCAGTCTTTTTCAGAATCTATAAAGTCTCGACTTAGTGCAATGTCAATGAGGTATCTGGAAACTCTAATATCATCTCTTATAACTGTTCAGGTAACTTCTGAAACATCAGAAAATGTTATTTGTTTGTAAGCCCTATTTACTTGTTTTTATCGTTGTTTTTTAGATACAAAGAATCTTTAACAAAGAGTTCAAGGGGTTGGAAGGAGAAGTTTTTCTCTCGCAACAGTTCGACGTCAGACCATGGTCTGGAATCTAGGAATGAAACCAGTGCAGCTGTTGCCACTGTATCACACCTGATGGAGCATCTGGAAACCACAGACAGCAGAGCCAGTTCTGCTGAATCAAATATATTGGAGGAGACTTTACCTATTGGACGTGCTGAGCAGCATATACCTGAGATTGATGATACCCATTCTTTAAATGAGGATAATAGGCAAGCCCCATGTGCTGCAAGTTCTGGTTCAAACTAAGTTCTGAATGAATCTGAGCATTTTCTCTTAAAGGTAACTTGTCTTCTGTATCCAATTCATTTTAGTCTCTCCACCCTACTCCAAACACTCCACCACCAAAAAAAGTTAAAAGAAAGAAAAGAGAAACCTAGAACAAAACAAAAGGGGAGAAAGAACTTTAGAGAAAGAGAAGTTTTCTCCATGAATATTACATGCTGATGGCTTTTGTAGTCCCCAGTGACTTTAGGGCGCTTAGCACCTAGTGCTGCTAGATATGATGATAGGATCTGCCTATTGTATGTCAAGTGTATACTGATTGACACAGAAAAGCCTTGTTGTGTCGAGCAAGTTGGTATAGCAGCATAGCATTGAGCATATTGACTGACCTTAATTGTTACGTGGCTTCTGCTGCTACCTGGAATATCCACATGACTAGAAGGTATCTCTATTATGAGATGTATATTTTGGTCAGTGTCAGTCTTAAAGAAACCATTGCTATTTTGAGGATAAACTTCTATCCTTATCTTGTAAATTCCAGATGCACCACCAGAACTTGTATTTTTGGTATATAAAAGTGCATTGGGAGGCTTGGAACACATGCTAGAGTTCTTGGACTCTCATATGTAAATTGTAAAGTCTTAGAATTCCCCAATCACTTTTGTAACATGCTATTACCTTGTTGGTGCTACGAAATTAATAAAAAAAATTCTGCCTATAAAAAATATGGAGAGAGACCTTCAATTAACAAGAATTTGATGTATGGTGTCTGAAGAGTGAAGAGGATGGTAGATGATATTATAATCAATCTGGTACCAGTGTGAAACCTTACAATCGAGTTTATTTCTATGGGGATATGAGTTGTAGGCTCGTGGTCCCACCCCAAAAATGTTCTGAAAAAGAAATTAAAGTTGGTTTATGTAATACAGTTGCTTTAGCTAAATGTTTTTTGCTTTCCAGGAGCCGTTTTTTCCCTTTACATTTTTCTTTATTATGTTTTGAGTTTTTCATCTATGGTGGTGATGACATGACCTGACTATCAATGGAGTAGTATGGGTTTTGAAGTAGCTTACATGGTGTGAGCCCTCATCCTTCACCAGTTGGTTAGGGATCAAATCTTACCTTGTCCTCTATGGGTTCTCAGAACCTTGTTGTGGATGTAGCCTCTTGAGAAAAGCCCTTCTGCTTTTACGAGTATGGTCTAGAATGGTCTTCTTTATATTCATTTTTTCCTGTTAAAGGCCTTCAAAATTGCTGCTGGGTGATAAATAAGTAGACAATCCAATGATGTGATCACTGTTCTTCAGCAGTAGTGGGGTTCTCTTTGGACCTTTTTTACCCCGAATGGCCTAGAGTGGTTAGAAAATTGAGCTTGTATATTATATCATGAGTATAGTAAATTTAAAAGAGAAAAGAAAAAAAGAAGGCGGGGCAGGAAAGGTTTCTTAATGAGTTGTTTAGTAGCAATTTGCATGTTCGATGCATATGACTGTTTCCTCTAGAATGATTTATATGCTTTTCAATCTAACACGCAGTTACAATCTTATGGGGGAATTTAGCGATCTTCTTCTCGCTCTCTGCCCCCTTGAACAAATCTGTGCTCTTTGCCCTTGTGACAACTTTACTATGTGTCTTAAATTTGTTTATCTACGGACATCCTTTCAGAATTTGAATTACTGCTCTTCCCTTGTCCGTAGGTTCTGCAATTCACTGCCTAATATTGGTTAATTAACTTTGTGGAAGATTCCATTTTTATATCATGGATATTTTGAACTTCTAAGAAGCTTTGGTTAAACTATATCGCTTATATGCTAGGAATTGTAGTAGTGTGCAGAACTGCTCCTGATGGTTTCTTTGAAAGTTCTTACTTTCGTTGTGAATTGTTGTGACCAGACAGTTCTCGGATAAGTTGACAAGGCACTGATAAATGCTAAAGCTAAAATCTTGTGATCACAGCTTACAAAGGTTGGTTAGTTTCACAATCATGAAGAACTTGTCAAACATTTCCATCTATGCGGATATTATGTTCTGACCAATATCAAGCCATGTTTGAAGTGGTCTTACTAACACCATAGACAAAGAAGTTTTTGGTGTCTTCCTATGACTTCCTTTTAGCACTATACAGTATAAACCTGAATTCCTCTAATCAGCTAGCAGAAGGAAGGTTATATTATCTGCATTTTTCTTGCAGTACCTTACATTCTAACATATATATATATATATATATATTTTTTTTTTTTATTGTGTGGATAAACAACACTATCTGTCTATTACAATGAATTTTATATGGTTTTTCTCTCTTCATCTATCAGGTGAAACACCAATGATATATGGTTTGCATCTTATTGGATCTGTGGTAAATCCTAATACTTTGAAGTGCAACACTGAATGTAGCCTGCTTCAATAAAATAGGAGGGATAGATGTCATCATTTGGTCCAAGCCGTATATATGTATGATAATATAGATGTAAATCGGCCCATTCTAGATAGTGCTGATGAATACAACTGTTTTCTTTAATCTTACATGAACCCTCCTTTGTAATCTTCAAATTGTTGGACAGTTACTTGACCAAATCTTTTTTGGATCCAGTAGCACTGCAAGTTCACTTTTAACACAGTTTTGAGTTAACGTTTATGTATATTTTGATTAATATTTTTCGAGCTGCCTTCTGTAATGTTTAGATGTATGACTTGTGAGTTGTGATCACACAAGGAGCCTTCCTATCTTTGTACGCACTAGAACTTTATCTTGTAGAAGCTTTTTATGATTTCATCTTTTTTCTTGCTAAGTTTTTTATCTAGAGTTTTGTGTATTGGCTTGCAAGTGATTACACAAAAAGGCAGATAAAACGGGTGGCAAATCAAGTGGTGTTTACTCTTACTTTTTCTTTTGTTATTTTGAAGGGCAAGATGAACATATATAATGCTCTGTGTTTTTCCAATACACAGTTACTTGATGGAGTTTGACTTACGCAACTTGTTCTAGATGCCTTCCAAGATATCTGAAAGTACCTAGTATGTTAATGTTCCAATAAGCTTTTTGTATGTTGATTGGGTGATCAATAGCGACGCCAACATGTATAGCACAACCAATGTGCTCAACAATAGAAAGGAGAGAATTTTAGAAGCACACTTTAATTTGTCTCACACAAAAACAAAAACAGAAAACCTTGTATAGTTTAATGTAAATAACAACGGGTTGGTCTCTGAAACCACAGGATTGTTCTAAAACCAGCTTCCAAAAGAATAAAATGTCCAGAGAGAACAGAGTCGTTTGGTCTTTTCTCTCTTCATCTATCAGCTATAAAATTTCAACAGAATGCCAGAGCGCCATTTGCAATACACACCTGGTCGCCAAAAGTACAGACATAGAAGCTAAATGAGACTACTCGAATTTCTTAATTAGAGAGAGGTCAGTCAGCATTTTCTCGATTGCTTCCTCGTCAAGTGCGCGTCCCCTATTCTGTAAACACAGGAAGGATGTCCGTTAGCCCGAGTTTGATAAAGAGAAATAAGAAGATTTACTGCTAGATAACAATTGAGGAAAATGAAAAAATTTAGGATTTGACTCTGAACCAAAGCTCATTTTTCTAAAGATCCTTCAGCCTTCTGGTGAACCAATATTAGGACCGCACACAGGACGTACAAGCAGCTCTAAATAAGGTTGATGCTATGCCTCAAACACCAAATAATACACAGTGAAACTAACAGATCAGAATTTCAAAACCAGCCACAAAATGTAAAAACTCTTGAACGTTAATCCCTTAGTAAGACAATCAAAAGCCCCCTTATTGGTGTAGAAATTGTTTAAGCCCATCTCAAGCACTTTGGTTGTGTTCTTTAAGTTGATAAAATTCTGAAATTACTACAACTCTAGATATCTGCAATCCTATAATTCTTATGTTAGAATCTGGAGTTTTCTATCAGATGAATTACTACAGAACAGCACCAAATGTGGTGAGAAACCAGACATTATTTTCACACAAGCCAGAAGTGCATGCAGTTGAAAGCTAGGCAATGAAATACACCAAGGAAACCACTCCCAAAATGTTTAAGACGTGAAACGCAGATTTATAGTGATTTGACATGGCTTCATAACACTTCCAAGTCCTTGTCGTGATCCTTTTTTCTTAAACTTCACACATCTCATGTCAAATACTAATTCATATATTTTTAACTAGTTATTAACCCAAAAAACACATTACGTTGACAAGCTGTCTGGCTTAAATAAACATGATGACAAATTTGAATCAGCAGGTCATTATTTCTAGCTCAATTATCTGTCATGCTTGGTCATGGTGATTTGAGTTTTAAACAATGATCCTGGGCTTCACTCTTCAGAAAAACTAAAGGCAATAGTTCAGAAATAGACTGGGTAACAAAACCAGGCAGTGGAGGGGTAGAGAGAAAGAGTATTGTTTTATCTTGAAAGATTGACTAAATATCTACTAACATTGAATGAAATGACACGTGAGTACCTTGATGGATGGGACCATGGCAATACCTTCCTCAACAGTCTCTGGGCAAAGATTCCCCAGAACACAGAGCTGCACAACATTCAAACTTATAAACTATAAACTAGAGTTTCCGTGAAGATATAACAGAAGTACGAGGATAAAGTAATTCCAAAAAATTAAAAAGACAGATACTTACCTCGAATTCAGCAAGTGGATACCTACTAAGGATCCTGAATTGAGGTTAAGATTTACATTCTATGAAAGGACTGGTTCTTGTATTTTCACAAATGCATGAATGTCAAAAAGAGATATACTGAAGTTTTTTCACGATAAGCCACAGGTAGGAGGATACTCTCGAGCTTGTCTAACAGCATCAGGGTTCTTGTACCGACTGAAACGCTTCACATATTGCAGTGACTTTTCAAATACCCTAGACGACAAAGGTAACCAATTAACCAAACTTGAGAATGTAATAGCTAAGCACATATTATCTCTCCACACATATTTAGACGTCGAAAGCGTAAACCACTTCATTAGATTCTTGCCTCCTTTCTAAAAGGGGGGGGAGAGAGAGAGAGAGACAGAGAGAGCATATTTCAACCAGGGCCGGCTGGAGCCTAAGGCCACTAAGGCAATGGCCTTAGGCCCCCAAAATACTTCCCCAAAATTTATAAATAATATTAAATTATGCACTATTGATAGAATTTTTAAATCATTTGGTTAAATAGTTATAGCTAAAAGTTTTACACATCTTAAATTGTTGTTACTAGCTGTTTCATGTCTTTAATTCGTCCCAACTTAAATTGATCTTCTTACAATGTTAGTTTAGAACAACTTTTCTTAATTCTTTGAGTGCCTTTGTAGACATTTTTCAAGCTACATTGATAAGTAACTATTAAAATTCGTCCTTAACATTGAATGAATCTTGAAATATAGTAGTTACTACAGTATCATTTGTTTCAACTTATATTTAGAATTAAAAGTGCTAAGAGAAACTGTATAAGTAGAAGAATACTCTAATTGGCAAACTCAATCAGGTAAAAAGTGTTAATTCAATTACCGTTACAATTACTATATCAGTTGCCTCGATTGAAAAAGTTTTTCAAAACTAAATCAATAAAGTTCAACATGATAACACAAGAGAGATTAAACAAATTGGTTAGACATTGACAATAATTAAAACTGATTATAACTTCTTTAGATTTCGATAAATTATACTCCCTCCGTTTCAAATTAGACGAGGTACTTTCCTTTTTAGTCTGTTCCAAAATAAATGACACATTTCTAAATTTGAAAATAATTCAACTTTAAACTTTTCATTTTACCCATGTTACCCTTAATGAGAAACTTTTATAACCACAAAAATGTCATGACCCCACAAAACTTTTATCCTTATGCCTTTAAGACCACAAGTTTCAAAAGTCTTCTTTTTTTCTTAAACTCTGTGCCGAGTCAAACTACCTCATCAAAATTGAAAGGGAGGGAGTACGAGAAAAAAAAATTAAAAATTTTAAGGCCTCACTTTTTATTTTCGCTTTAGGCCCCATATTATGTCGAGCCGCCCCTGATTTCAACATCAGGGTAGCATAGTTTCCCTTAAGAAAATCTCATTGCATTTTGCCGTAAATATGAACATGAAAATTCCACAAAGTGGTTGTTAACAGTGATATGAAGGAGGACATTTACAACTTGTCACAGACACATTGTGAAAGGAGCAGATTACCCATTTTCTTATGAACTAATACTTTTACTGATGTGATGTGTGGATAGAACCGATACAAGAGGTATATCCGTATACCAAAAGAGTAAAGAACCTAAACCAAAAAATGATTCTCTAGGAATCTCAGCCAAGCACAGAATACCAACTATTTCATATCAGATAATCCAGTTTGCATTTTAAAGAATCTACTGAAGCATGGCAAAGTCTGAGCATTTACTGACATATCCTGGGCATCTAGATTTATACACATACTGTGAAATCTGATTCGTTGGATCTTCAGACATCTGTTGAAGCTGCTCGTACTTGTGTTCAAGAATCAACGCGACTTCACAATTCATTAGACATTTGGCCTTCAAAAACTCTGAAACCAAAGTAACAATTTTTTTATTGAACTTCATCAACAGATATGCTGTTTGTATGCTTACGAGCAGGAGAAAGACTACAGACTTTACACGATTTATAACATGAATAGTTGGAGTAAAGCTGGAGGGATGAGGGGTGGGGTGGGGGGTGAAGGGCCAATATTCTTCTCAATGATTGGCTAACAAAGGGTGGGGGCACACAATTAACCACCTCCATCCAGCTTCGCAGAATGAAAATGTGAGCGGAGAAATTGTCTTTTAGCTTATAACTATTGGATTTAATATGGAAATGGATTCAGAAAATTATCTTCATACTTAGCAGAGTATCTTCATGTCAACTCAATCTCTTTCCGTTCACGTGATCCACATAACTGCTCAAGGAGTGATTTCCCAAGTTCTCCTCCTCACCCCTCTTCTGCTTTCAGGGCCCAAATAATGCCTCCAGAGAATTTGGCATTACCTAGCCATGGCCAAAGGATTCAGCACAAGTTCCATTCACCACGGATGAGAATCTTCAACATCCTCTCCCATTTCTTTGCACAAGACTGACAAGCATTCCTCTTTGCTTCCTAAAATTCTCATCCGTAAATATGGCACTCCAAGTAGCTGTCAAATTAGAAAAATTGACCTCCTTCAGAACCGTACTGCCTCACACTGTCTGGGTAGGATTCAGTATACTGGTATAGAAAGACCAACGTAAAAGACTGGCTAATCCACCTAAAGGAGTGCCTCCCCTCCTCTTGATCTTGTATTCCTCCTAAATTTCACATTTCTCAAAGAAAAAGACGAATGCAGTACACTAATATAATTTCCTCCACTTCATGCCTCAAAAATAGGATCTATTCCCCGAACAGATAATTTCATCACCAAACTTACAGAAAACAATTTCAGAGAGTAACTAACCAAGTAGGTAATGCTTTTAAAAGGCTCATCAGAATATGGATGCTAAGTAGTTTAAATTAGGCATATAGTGAAGCTAGCATTTTGAAGTGATTATTAATGATCAGCATCTATGTAAAAAAAGCAGCCTGTTTCTTTTGCCAAATAAAAACAAATTGTAATATCAAGCATTTTCTCATGAACATTTAAACCAATATTAAGAATCACATGCACCATATAGTAACCTCAGCCAAATAACTATTGTATTAGAAAATATCCTAGACGCAGCACCAAAAGAAGAGGGGAAAAATCAATTAAAATGCTATATAATCCATAATAAGAAAAAAAAATTGGGGGGGGGGGGGGGGGGGGGGGACAAATAGCTTGCTGATAAGACTCGATTCCCCTTTGCATTTATGATTAAAATTGGAAAAACAATCTGCTTTTATGAGTAAAATTGAGAAAAAATTTTTTTTTTTTTAAAAAAAAAAAAAAAACCTTTTTGGGCTGCATCAAGAAATCGACAATAAGCTATCAAAATCCAGGGTAAGCTACCTAAAACCAGAAGTGATTATTGCATAACGTACAAATTTAAATAGAAGAAATAAATTTTCGAGACAAAAAACATAAAACTGCAACTCTAAATTCAAATAGAAAACAAAAGAACTATATAAGTATTAAAACTCAATTTTGCAGATAGTTAGGCAGTTCATATTACAATGATACCGATTTATAAAGTGCGTTAGAGGAGGGTGATTATTTACCATCACCGATTTTGAGCTCAGCGGCATTTTCTTCTTCTTCTCCTGACATCTTTCAGACAAGATAACCTACTAGAAAAAGCAGCGAATCGAAGGAGCTAGCCTACTTTTAAAAGGCAAAATTCGAGAATTTGAAATTTAGCTTTATGTCCTCGAAAGTTCTGAAAATACTAGAAACGCCACAGAAGAAATCCTTCTTCTACGAATACTCCCTTGAGAATTAAAAATTCTATTGTCACTACAAAGATATCACGTGTCTTATTCAGTGATCTCCGGTGTTAGTTTTTACTTTTTATTGATCTGTGAAAAATGATTGTATAAGGAATATAGGGTGTGTTTGGTATAAAGGAAAATGTTTTCTTGGAAAATAAATAGTAATTTTATTCATTTTTCGGTGTTTGGTACGCAAATTAAGAAAAATAACTTATCAAGAGTATTCATAAATAATTTAGATACAATAAACATGAAGTCATAAACTTTCGAACCAACAACCTTTCGAACCCACAAATTTCATAAACTTCCGAACCGCTAAACTTTCGAAACCGCGAAATTTCGAACCCGTAAACTTTATAATTTCTAAACCCGTAAACTTCCAAACATATAAACCTCCGAACTCATAACTTTGGAACTTGTAAAACTTCGAACCTGTAAATCGAAAGATGAAAAAACTAAAACTGAAAATATATATAAAAAAATATTTTTTTTTCCGGAGGGTGCAGAAAAACAAAAAAACAGAAATTTGAAATAATAAAAAAAAAAACTTTTTTTTTGTTTTTTTTTTGTACGAGGTGGGGGCAGTGGTGCAGAAAAAAAACAGAAATTTAAAAATTACAAAAAAGAAAAAAAGTAAAAAAAAAAAAACTTTATGCGGGGTGGGGGGCAGTGGGGTGGGTGGTGCAGAAAAACAAAAAAATAAAAATTTAAAATTATAAAAAAAAGTAATTTTTTTTCCGGGGGTGTAGGGTGGGTGGTGACGGAAAAAAAACTGAAATTTGAAAAGAAAAAAAAAACCTTTTTGGAGAGAGTGATGGGGTTAGGTGGGTGGATGTGAGGGTGTGGGGTGGGTGGGTGAGGGTGGGAAGGTTGAAAAGGAGTTTTGAAAAATGTTTTCCTCTCCTGATAAGGAAAATATTTGTTTCCTCCAATTGAAGGAAAATGAGTTCATAAAGAAAATATTTTTCAAAATATTTAAGACAACCAAACATGAAAAAATTAAAAAATATTTTACGGAAAATATTTTCCTTCGTACCAAACACACCCATAATCAACTACAAAAATAAATCTTCTGATATTTTCAAGAGGTATGATGTAATTAAAAAAAGCACACAATGAAACTAGTAATTTCCCAACTACATGCTTAATTAACTTTAATTGGCTTCCTGTCATATAGTCAACAAGAATTTCAATTATGAAAATACGTGCGTGGAAAGAAAAATGTGTAAAGAAATAAAAGAAAATCATTTTAGGATTCATTTCATTAAGAGGTGATCTAATTAATTTGGCCAAAAGAATGGCTGAGGACTGGCTCAAGTGATACTGTTAATGTTATAGATTGTTTCCGATTAGCGTGAAAGATGCATTGGTTATAAAATTAAATTAACTTGTTTGTGTTACTGCCAAGATATTCCTTGTTTATGTTAGTTTATACTAGTGCGAATGCGAATTCAGTTTATGACTTATGAGGCATTGTAAATTTTGAAGAAAAGAAAAATGTTGTGTAAATTGAAATGGATTAAAAGAAATGTTCTACGAAATAAGATTTTTTATGTCTTGGAACCGTTTTGCATGTACATATTTCTTCCAAAACAGCCTAATGAGCTTTCAAATTCATGTAAAAACTTGAGTCAAGGGAAGCTCAACTTATTATTTAAAGGTGTGATGATAATTAATTTAAAGTACTTATTACAATTTTGGGGTATAACCAATTTTGCTAATGAGCTTTGTTATTTTCAACGAAATTTTGTTATCTTCAAGTTTCTTATTTTCTTTTGCTTTCTTTATTTGGTGTTTGAATTGCTTCTACTCTGCTAATGTGATGGAAATCTCTTCATAACTGCTGAACTAATAGAAGATCGCACTATTTGTTAAGTGCAGATGATTTGTTCCTAAAGAAAGGAACACACAATCAACAAGAATGACAACAAACCTTCTTTCTTTCATATTCTAATTATGCTTCTCTTGGAAAAAAGACTCTAGTGTTCAAACCAAACTATTAATCAAAATTTTGGACATAATGCGGCTGTTCATATGCTCAAATTTCCAAGTAGGAAAGAAATGAACTCTAACTTTGTAAACATATTGATCATCTTTTGAAAGAAAACTGCTAAAAGTTGCATTTCCACTAGAACAATTCAGTAGAGAAAGATAAACAGACAATTCCAAAGTCGAACACCGCTTGGATACAAAAATCCAAGTCACTTCCTATAATTTGAACAGAGCGACTGATTATTATTCCTGAAAACAGAAGTTCATTGACATTTAACACCAAAGCCAAACTTAAAACTGTCCTTTGATCTGGGATGAGAGGCGACAATTAAGACTGTTCTTCAACCTTCAACCTTGTTCTGCCACCATTCCATGAATTTCACCTGGGCAGCCATGGTGTCCAGCCTATATAGCTGCAACCAGTGGCTGGCAACTTCCTGTCCAAATGTCCAGCCAAAGACAGCTCCAGCTCCAAAAGACAGTGCGGTACCTACAAAAAAGAACATCAATAAGCACTAAAATCATTCGTCTTAATCAGTCCATGGCTCTACCAAAACCTTGGTTTTAAGCAATAATCTTGGGTTTTTTTTTAAGATAGTAAATCTTGGTCGTAAACAAAACTAATACAGTGAAAGCCTGTTCTGTTTCGTGTTCTCCACAAAATTATGGTGAAATCTGGAATATGTTTAACTAAAAGTAGCAAAGACGTCAAATCAGGTTTTTGAATTCCAAACTAGGAGACACTGAGTATAGAACCTGAACTGTATCAACTTTGAGGGGGGGAAATGGTAACGATTAAAATAGTCCAAACACTTTAACAATTAAGTAAACAGAAGTGTTTCTCTCTAACAGCTTAAACTTTTAGATGAGATGGTCACACAGTTTAACAATTCTCTTATAAAATGAAATTATATAACAGTCGGTCTGTGCAAGATTTTGTTACTTTCAGACCTTTGGACACAATTGAAAATAAGCGGCATCCAATATTTCCTTACTGTGTATCATCTGAACATGGACAAAGATGCAAGAAGAAATCAATCGAGTAAGATTGAAAATTGCCACATCAGTGGAAAATAGTCTTACAGACGCCAACTATAGAAGACCACGGAACAGATTTGAACATGTTAACATGTCAGTTTTAGCTCACAAGTATGCAGTCAGAGGTAGTACGCACAGAGAGAGAATCATAAAGTGTATAGGTCTTCTTATGGAACACACACACTGGGAAGATTACAAACGGAAGCTGAAGAAGGATAGGACTGCGAGGATGAAGCCTTATGTGAATTAGGACACATAGAGTTTCACTAGATAATGCAGCAATGGTTCGAAATTATATTGCTTCTTTCCGGCTTAATTCATATCTGAAACAGAGGGAAAATAGTGGGCTTTTAAGGGTTTTATGGTGATATAGCAACAGAGAATTTCTGAGATCTAAAGAGAACTGACATTTAAGTCCTTCTAGGCACTTGTTCTGAATGTCTGACATATTACTGTGAAAAACCCCGAGTATTCAACCAAAAATCTTAAGGCGACTGGTGGATTGAACTAAGTCATTTAAACTCTTCTGGATTCCCTTTTATCCCCGATATGAGGCTCTATATAACTGAACAACCCTTATGCATGTGTAACCAGATTTTGGAATTCAAATGTGAAATTTAATGCAAACTTACAAGTATGATAATCTCAATAACCCTTATGCACGTGTAACCAGATTTTGGAGTTCACCTGTGAAATTTAATACAAACTCACGAGAATAACAATAGACTTGCCAACAATTGGCTCTGATACCATGCGTACAAGACAAGGCACACCTATTTATACATGTTAAACACATAAACATATGATATTGTCCGATATGGACAATATCTACCATAAAGTTATGACGTCAAATAATCTTTAATTCTAAAATTTTGATATTAAAACTTTACACACTAACATAAACAATACTACAAAAATACTTAACCTCTTTGAAAAGACATTTTTGACTATCGTGTGGCAAAGCTTCTCGTAAAAGCACATTTGCCAAAACATTTATGAAAATAGTTAGAATCCTAGATAACTTATTCCTGGAGCCTCTGGTTCTTAAAAGACTTAAGTGCTTAAATATTTATGCAATGCATTCGTAAAAACATGACAGCAATGTGGGTGGGAGTGGAGCAGGGATCAAGTACAACATACCATGCAAACTCCTGGAGTACTTCCAAGCAACACCTGCAGTTGAAACAGCTCCGATTATGCCTCCTACAGCACTGATCTTTGCTGCTTCCCTAGCAGTCCTCAGCTGGAAAGAAGAGTAGAACATAGCACATCAACTTGAATTGGTTAAAGGGAAAAAAATAGAGGAATGGTTCCTGACAAACAGAAAGAAAACAGAAACAGTAGGATCATCAGAGGGAAGAAAGGCAAATTTATGCAACTTCATTTGTTGGCAAATTCCTGAGACGAGGGTCTATTGGAAACAGCCTCTCTATCTCCACAAGGTAGGGGTAAGGTCTGCGGAGACAGTACCCTCCCCAGACCCTACTATGTGGGATTATACTGGGTATGTTGTTGTTGTTCATTTGTTGATCCCATACCCTCCTGCTCACAGTGACAGACTGACCAATAAGCAGTTAACATGCACAAAAAGAGAGAGAGAGAGAGAGAGAGAGAGAGAGAGAGCAAATGTTAAATTCTCATTCCAAAACTTGTGGTAATGCATCACAACTAGTTTAAAGACGGTGCCCAGTAGCTCAGACCGGATATAGAGACGAACGAGGACTAAAGCAGCTAAACTGAGGTAGGTGGACAACTTCTCTTCTTTTTCCTTCGTTGGTGCTGGTTTGTGAGAGGATATGAGAATTAACAGATTTTGGGGTAACCTCCCGAAGCATACGGACAGAAATTTTAAGAAGTGGTAATTGCCCTTTGTATGCCCACTTCTCTTTCTCATTTCCCCTCTCCCTGACTTCTCTCATACTCTTCGGAAGAGGGAAACAAAGAGACAAACAAAGAACTGTTTCAAAATTCTTCTCTTTGTTTGCATTAATTGAAGAAAAGAAAAGAAAATGAAACAGAGGTAGTTATACCTCAGCAACCTAAAACTATATTTGAACAGGATAGAAAAAGGTAAAATTTTATGTTTCTCCACCAATAAGTCAAACTGGTGTCCTTATTAGTAACTTTTTTCTCATAACTATATGTATCTTTATCAGCTGCAAATGCTCAAAAGAGTTATAAGGAAACATGGAAGGAGCCTGATAATGTTCTATTCTCCATGGCTGGGCTACTCTTCTTGTCTTTTACCCAGCTTCCGAATTTGAAGCATCAGCAAAAAGGGCCAGGCAAGAGTGATGGTGTCCAAGAGAAAGGGGTGCTGGGTTTTTGCAGTGGTGTAGGGCGTGATTATTGAGAGATAAAAGAAGATTCACTTTAAAATAAGAAAAAGAAGAGAATGGCAGAAAAACCATGGCTATTTGAAAAATTAGGAAGACGGTGAACGGACTTCTCTTTTATTGTAATCTTTTAGCAGGGAGCTTGGGATGGGCCCAAGTAAAGGCCAGCTAGTATCCTATAGTGCGCTCACTTTCTTTTGGTATCTTTCGCTTGGAACCTAATCCGCGAAATGGATACAAAAAAGGTGGCAAGTTTTTTCTCAATCGAGAGTCATTTCCCTTAGTGACTAACGAATGGAATCAACCAGATCTTTACTTAAGTTGTTTTTTGTTGCTCTCTTTTGTTCCAACAAATGTCGTATCTTGCTTCTCTTGTGCCCTCTCTTTAACCAGCAAAACTCTATATTTCATGGAAAAAAGCCTTTTCTATACACGCTCAATTTCAGGTGAGAACACAATATGCCATGTGAGAATCAAAGGTTTAATAGGCACATATGTGACCCTACAGTTCATGTGTCTAAATGATAAAAGGTGTCAAGTATAAGGGGCTGTTGATGTATTCAGCCCCTGGAGAATCCATTCCAGGTATAAATTCATCAACTATAAAAACAAGCTAAATTAGTAGGTGACTACAAGAAATAGAACATTTTTAAATAAAAGCTTTAGCGATTGAGAAATGCAGCAAAACCAAATGATTCTCCAGGAGGCCACTCAATTGAAGAGGATCTCTGAAGAGATAACTTACGCCAACTTCAGCTAGCACTAGGAAAAAATGCATTCAAGGTTGCAACAGATGCATGCCAGCGGTGAATCAACTTAAAAACCAAATTACAGAGAAAGCAGAAAGTGTATATTGAAAGAATTAAGCACAAAATAACCCGTTACAAACTAGAGAACTAAAATGACATATTCAAAATTGAATTAAACACCCAAACTAGTTACGATCACAAAAGCAGCCAACCAAATTGTAATATCGCAGAAAAGGTGCACAACTAGTGTCCAATCGGGAATCAAACAGCTTGTACCAATTAACCAAATCAACCGAAGATTATCCAAAATAAAATCAAAACACAAATTAAACAAAGAGAGAAAAAGCAAAAAGCATAAGGATCAATAGAGACGAATCAAAGAGAATACAGATGGATAAACGCCTAAATATATATGTATTACTCAAAATCCATTGAAATGTAAGCAGATGAGCTGATCTGAAAGCACACAAAAAAGGGAAGAAGAAGAAGAAGATGAAAAGGGAAATACAGTGGGTCCGTGAACAGGGTCAGAAGCAATGAACTCTTCGACATCAGATTCGGACCAAGATGGGAGTGGCTTGTCACGCTTAATGAACCTGGAGTAGTTGTCCAAAAAGGAAAATCGTTCGCCCCAAAACTCCTTGTATCCTTCCCAGTGTTTCCTGAAGAAGGATTGCGATGAAGATGATGAGTCCTCGCTCATGTTAATCAACGGTTAATTCAATGATTATAGAGTTGTTCTTCTTCCTCTCCTCTTCTAAAAAAAGTGGTCCAATTTCGGGATTCTAGAACTAGGCCTAGGTTGGTGTGATGAAATGATGTAGTAGTGATAGTGATTGTTCAATCGCAACCCGACCCGAACCGACCCGACCCGACCCGACTCCTATACGAGGAAAATGGTTCGCGGGGGGAATGGCTCGGGCGGGGCTCGGGCTACTCTCTGGTGATACTTAGACATATTTTGTGGCATAAAGCCAAATATTAATATGAGGTATTTTTTTAAAATATAATTTCTATCTTAATTTAATATTTTTTTAAATGAAAAAAGAAGAATTAACCTATATACTTGCTCAACTAATCTCTTAAAATTTAAAATATATATATATATATATATGTCGGCTAGAAAAAGTCCTTCAATTAGTAATTATTACTGAAAAATGGGGCCTTCAAAAATTGGGGGCCTAAAGCATTTGCCTTAGTGCCGGCCCTGCTTTAATTATTGGATTTTACTTTTTCTTTTAGTTGTTCACTTTTGACTTTTCGCTTCTTAGAAAAATAAATAAATAAATATTTTATAATTTTATCCATAATAATAATAATAATAACATTTCAAAAAATCTTTAAAAATAATTTAAGAAATAAGTAGTTAATGATAAGGGTAAAACAAACAAAAAATATTGTCTATTTCTTGATTTGCTAAAATACACAAATAAACGTAAAAATATATTTTTAATAATAGTGGACAACTAAAAGTAAACGGAGGAAGTACAAATTAAGTACAAAAAACTGTCCGCGTGTACTCATTCACAAATTTGTCCATTAAAAAATTAAACATCATACTTTTATGATATACAATATGTGAATGATATACACATACATACCTGCTGATTGTAACTTTTTAAGTAAATAATTACTTTCTACGTAGTATTTTTTGTCTCGCTAGCACTCTAAAGTTTGCAAAAATTTCATTAATCGTTAGATCACATTTTTGGGTGTTTTTCTAATGTTTAAATAATTGGATAAACTTTGTCGAAAATTGGTTTTTCAGAAATTTAGAACAAATTATTATCTATATAACTTTCAAGCAAGACTAAGAAAATCAAGTGTAACGTAAACATTCATCGAAACTCGCTCTTTTAATTTTCTAGAAAGAGACTTCACCTGTTTTGAGTTCAAATAGTTGATAAACTTCTTTTCAAAATTTAAAAACAAATAGTTTCCAAATACTGAGTCAAGCTCTTTGGAAAAAAGACTAAAAAGAAGGAAGTGTAACGGAAAATGGAACGAGGAAGTAGTTTTATTTAGAATCCATTCGAAGGGGCGTACATATGATTTCTTGTAAGCTGTAGACATCTAACAAAATAGATGAACAATCCAATATAATAACATTATATACTACAAAAATATAATTCAAGTCATATTAATAAAGTAACTACTATAACTCTGCTCAACGAGTTTTTATTTACTCTTTTGGAATGGACTCATAATATTCCAATTAAAAATAATACTTAATACTTCTTTTTGTATGTAAGTACCAAAAATGACTCTTTTGCAAATAAGTCTTGATCAATTTCATCCCCCCAAAAAAGATGCAAGTTAACTTACAATAGAAATAGTTGCAAGCGGAACACAAAATTGAGGTTAGAATTAGAACCCACGATACTTCACAATAATTTTAGGCGCTTAACCATAAGAGATGCGCCTTTCAATGTGATGAGAAGTCTCATTTTAATATATTTAATAGTTATTTCATTTTTGTATACTAATCAAATATATATATATATATATATATATATATATATATAGCAAATTTTTCAAACAAAGCGGTGTCGGATAACACCGCTTAAGCTAAGATGGCTCCGCTCCTATCCATTCGCACATCCATATAAAATACACACTTACTAAACATCTTTTGGCACTAGTAATGTGGTAGTATGACCATCTAATTTGTAGTTTATTTCCAAATAATCTTCCCAGTCATATAAAATCAGGATACCTGAATTTTATCTATAATTTATATAATAAAATCCTTAAAATATCTTTTCATATTAAAATAATTGAAATTTATTTTCCACAGTATTAAACTCATAAAAATGTTTTTAAGTAAATTTTTCTTATTATAACAATAAAATCATTAAACATTAATCATTATAACGATAATTTATTTATCAAGGTAAACATTACCATTACAATGAGAATTTTTTTGTGTAAGTATTGTTATATTGTGTAAAATTTGGACAATTTGGAGCACAAAACATCTCGCGTTCATGCAGGATCCGAGGAAGGCATCTCAAGGAGATATGATATAAGTAGTCTACTCTAATGAAAGTATCAGTTACTTATTTTATGACTCGAACCCATAACCTAAGTCACACAATAAATTGACATGACTTAGTACTAAGGTGAAAAGACAAAATGTATGTTGAGGAAATACTTTAGATTCTAGGTTGGTCCAAGACTACCCTTCATTGTATAAAGTTTAGTCAACAATAATTACATGGCTTTATTATTATATTTATACTTACTTAATGTAATAAAAATAATTTTATACTTTTGTTATTGTGAATAAAATTTAAAGAATTTGGTGTTTTAATTTTTTTTTAGTAGTACAAAATCTATATTATATTAAAAGTACGAAGGCCTTTAGCGAAATATCGTTCGCCTTTTTTATCCTTTAAAAATAGAACTAACACTGGATAAAATAGTCATTTGATTATTTTTTTAATATTTAGAAATAGTCATTTAATTAATTCCCTAACATTTAGGAGTTTGTATAATAATTTTTTCCTTATTTGAACTGTATTAAATATTCTGACATTTAAAACTTTAAAATCATTAATATTTTACCTTATATAAATTTTACACTTAAATTATATATAAATAATAAATAAAATAAATAAAGGAGAGAATAAGAACATTAAAGAAAGAGGAAGTACGTTTGGCTTTGGATAATATGGAAGTTTCTTTAAATTTCTTTAAAACTTGTTTACGTTCTGATTTCTTTGAAGCTCTTCTATATTAGAATACTTACAATATATAGAAGACTAATCCACTAATAATAGTATTCTATATTATATTAGTTTTCAAAGCTTTTAAATTAGTAATTACAATTGTTTGGAATATTGAGCATAAATTAATAACAAACTCCAAAATTATCAATTATTCCAACAAGATAGTTTATGAGATCTTTTAATTTTTTTAGATAGTATTAAATTTAGCTAAATATAATCGAGTTTTTTGACTATAATTATGTCTTTTAAAAGGGCATTTTAATTGTAGACTTTATTTATGGTATAAAGTGATTCTTAAATTTTTGAGATTTACAAAGAATTATCATTTCTTTTTTCCGTGGATGATTTTTCACCTAATCGACTTTTTATTATTTGAAATTTTTTTGTTATCGAATAAAAATATAATTGCAATTAAATACTTAAAAATTGATATGAGCTAGCTAATTAGTATTATTTAAATACTAATCTCACTTGAAAAATAATACTTCCAAACTAAATACACACTTCCCGTTCTAACTTCTGTCATTCTTTGAAATGTATTTTAAGTTGAATTATTTGACTGGTGATTGAGTATTTTCACGGAGCAGATTCATTTATTATTAGTTATATACGATCAATATTTATTATTTTTAAGAACTTATATTTTTATTTTATATCTCAAAGATAAATTTTAAATAAATTTTTTATTGAGTTAGTACTAGTATCATCAAAAGTCACATGCATGGAAGCGTGGGGATTTTGTACTCCCTTTTTATGGGTGAGTAGCAGAAGCAGGGGAGCAGTTACTCTGCTTAGCTACTACTAATAGCATTTCCTTCTCATGAAAAAAAAACCCCACAAGATTCAAGAATCCCCGAAAGTTTTTTGGTAGCAAACTTTACACATCATTACTCAATAATTCATAGACACAAATTTTTAAACCTACCTCAAAATTTACATTCCAAAAATCATAGACACAAACTTTTCCGGCAATGAAGCCGGCGGTAGTATTTGCCGGAATATTTCTTCTGGTGGCACTGTACTGTGGGCTTGACCCTTTAAAGCAGAGTGCAATTTCTGAATCCAAAGACTTTAAGGCTTACAAAGTTGAAGCGCCAGTATGGTCTGAAATACCAGTAGAAAAGGACACCAAAAACTTGCTTCAGAAATCAGAAATAAAGTTTTTGAACCAAATTCAGGGCCCGGAAAGTATCGCATTTGACCCAAAAGGTCGTGGACCCTACACAGGTATAGCTGACGGGAGAATTGTGTTTTGGGATGGACAGAAATGGACTGATTTTGCCTATACCTCTGCTAATAGGTCAGTAGCTTTTCTTTCTGTTGTTGTAATTACGCCTTTGTTTTTTTAATGACCATTTTCTTGATCCTGAAGAAATGTGCTAATTTATATGGAAAACTTATGACATTTTCAACATGCAGATGCTGTTTCTTAACTAACATTTATAATTAGTTTTAAGTTTTAAGCCTACTGGCCGAACTTGTCTATGGAAAAATTAAAGAAATGTTGACTGATCTGCAAGGATACCAGCTTTCCTGATGAAATATTGAGCTTAACGAATTTTATTAGCTAAAACTTTAGCTTGTTGACTCAGATTGTGGGTGTTTCCGATGCCCTTTTCTCATTCAACTATCCTTTTGATTCACTGCTTGTCACTTTGTTATGGTTATAGCATATATACATATTAAAAGAATATTTACGCACCTACACAGTCTAATTTTCCGACGAGATTGTCGGTTGATACCCCTTGAGTACATGTGGCTCTGCCACTGGTTACTTAGCACTTGGTTTAACAATTTTTTGAGCATGATGCACACCTTATTACGATGAGGTTCTTTGTTGCTGTACCCATGGTGAAAGCAGACAGAACGGTCATTAGTTCTTCCTCGATTTAATAGTTATGTTTTTCATTGTGTAATATAGCTTTGTGTAATATGTGTTGACCTCTGAGGTGCTCTTTCATCATGAGAAAGGCAGAAAGTACTAATATAGGTTTGAATTTGAGTGTCTTTTGAATTTACATTTTGGTCTGTTATGTTGGAAGTTTTGTTTGTGTTTTTTAAGTCAAATTATGGTATGAAGATTCACTTCTGATGCAAACTTGAGATACTCTATAACAACAATTAATGAAATGAAGCTTTGATCTTTAGACTGAGAGAGAGTGCGGTATTTTATAGTGAAGTTTTTATTTGCACAATGTTGCATCCAGGATTAGCTATGGTAACTTTCTCTTTCATGGTATTTGGGACTGGTGATGGAGAGTGAAAATGGCAGCAATAGTTCACAAAGTACTCCTATAAATGTCTGGGGAGGGAGGTGGTTGGTCTTGCAAGATAGGGTTTTTGATGGCTGTACTTAGAAAGAACAGTTATACATTGTGATGATTGTGGATGACTCTGTATAATATCATCTAGCTACCAGTTAAGTGGTTACTAAAGGTGAAGTTAACAGAATCAACTTTCCCTAAGCATTCCTTTTTGTCCTAGGGGAACTTAAGATGTTTTAACTGAAGTGAATCCTGTATTTGGAGAAAAAATGTTTTTTACGCATTCAGCAAGAACTTCTTTTTTGTGGGTAGCAGCTCCAACTCATGATGGTCCCCATAAAGTTGCTCATCTATCCAAGTTAAATGTTAGTACCTAAGGTTATGCTACGGAACCACACTACGAAGCAACTGTTTCTCCCCTATGGTATTGTACCTTTCGCTTACTAATAGACCAAGCAAAGTGGATATTTCTTATTCCTAGCAAACCTTGTGTCCGAACAAGACTGCTATATGACACCATGAAGCTTAAGCAATAAGGATCCGGTGAGAGCATGCTTGAAGGTGCCTTCCATGCGAGCTAACTTAAAAGAAATCAGGGCTGAATTGGTGAATAGCCTCCAAAGAGGCAAACTTTGAGATGCAACAAAATGTTTTGATCATTTGACACGAGATGGAAGACAGAGTTTACTTTCGGAAGTTGGGACGGACAGCCTTGAAAGAGTTACTAATCGAATCATTCACAAAATCTAGGAAATACGTAGGGAAATAGTAGGTCAATGCTACTCTAGCATATGTAAATTGCAATATGCAAATGACTTTATCCAAGTGCTTATCTTAAAGCCATGGATTAAGATAATGGTACCAGCAAGAGATAAAAGAGTGACAAACTATCTATAGAATCACCTCATCTAGTTCTGCTCAAGCATATGTTGTCAGAATGTAGGACGCTTTAAGCAGTACCTAAGAGCATCAATACTCGACTCGTATCTTGCTTGTATTGAGCTAGTGTTTGGATGATTGCAGATTTTTCTGGATATAGTACACCAAAAAGTATATCATTTGATTGTTAACTATCTCGGAACATTCACAAAGTATGACCAACGAGAACCAGAAGTTCTGTCAACCCACAGTTTGCAGTCTTATTGTTCCAGACTCTATCAGCCACATTGTCATTCTAGCTATAATAACATGGCTTGATGAATATGCATGTTGCATCAGTTGCAGGAATCCAAGCCTCTACCTAATTAATATTCTTTAACCAATTCAACATGATGCAGGGTCTTAGTTATATTATGCTAGCATTGTTAAGCACCGGAATCAGATGGGAGTCAATCCCGTTTTCAAAAGCTATCTCGCTTCGGTCAATTTCAGGATGGTATGAAAGCACATTCGGGAAATGATCTTCAGATTCTAATAAGAGGACATGTATTTTTAAGGAAAGCTGCACATTTCACAGTTTTTTATTCTATCTAGCTTGAAATTGTTAAGAAAGTTTAAAGGACCATGAGTTCCTGCTCTACAGAGATGATTATTATTTAGTCCTGGACCTAGCAGGAAGAGTTTTCATTTATAATTTGATAATTGACCTGTATCAGAGGAATTGATATTGTTTTCCTTTGTGTAATCATTTAATTCAAGTTTTATGATCCTGGTATATTCTGAACTTGTAATTATCTGATTGGAATTCTAGGAAATTATGATTTATGACCATGCCAGATCTTCCATGCTAAGATTGTTAGGTCCGTTTAGCTAATATGACGACATCAAATTTTAAGATGTTATTACCAATAAAAAAAGAAGAAGATGTTATTGCTTCTTTTGCTCTTTATAAAGTTTATCTTTGGTAATTGTGCTGCATATGTCATCTTATAATGTTTCCAAATTGCTTTTTATTTTTCTTTGTACGTAATTTTTTTTCTCATATAGATGATTTAGATTTTAGCTCAACTTTCTTTCTAATGGATTCTGTGATCTGAATTCTTAGGTCTGGCCTTTGTGACCCAAAACCATTACCCCTGAGCTACTTAAAAAATGAGCACATCTGTGGTAGACCTTTGGGGCTACGGTTTGATAAGACAACAAGTGACTTGTATATTGCAGATGCATATTTTGGGGTGATGAAAGTAGGGCCTGAAGGCGGACTAGCAGAAACATTGACAACTGAGGCTGAAGGAGTGCCTCTGGGATTCACAAATGACCTCGACATTGATGATGAAGGAAACATCTATTTTACAGATAGCAGCACCAAGTACCAAAGAAGGTAGATTGTGAATTTACTGTTTCTTCGTTTTATGTGTAGATTTCTTTATATGGTTAACCTTGACGCAACTGATGTAAACTAAGAGTCCACCAAACTGTATAGAGAACCTGATTCTCTATCAGTTCCCACAGAACACACACACAACAGTAAGTAAATGACACAACAGTGTTTTACGTGGAAAACTCCCACCCCACGGGATTAAAAACCACGACCTACACTCGTAGGATTTCAACTTTCACTAACCGAGCGAACTTTAGATTACAACCTATTGTAATCTAGGAATTAACCTCTTAATCCCTCACCTACTTGCAATAACTCTATTGCAAGCCTCTTTGTAATAACTCTATTACAAAGCTCACCACTTTGACTAACTCTAGCTAAACACAAACACAAAGTTTATGGTTTTACAGAAGATATCCTACAGAATGCTTCTAACTAAGCTGAGTAGGAATTACAAGTAAATAACACTAACAAAGATACAACAATACTAAGGACACACGATAAATTCAGTACTGTGATCTGGTCCTTTGTTCTGTTGCTACTTTGTTCTTCAAGCGTTAGAGTCAATGAAAGGCGACAACACACTTGATGAGACTTAATGATTTAGGGTTTGCAAGTGTGTGTTTTCCCTTGCCTCATGTTGGTAATATATAAGTGAGGTCATTGGGATGATGTATGCAAATATTCGGTACAAGGCATGCTCCATAAAGTGACTGCTGCACTATTGCGTGTGTAGAGAAATAGTGCAGCGACTTTAACAGCTGTAAGGAGTTGACTTGTACTGTCACCGAAGGAACTGATAGCCATCTGTTCCCTCTGCCGTTTCTTTGACTTATCATGTTGGAACTTGTGCCAGACATGTGATTTGTTGTTCTGAGCATTTTAAGGCTGTGTAATAGATTCCCTATCTGGTTCTCATATGAAGTTTGTTAAATCATCAAAATACAAAAGGTACATAACTTATCAATTTTCCCCTTTTTGAAGATGACAAACTTATAATTGATGTTCCCCTGAGAACCAGATTTCTTTACAATTCACCTGCAGAATAACTTTATTCCCCCTGAGAACTTGTTCCCCTTTTTGTTCCCTTCTTCAATTTTCTTCCCCTTTTGGCATCATAAAAAGAATATATGCAAGTAAACGCAAAAAGAAGTCCAGCAAAGTTAACTCATGCTGCATGTGTGCACACAACATAGCTATAAACAGAGCACAAGAGTATAACATGCATAGCAAAAGACTGAGATGCTCATTAATTAATAAGAGAAGAACACAGAGGCAGTAGCACCATTGTTACAAAACATCCACATAAAAAAAATCTTAAAGCACCAGTCATAACACCAACAAACCAAAAAGGACACTGGGGTTAAGACAAACATCGTTAAACGAGACACTGAGAGGGGAACTGTTTAAGGGACACTGGCAGAGGGAGGGAAGGATGAGGAGGCAAGGGCTTTGAGAAGCATTTGCAGACCGCTGCTCGTTTATCAGTTGCTCTTTAGGTCCTCAACCTGTTTCCTCAGGTCTGCAGTTTTAGCAGTCAAGTGGGCAACCTCTGCGCCTTGTGCACTGCTAGAACCAGGTTCCTCCTTGGCTTGACTGAGCTGCCCCTCAAGAATGGCATTCCTATACTTCAGCCTCCTTATTTCCTCGTTAGCAGCATTCTGAGCATCAATTAACTGAGAAATAGTAGAATTGCTGCCAACACCCCCCTTCTTGTCAATACACTCGCATTACTCCAAGGTTGTCTTTGAGAAAGTTTGCTTTCGAGTTCCCACTGTTGCTCTTCCCAAAGAGACTTTGAAGAATTGAAACACTCTAGTAAGCAAGAACCCATAAGGCAAACCATGGCTCCCGTCCTTGAAGTCTGCCACCTTTTTCATATGTTCAATCATGATACCAGGCAGATTGATGGTGGTGTATGCATCCAGAACTTCCATGAGGAACACGTCCGTTTTTGAAGTAATGGAACGCCTTTCTGTGCGTGGAAGCAGGACCTTGTTCACTATTTCAGACATAAGCTGATACGCTGGAAGGAGGGCCTTCTTGTGCACCCGTTCCCCTTGCTAAACAGGCTGAGCTTTTAGAATGACCTTTCTAAAGTCTGGGGAATAGGTCCCTTCAACAGATGAGAGCCCTTCAGTGGGCACACCCAAGATACTTCCTAGAACAGCCTTGTCCATCACAAAATCCACTCCATTAACCTTCAAGCAGATTTTGTCGTCTTCCACAGTAAACAGATTTGCGTAGAAACTGCGAACCTCCTCTTCATAAACCTTGGGACTTTGAATGGTAAACAAATGAGTCCACTTCTGAAACTCGCAGATTGAAAACAATTGTCTCATGCCTAACATTTCAAGAATGTCAGTGTCAAACGCTCTGCCCCATAACACCCTTTGCTTCTTAAGGGTTTCTCTTCTCTCAACTTCAGACACATCCACTTTGGCTTTCTTGGAGGAACCAAGTTTCTCTTTGTCACTTGCCTTCCTCTTCTGAGACTTCTTCACACTTTTCTCCTTCTTTTCAGACTTACTTTTCTCACTTAGACTCCTCTTCTTCAACACTCTTCTCTTTATCAAACTTCACCTCTTTCACAGACGATCCTTTCTTGGGCTTTGTAGGCACAGATTTCTTAGAGGATTTACGAATTAAGGAAGCAGGTTCCTCATTCACCCCTTCATCTTCAACATTCATAATGTTTGCCGGAGGCACATCTTCCTCATTCACTAACTTCCCCCTTTCACCAGCCTTCTTCTTTTCTTTTCCTCCTTGTTTCTCTTCAGAGCACTCTCAAGAGCTTCTTTCTTCTGTTGCCTAATAGTGGGTCTTTTAAGAACGGGCTTTGGGAACTACCCTACCACTTCTAGCAGCAATAAAGCTTGCCACAGTCACATCATCATAATCTTCCTCACTGTTATCATTCTCCTCTTCAGACAAAAGTCTCATCTCAGGAATAACAAAATCCAATGGCACTGCATCAAAGTGAGGAGAAGGAGCAGGGTCAGTACTAACCAGGGGCTCTTTTGAAGAGCATGTGGTTTCATCCTAAGTAAGAGCAGAGTGCTCTTCTTGGGCAGAGGGAGCAGGTCCCTCTGTTGTCTCCCCTGTAGTACTGACTGGCACCAAGTTACCAAGAGGCACCAATTCCCCACCTCCAACTCCACTTCTTTCTCCTTCCCCCCGAGACCCAGCGGTCATATCACCACACTCATACTCCCTAACCAACCCTTCATCGTTAGCAATAAGTAACATATTCTTTATAGCTTCTCTCTCACTCACACCCAACAGTGTAGAATCGGTAGATGCAAGAGGAGCATTACTTGTCGGAGAGGCAACATTCAAATCAAACGTCGGAGGAGGTACTTCTGATGCTTCACCACTGCCAGCAACATCTTCTTGGGCTGCAAATACTTCTCCAACTCTTCTCCGTCCAATATTTCGTCGTCTCCCATTTTTTCCGGTAAAGCAGAGAGAGAGGTTGTAGCGACAAACCTTTTGGGGGTTTGATTTTTGCGACTACGATGAGAACCAGAACTCGATGGGGTTAGAGAAGAAACAGTGGGTGGTTGTTGGTCTGAGTTGGGGTTTTCACTTGGTGATAGTTGAGACTCAGGCTCACGCGGCAGTGCTTCGTGAGACGAAGACGCAGTGGGAGTGACACTGGTAACATTTGAATGCTCTAGATTTTGGGAAGACATAGTGAATTTTTTAAAGTAAAGACACGAGAAAGAGAGGATTTTTGAGAGAAGAAGGAAGTTTGATGGCTTTGATGTGGATAGTTGTGAGAAAAACGTTTTTTGGGGTTATTTAGAGGGGATGAGGGACCAGTTACAAATGGGTGTAACGGACTAGGTAGACGGGTCGGTTTGTAATGGGTGTGACACTTGGGTTGTAAAAGGATGAGAGAGAAGGGCGGACACATTTAATGACGTGACACTTTTATAGCCGTTTAAAATACGCATGAGTGTAAAAGGAACTACTAACGTGAGTAAAGGGAACCATGTTCCCTGACTGAGTTTTGTAAATGTGAGCATCATCCTTTTACCAAAATGCAATATCATTAGCTGCTTGTTTGTTCTGTAGTTGCCATGCGTGTTTACCTGTAACTGTATAGAAATGAGTTGGAAATTGCCAAAAAACACTTTTTAGCAGTTTACCTGTTCATTCCTTCATAGCCAATCATGGAGGGACCTGATGCTTAGTTTAATTTTATCAGTCCTAATGCCAGTCGATTCTTTTCAAAGTGCTCTCTGCTCAATGCTTTGGTGAAAATATAAGCTACCTGGTCTTCTGTTTTGCAGAACTTCATGAAGAGGAGACCCTTTTCAACATTATCCCTGAGAAAGTGATGTCGCACATCAATGTGCTTTATCCTCTTATGCTGAACTGGGTTCTTTGCCATGTTGAGAGCACTTGTGTTGTCACACGATAATAGCACACAATCAGAAAATACACCAAAATTTTCCAGTTGTTGCTTGATCCACAGCAGTTGAGCACAATAGGAAGCAACTGCCACATATTCAGCTTCTACAGTGGAAAGAGCCACAGAGTTTTGTTTCTTTGTACCCATGAAATCAAGCATGATCCCAGAAAATGTGCCATCCCAGATGTACTCTTTCTATCCACCAAGTAACCAGCATAATCAGTATCAACATACCCAATTAAGTCGAAATTGTCTCCCAAAGAATAGTAGAGGACCAGGTCCTGTGTTCCTTTGAGATACCTCAAAATCCTCTTGGCAGCTTTCAGATGAGATTCCTTTGGACTTGATTGGAATCTAGCACGTAATCCTACACTGGACACAATATCAGGTCTGCTGGCTGTGAGATACAAAAGTGAACTAATGTTACCTCTATACATGATTTCATTCACAGGGGAACCGGGTTCATCCATGTCCAGACGAGTGGCAGTGGCAATAGGAGTATCAATGGCTTTTGAACTTTCCATCTCAAATCTTTTCAGAAGCTCTTTAATTTAATTCTGCTGACTTGTCATCGTTCCCTTAGAGGTTTGCTTAACTTGCAGACCTAGGAACAAGTTCAGTTCCCCCACTATGCTCATCTCAAACTCGCTTCCCATAAGCTTGGGAAACTCCTCACATAAGGAATTATTTGTTGCACCAAAAATGATGTCGTCAACATAAACTTGCACAATCAGCAGGTTCCTCCCTCGTTTCTTCAAAAAGAGAGTCTTGTCAATTTTCCCTCTTGTAAAGCCATTTTCCAGAAGGAACCTGGACAACCTTTCATATCATGCACGAGGGACATGCTTTAGACCATATAGTGCCTTGTGGAGCTTGAATACATGTTCAGGATGCTCATGACATTCAAAACCAGGTGGTTGTTTGGCAAAGACTTCTTCCTATAAATGCCCATTCAGAAATGCATTCTTGACATCCATTTGAAACAATTTGAATTCCATATGAGATGTAAAGGCAATGAGAATTCTGATGGCTTCCATTCGTGCAACTGGAGGAAAAGTCTCACCATAGTCAATACCTTCTTCTTGATTATAGCCTTGAACCACTAACTTGGCCTTGTTCCTTGTTGTATTTTCAAACTCATCAAGCTTGTTTCTGAACCCCCACCAGGTTCCTATAACAGTTCTATCTGAAGGTCGAGGAACCAGGTGCCATTAACTGTTCCTCTCAAATTGATGGAGTTCATCTTGCATAGCAGTAATCCAGTCAGCATCTTTCAATGCTTTCTTGATATTTTTGGGCTCAATTTGAGAAAGGAAACCTGAGAAGGCAAACATGTTTCTCGTCTTTGATCTGGTTTGAATCCTTGAATCAAGAGGAGTGATCACATTCTGGAGAGAATGTGAAATTTTGTGCTTCCAGTTGGACACCTGAATCTCATTGTGAGAAGACCCAGGTTCCTCTGAATGGATCCATCGTTAGCATCAATGAAGGAGTGAGTGCCACTTCTCCGCTCAGTATCAGGAGTTCCTTGCACGGCATCAACAACTCTGTTTTCTGCTTCAGTTGTTGTAATGGAGGGACCAGGTTCCTCTGAATCAGCTGGAGGTTCTGCTGCATCTTCTTCATTAAATTCCTTGACCTGACTCATCAGATCAGCCTTTCCATTTGCCACATCAATAACTTCTCCAGGAACCTTTGATTGCTCTCCATCTTGATCATTCTTATCATGTGAATCTTTCCCACTTAAATGGTGTGATTCATCAAAGATTACATGTATGCTTTCTTCAACACATTGAATCCTTTTGTTGTAGACTTTGTATGCTTTGCTTTGTGAGAAATATCCAAGAAAGATTCCTTCATCACTTTTGGCATCAAATTTTCCCAGCGCTTCCTTACTATTATTGAGAACGAAACATTTGCAACCAACCGTTCTTAGGTGAGTCAGCTTGGGTTTCCTCCCATTCAGCAATTCATACGGGGTCTTGTTTAAGAGGGACCTGATCATGCACCTGTTTATCAAATAGCAGGCAGTGTTCACCGCCTCCGCCCAAGAGCTTTTTGGTACACCACTGTCAATTAGCATCGTCCTTGCCATGTCTTCAAGAGTCCTATTTTTCCTCTCCACAACACCATTTTGTTGGGGTGTTCTGGGAGCTGAAAAATTATGACTTGTACCATTTTCAGCACAGAATTCGTCGAATTTAGCATTGTCGAACTCTGTACCATGATCGAATCTTATGCTTACAACATTATGGCTTATTTTTATTTGAATATGCTTCACGAAGGCAGCAAAGACTAGAAAAGTTTCATCCTTGGTTCTGAGGAATAAGGTCCTTGTGAATTTGGAGTAGTCATCAACTATGACAAAGATATATTTCTTTCCTCTACTGGGTACCCTCATAGATCCACACAAATCCATATGAAGAAGATCTAGTGACCTCGAGGTGCTTACTTCCTTTTTTGGCTTGAAGGAGGACCTGCCTTGATTTCCTCTTACACATGCATCACACCTTGTGATCCTTGAACCTTGACTTAGGCAGCCCACGAACCAGGTCCTTCCTAACTAGCTTGTTTAGCAATGAGAAGCTTGCATGTCCCAATCTTCTGTGCCACAACTCAGCATCATCATCAACAACACTCAAACATGTAAGATCCCCACTGTTCAAGGACTCAAAATCAGCAACGTAGATGTTTTTGAATCTTTTTGCCATTAGAACCACTTCAACAGTCACAAGATTGGTGACTATGCAAGTCTTTGATAAGAATTCAACTTTATTTCCTTTGTCGCAAACTTGAGAGACACTCAATAGGCTGTATTTCAGTCCATTCACATAGTACACATTCTCAATTGAGTGAGTGAGTGAGTATCTTCCCAAACTCTTTCAACTCCCAGAATGTATCCCTTTTTGCCATTGCCAAAGGACACACTTCCACCTTGCAGAGCTTTGAGTGAAAGGAAATCATCAGTCCTTCCAGTCATATGCTTAAAGCAACCGCTATCCATATACCATCTTTGGCTGCTTCCTTTCACTGCTCCATGCACAAGGAAGAGATTAGACTTAGGAACCCAAACCCTTGTAGTGAGGAAAGGGGCGAATTAAACTTCTTCTTGTCCAAGCAGGCATTGCACGTTTTTTATTGGAGGGACCAGGTTCCTTAGCAGTAGGTACGTTTTCAACAAAAACTTTGTTTTTCTATTGGGACTGAAATCTAGCTTTACAGGATTCTTTAAAGTGCCCAGTGTTACCACAGTGAGTGCAAAACCAGTTATCAGGGACAGTAACATACTTGCTATGTGGGTTGTAAAGAACCTTTTCATTTTGGAACCCAATTCCCTACCTGTTCCCCCTGTTTTTTTATACATGGCAGTGATTGTATCAGAGGACTAGGTCCACTTTAGAGATTTATCTAGGTCATTTTTAACTCTGCCTAGATCTTCCTGAAGTTGTCTATTTCTTTCAAGTTCAGCACACAGGCTCAGTTTCACCATTTTGAGCTCATTTTCAAGTTTAAGGTGTGCCTCACTTGCCACTTCCTTACCTTTTAAAGTGTGTCCAGAATTGTTTTCTCTTTTTAATTCTTCTACTGTTTCTTTTAGATCTACAACTACTACCACCAAGTCATCTCTCTCATGCTTTACTTTTTCAATTTTCTCACTTAGAGCATCCTTTTCTTTCTTTAAATCCTCAATGGTTTCTTTTAAATCAACAACTACGACTACCAAATCATCTCTCTCATGTTCTACCTCTCCTAGTTCCACAGTTAACACATTTTTATCGTTGATAAGGTTATGATAAGCATTAATTAGAACATTAGCTAAGGATACAAGCTTCTTTTGAGAATAAGACTTCAAATTTCTTTGAACGTTTAGAAAATTTACCTCATCGTCATCATCATCTTCATCCTCGTCAGATTTTGCCATCAGGGCAAAGATGGAGTCATATTCAGCTGCTTCGCTTTCAACGGCCATCTTGGAGGTGTCGTCTTGTTCATCATCTCCCTCAGATTCACGAGAGAAATCTCCCCATGCAGCAAGAGCTTGTTTCACAACATTGTCAGCGACATCTTCTCTTGAATTTCCTGTCAGGAACCGGGTTCCTCTTGGCTGTTTTGTCTGTGTTGTGCTTGTACTGGTCTTACTTGTGGAGAGGACAATCTTTGATGAAATGTCCTGGCTTCCTGCATTTATGACACAAGTCATAACCTTTTGGTCTGCTGGAGCTGCCCCTTTTCAGAATGCTTCCATTTCTGCGAACCATTTTCTGAAATCTCCTTGTCAAATAAGCCATGTCAGCATTCTCACAACTTAGTCATTGTTGTCTGCCTTGAGGACCAGGTTCTTCTCCTTTTTGGATTCTTTTCTTTCATGGTCCTTCTTTTTCTTCACTTCATAGGTCTTCAAATTTCCAATGAGCTCGTCAATGGTCAACTTTTGTAGATTTTTTGCCTTTGTGATAGCATTGACTTTACTCTCCCAAGAACCAGATAATACACTGAGTATTTTCCTGACCGGTTTGTTCCTTGGAATGATCTCTCCTAGAGAGTGGAGCTCATTGATGATGGAGGTGAATCGAGTATGCATGTCCTGAATGGACTTATCATCCTTCATCCTGAAGAGTTCATACTCAGTAGTGAGCATGTCGATCTTTGACTAATTGACTTGAGTTGTTCCTTCATGTGTGGTTTGGAGAGCCTCCCAGATCTCCTTGGCAGATTGACAAGCTGAAATTTTGTTATACTCGTCTGGTCCAATACCACAGACGAGGATCTTCTTTGCTCGAAAGTTTTTCTCTATAGCTTTGCGGTCAGCATCGTTGTACTCCTTCCTTGTCTTTGGAACTGTCACTGTTGGCTCGTCAATGGTCTTCATAGGGATGAAGGGTCCATCGTAGATGACATTCCAAAGCTCTGAATCTTCAGGCATGATAAAATCATGTATCATTGTCTTCCACCATCTGTAGTATTGTCCATTGATTCTTGGTGGTCTGTAGGTTGATTGAACTTCTTCAAAATTTGGTGGAGCAGCCATGTGGATTCTTTCTAGGTGTTAGCCTTATAGAAAGAACCTGTTCTGATACCAATTGATGTAAACTAAGAATCCACTAAACTGTAGTTCCCACAGAACACACACACAATAATAAGTAAATGACACAACAATGTTTTACGTGAAAAACTCCCAGCTCACGGGATTAAAAGCCACGACCTACACTCGTAGGATTTTAACTTCACTAACCGAGCAAACTTTAGATTACAACCTATTGTAATCTAGGAATTAACCTCTTAATCCCTCACCTACTTGCAATAACTCTATTGCAAGTCTCTTTGTTATAACTCTATTACAAAGCTCACCACTTTGACTAACTCTAGCCAAACACAAACACAAGGTTTATGGTTTTACAGAAGATGTCCTACAGAATGCTTCTAACTAAGCTGAGTAGGAATTACAAGTAAATAACACTAACAAAGATACAACAATACTAAGGACACACGATAAACTCAATGCTGGGATCTGGTCCTTTGTTCTGTTGCTACTTTGTTCTTCAAGCCTTGGAGTCAATGAAAGGCGGTAGCACACTTGAGAGAGACTTAATGATTTAGGGTTTGCAAGTGTGTTTTCCCTTGCCTCATGTTGGTAATATATAAGTGAGGTCATTGGATGATGTATGCAAATAGTCGGTACAAGGCATGCTCCATAAAGTGACTGCTGCACTGTTGTGTGTGCAGAGAAACAGTGCAGCGACTTTAACAACTGTAAGGAGTTGACTTGTACTGTCACCGGAGGAACTGATAGCCATCTGTTCCCTCTGCCGTTTCTTTGACTAATCATGTTGGAACTTGTGCCAGACATGTGACTTGTTGTTCTGAGCACTTTGAGGCTGTGTAATAGGTTCCCTATCTAGTTCTCATATGAAGTTTGTTAAATCATCAAAATACAAACGGCACATAACTTATCAGCAACTTAAGAATGAGAATTTGTCATAAATGCATTGGGCTATTCAGAAATTTAAAGGCCTAATGTTTCACATGGTGAACTTGATATCTTAGTGGGAGAAAAATGGTTTCTTTTAAGAACATTGCAATTTGCATCTCGGACAGAAAAATGAAAGTTGATGCTGCGACGAGGCAAGAGTTAATAGATGATTAGTGAGAAGCGTAGAATTTAATTTGGTTGCATGATTGCACCTAACTTAGCTAACAGTTCTTTGTGCGTAGAATTTAATTTGGTTGCATGATTGCACCTAACTTAGCTAACAGTTCTTTGTGATAAATACCCTACTCTGCTAACATATAGCAAAGATGTATATATCTGGTCTGGTAAGACTTTGCATTGCCATTTACTATCATTTCCTTCAGGTTTTAATACAGCATTGTACAAGTATCATGTGTTACTTCTTTGATTTGAATATTAATACCCATCTCATCTTTCTTAGGAATTTTATGCTGTTGGTTTACTCAGCAGAAGATAGTGGGAGGGTTCTGAAGTACGATCCTAGTACTAAACATACCACTGTTCTTATCCGAAATCTCCAATTCCCAAATGGTCTATCACTGAGCAAGGATGGTTCCTTCTTAGTATTCTGCGAAGGTGCCAAGGGCAGGTACGTTTGTTGACGGATGGGTTGGTATACTTATTATATACGGAAAAGGGTCAGAAATATCCCTCTACTATTCGAAAATATTTATTTATACCCTCCGTTATACTATTGGTCCACTAAAGTCCCCGACATCATAGAATTGGTGCAAAAGTACCCCTCTGCCGTTAAGACCCTCCACCATGGCAACATTATCCCATGTGGCCTGCTAAATCGCTGAGGTGGATATGGTAATATAAATTGCTAACTTAAAAAATTGAATATGAAAAAGTGATCTCCATTTATATTGGAACTATGAAACAGAAAACTTAACATATGGACTGCAGTGAAGAATACCCCCGAGATGGACCAAATAACTCCAATATGTCATATTCAAATAGGAATTACAGTTCATCAGAGATGCTTCTTACAATATTTATTGACTCTCCTATTCAATTTATTGCTAAATTCTAGTGGTTTTGACTTAAAATTTGTATATAATATAATTTGGAATTTAATGTATTAATTAAGTAATCTCATTTTTATATTTTTTAATCATAAGACATTCAATTTCAACCGTTAGATAAGGTTACCAAATAATATAGACCTGGAGCTTGCTGTGTTTGAGAACTAACACATAACAATGGTCAGCTTCCCTTGGTGTTCTTTTACCTTCTTACTTTTCTCTTGTTTCTCTGTTTACATACATACATCTATCTTGTATACCCAGGCCACCACACCTTTAATGAGAACTTGGGAAAGAAATGTGCATTAGGTGGGTGGTCTTTTTTTCCCCGAAAGAGGTGGTGGTGGAAGAAGTAGAGAGGGGTAAAATGAAATAGGTGCAATGAGGTGGCATGCCATGTGGCATCCACCTCAGCGATATGGCAGGCCACATGGGATAATGTTGCCATGGTGGAGGGTTCTAACGGCAGAGGGGTACTTCTGCACCAATTCTATGACGTCGGGGGCATTAGTGAACCAATAGTATAATGAAGGGTATAAATAAACATTTTCGAATAGTAAAGGAGTATTTTCGATCCTTTTCCGTATTATATATATATAGGCATATAAGGCCCCAATACATAGTTATTTTTTTGAATTTGTAAAGGATTTGGTGTATCTTCAAGATCTGTAGGAAAAGTTACTTAGGTTTCTATTTCCTGTTCTATAGTTGCAACTTTTGTTTGCTTTCCAAGAGACATCTCCTAGACACATATTTGCCAAATAATAAGATACATGCACGAAGACATAAAAACAAAATCACTGGAGTATACAGCACACATTTCATGCGCGCACACCTGTGATGTAAGAGTAACATGAAAATTTAAGGACATTATTCTTGTTGATTTAAATAGTAGAAGCTTCTGAGCTGAAAGTTCTCTTTTCCAATCAACTTTTTGTTCTAGTGCCACTACAAAATCAATGTTATCCTGTTCTAGAAAAGGTTTTCTACTCCTTGAATGTTTACGCATGCATGCCAAAGTACATGCATGCATCTTTATATAAGAATACATACCGACAGAAGATATGTATATTATGCAACTTGTTGATAGATGTTTTAAGAACACCTCTATTTTGGTTTATAAGCTTCTGAGATCCAAATTCTGAAATGTTGAGGTTCTTTTTTTAATTATCTTTCTCAAAGAATCTTGTTGCTGAATTCACCTTAAAAGTTTTCAGTATTAAGAAGCACTGATTGAATAAGTTCTCTTGGGGAAATAATAGGTTCTGTTAAAATTCTATGATGAGTAGGAGGAATGAGGCTGTGATAATATGTAACGTGTTCTTTCATAGGTTACAAAAGTACTGGCTGAAAGGCGAGAAAGCGGGGACCTTGGAAGTGATGGCAGTCCTCCCAGGATATCCTGACAATATCCGAGCAAATGAAAGAGGTGAATTTTGGGTAGCAATCCACTGTCGCCGCACCATCTACAGCTATATAAATTCCATATACCCGAAACTTCGTCTATTATTGCTGAAGCTTCCGATCCCAGTAAAGCTCCGTTCCCTCTTGCAAATTGGAGGCCGGCTACACGCTATTGTTGTGAAGTATAGCCCTGATGGTAAGCTGCTACAGATATTGGAAGATGGAGAAGGGAAAGTTGTTAGAGCTGTAAGTGAGGTTGAGGAGAGAGATGGGAAGCTTTGGATGGGGAGTGTATTGATGCCTTTCATTGCAGTTTACCAACTAGAATGAACTAAAGAGTTACCCTTTTTCTTTCTTTCAACATGGATCATTTCTCTTCTACTTTCTCTAGGGATTAATCTGGAAACAAAAGCTCTCTTTTTAGTTCCTCAATGTTGTTTGTAGCATCTATTATGCGAGAATAATTCCCAAAAACAGCTCTTTCTTTGAGGGTTGGGACTATAGACTATCTTTCTAGTTCCTGATAGTTTTGATACTCTTATTCCTGTTGATGACAAGGATTCTCATGGGGAGTCTTGTTAGCCTTAATCCTTTGAGATGTTAAAAGATTAAATTTTAAAAGGTTTCAACATTTTTCTTATTGGAAATTTTACAAAGCACTATAGTTTAGAGCCTAATTACCATTAGGAACTATAGTTTGCTTAATTACCATTCGTAACTATTGTTCAATTATTTATTACCAGCTAATATCACTTTTATTCAGACGCGCAATGTATACAGTATGTGCCAATTGTATTCGTTCGTGCAACAAATACAACCAAGGCGAATACATGGGTGTGTACAAGGAAATACAGTATACAAAGGATACGGGACGTGTACAAGGAAATACAGGGGTGTATACAAAGAATACAACTTATATTGACTATATTTGTTCAACCAAGGCGAAATACATAAATACAGAAAAATAAAATGCTCTCATTGAGAGTCAAACTCAAGACCTTCTACGAGAGCTTGTTGCTCTTCAATACTACATGTGAATTTGCTATAAAATTTAAATATAGTTACAAATGTAATTTTCTGAAAGCATAGCTACGAATGATAAACACAACATATATGTGTGATGTGTCGAGTAATTTTTCCTTTTTCATATGTAAATGTTCTTTCTAAGAGAAAATTGAACATTTCTTATCACAAGTTCTTGCATTATTTGGATACTTCATAAATGGACCTCAGTAGGGTAGCCCGAATGAATTCAGATAAGAAAAACTGGCATCCTATAACAACACATAACATGAATTGATAATTTTTTAGCCTTATATTAGGTTTGGCAAAGATAACCCTAAACAATTGGCATTATATAACCAAATCTTAAAAAAAACTACTCTCTTTTATATTCTATCTCAAAAAAAACTACACGCTTATTTTGGCTTCCCATCCCTTTTCTCTCCTTGTATTTCTTCTTCTATCTCTTCTCTTTTCTCTCATAGTTTAGCAAAAATTGTTGCAAATTATGCAAAAAAAATCAGTGGGATGAAAAGGTAAGGTTGATCTCACACCAGAGAAAATCAGAAGCAAAAACTAAGAGAGAAAATATATTTCAACTTTATTTTTCTTCTCTCTTCTTTTTTGGTTGGATTGAATGAGTGGGTGTGATTGAAATTAGTTGAAAATACCTAAACGAGGCTATATACAAAATTTGAGCAAGATTAGCAAAAATTAAGAGAAAAAATATATTTCAACTTCGTTTTTCTTCTCTCTTCCTTTTTTTGTTTCTATTGAATGAGTGAGTGTGATTGAAATTGGTTGAAAATGCATAAACAAGGCTATATACAAAATTTGAGTAAGATTAGAAGTGATTTAGATTGGTTTCAGGTAAACAGACCTAAAAATCCAATTGCGACATGTGTATATCACGTTGTATATCGTGTACAACATTGTATATCACATTGTATATCGTGTACATCAGTGTAGATCACACACAAGGTTTTAGGACATTTGTATATATCACTTTGTATATCGTGTATACAACACAATTTTGTTTATGGACGCCCGTGTATATCACATTGTATATCGTATATATAACACAAATTTTCATGGATATACACAGACACACATAATATACATGAGATATCACTGATGTACATAGAGATATACACGGGTTACAATAGGGGATACACATGTGGAGTCGTCTTGAACTTGAGTTTTCAATCTGAAATGTGTTATACAAAGAAGGAAAATAAAATTTTAATAATTGTTTTTGATATACACATTATTATTATGTTATACACTGTGATATACAAATAATATAATTATTAATTATTGATCAAAAAAGAAATTATTTTTGATATAGCATGTTTAAGCAAGTTCTAAAATATAAAAATAATAAATATAATTGCGGGAGTAAATAATATTTTGGTATGCAAAGAAAATTAATTTTTGATATATACAAAGAAGAAAAATAAACTTATGATATCTATTTTGGTATACACATATCTGATGTGCTATACACTGTGATATACAAATAATACAATATTTTTATTGTGATATACATTGATATAAATGCAGCAATAACTATATATATAATTTTATATTATCGATATACAAAGAATAATATTATTTATATATAAAGAATGAAAATAAAATTTTAATATACATGTTGATATAGATAAAGAAGAAAAAAAAGTTGTGATATGCATTTTATTATTGTGATATATATTTATTGGCTATTTAATGCCAATATCTATAACTAGGGCTATTTTCTGCCAATTATATGAGTATGTTATTATACCATGCCAAAACCCTGCAGATAATCAAAGGTACTTGGTAATAAGGTTTGGAAATTAAAGGTCCGAGCCCATTTAATCTCTGTAGTATCATTTATATTCATATCCAATGATAGTGTAAAGAATATATACACGATGTACTATAATAAACTGCACCATTTTTAAAAATCTTTTACACTATCATATATAAAAGTTTAAACTCTTTTTTCTTCAATGTAAAGCTTAAAAGGAATTAATGATACAGAAAATTAATCGGAGGTCATTGTTATGTAATGAATTATTAGCAGTGATATATCTCTATTCACTACTATGTCTAATTCCAAAATAATTACTACTATGTGAATAGTCTTCCTTACATGAACTAAAAGGGTCCTTTATAGCTTACTTCAAGTGCAGTACTAAGCTGGATTTTAGCTCCCTTTTTTATCAATGGTCTTCACCATCATTCATCTCATTGTTTTTTAGTGTCATTTTGTTGTTGTTGAGGATATTAGAGCACAGAAAATAACTTGGAACATAGAAAATGTTTTTTTTCTTCTCTTTTATTAATTTTTAATTAGCCTTTTTTCGCAGTGAAGTCACACTAGAAAGGGAGGAAGGAAAATGGTAAAAATAACACGGACTAGTCAGTTTTTGGACTGATAATTAAAAAATAGCCAGCGTTTGCAAAGTCATTGAAAAATAGTCTTTATTTTGCTGCAACACGGAAAGTTCCAGCATAATATACTGGAGATTGGAGCACCTGTGTATGAACTTCTAGCATATTATGCTGGACCAGTATATTATGCTGGAACTCCAATATATTATGCTGGAAGTTCACATGTAAAAAATTCTAACTCCAGTATATTATGCTGGAATATTTTTCGAATTTTGAACAGTGTTTTCGTTCATATTTATCTTTACATGAAAATGGCTAAATTTCGATTACTTTTGAAATTGTGACTATTTTTCAATTATCACTTACAAATCTGACTATTTTTTAATTTTATCGTGGAAAATGCCCATAAAGTAAAATGAAGTTAGGTAAATGAGTGAAAAACACCACTAGTTCAATGGTGCGACTAGTGAACTATCCCGTTTAGTAGGTGAGTGAAAAACAAGTTTTGAAAATTATATATTAAGATTAATGATAAATAATTAACAAGCTGCAGAGTATTTTAATGAAATTTTTAGTACTAAATACTACTAATAAAAATGGCTAAGTATTAGTTGAAGCAAGTACTATGAAATTAATAGTTAAGATAGTTGTAAGAAAAATAATTTCCATCCATGATTGAAGGAAATCATTTTTTCACTTTTGATGAAAAATATTCTAGTAAGTAAATGCCAAAAAATGACTTCCTCATGAAAAATATTTTTTGAGAAACCACTTCCAACAAACCAAAAATACTATAAGTTATAACTTGTAAGGGAATGTTATTTCCAACTTGGTTATATATTCTCGTATATTCAAAACACATAAAAATTCATCCCAGTACACAAAGTATTCTATGTTCATACAGAATTTAAAGAAGGGTCGGACTCTCCAGGGGTGTGATGTAGAGAACATACGAGCATTATTGGCCGCTTCGAAACACATAATTAAATTTGAAGAAAATCTATGATGCGAAAGTGACCAAATTTCTACTCAATAAACTGGAAATTTCTTGGTGTAATAATGCAATGATGATCTTTCGTCGATAAGTGCTTAATTTTGTGCATGTGAAAGAATTTAATAAATTCCTATTCATTATCAGTAGCAGAATGATGCATTCATATTACCAAATGCACCGAACTGAAAGTCTTCTTTTACCTCTGACTTTTCATACCCAATGCAACTTACAAACAATTGAAAACTATATAATCATTGAGCTTTGTCATGTTATATTTGGGAAATAAAATTGACACCTTATTTTTATTCTTATTTGTTTTTGTCCCGATGCTATATCTCTGAGGAAGAAATTTTGGTAGAAAGAAATTGCTGAATAATTTTTTAGTTCTGTTGTTAATTTGTAGTTTGAGACGAACCCTAGATAAATAAAGAAAAAAATAAAAATTTAAAAATAAATAAAGTTAGGTAAACTACTGGGCCAGACATGTTCATTCTTGGAGGGGTATTATCACTTTTAGACCGCACCAGAAACTATTTATATTTGATAGCCGAAAAAAGTATTAAATTTATATATTACATATAAAATATATATATATATATAATATACAAAAGATATATAATTTTTGACTATTATTTTGAGAGCGCCTATATAAAGTCAAGTGTCACACTCACTATCGTCATTTCCTAATCTGGAAACAAGTTAAAAGGTAAGGGAACTCAAATTGATCAAAGTTCAATTTACTAACGACTTAAAGACATTAATTAGGTCTCTAATTATGATTTATGTCGAAGACACTTAAATCATCTCAAAATTATTTCTAGGTGGTTATTTCTCAAAATTATTTGCTTATTTTTCCTAGGTGGTTATTTCTCTAAAATTAATGTAAGGCGGTATTCAATAATTTATGTCCAGAAGGTTATTGGGATTTTTACTTTTGAACATAAATTATTGAATACCGCTTACATTAATTTTCAAGTTACCAACTTCATTTATTATAGATAACCTTTAATTGCCCCAAAAATGACCTGATAATTATAAACTTCTTTTTGTACAATCTATGTATAAAAGTTACTCCTTCCGATTCCATAATAAGTGATTTTTTGGTTGTTTTCACATAGATTAAAAAATTCACCTTTTAACATTAATTAGCAATGAAGTTGACCATATTAACATTTACTACTTCCTCTGCCTGGTCCACAATACGTGATTTTTGGCTTTTTTTTGTGGTCCAAAATAAGTGATTTTTTCAGATTTCAAGAATGAATGAATTATTTTTTTTTCCCTACATTGCCATTGGAGTAAATAGTGTTGGAGTATGTGTTACGAGTATTTATGTGAAGAGATAGTAAATGTGAATTTCTTAATTTGTGTGAAAACAATCAAAAAATTACTTATTGTGGATCGAAGGGAGTATCTCTTAACATAAATACTCCTGACATATACTCCAACACTATTTACTCCAAGGGCAATGTAGGAAAAAAATAATTAATTTATTTTTGAAATCTAGAAAAATAAAATATTTTGGACCACAAAATAAAGACCAAAAAATCATTTATCGTGGACCGAAGAGAGTAAAAGTTTAAGTCATAAATATTTGTTAGGTAGGTATCTTCATCTTCGAATTATGTTATCTTTTATACTTAACGTTGCTCTTACTCTCCAAATTCTTACACAATAACATCAACAACATACGAGTCTGGGGAGAGTAGTGAGTACGCAATCTTACCCTTACCTTATGCATGTAGAGATGTTATTTCCGATAGACCCTTAGTTCAAAACGAACATGCATAATTACAACTGTATAGAAGAAGACATACGGAAGAGAGAAAGTCATAGAAAAGAAGCAATAACAACAACAAAATAATAATAAAATCAAATCATAAGCAACATCAGGTAGTAATAAAATTTTAAAATTATGTAAATACGAGACTAACATTACCACTACTAATATGAAAGAAATTAGGAAAATAACATTACCCTACTAGTCTTCTAACTTAATTTTCGGCCTCTTTCTGTCAAGGGTCTGTCCCCTCCAAATTGTCATGTGATATAAAATTAGGAAAATCTTCTCAAGTTGATCAACCGACAGCAAAAAATAGACAATACCTAGTAAATTGTACGATTCAAGATATACCACTGGGTTTAGTTGCATTTGGGTTTAGGGCAGATTTTAAATCAGTACTACTACTACTATTACTACTACTAGTAGACTTGTTATAGTGGTCCAAATAATGTTGGCAACTTTAAAAACAATCCATTGGGTTACCCCATATCTATGGTCCATTTTCTAACAGTCATATGTTAGCTATCGCAGGAACAACTCCGAGAATATTTCGGAGATTTAGAAAAAAGAAAATAATATCAAATTCAAATATTTAATAATCTCTTATTACTGGTTTTATATGTATTTATAAAGACATTCATTAATTTTAAGTGATAAACGCACACCCCGATTTTCCGCTGAATAAAACAAAGTGAGGGCATAAACACGCGAGATCGAAGCCAGGAACTCTTTGTATCGAGGCCCGTAAAAAGTGAACAAAGTGCTCGCCATCGGACCTGATAAAATGACGCACCGGACTCGGAACGAATTCTAAGACTTCGGAAAGCACAATGAACGGTTATACACGACGGATAGAGGGCCGTGATATTAGCAACCAACCAGATATCACAGCGCTGATATCGCTCGATGGCGGTTACGGATTAGTAATTAATGAGAAAGGAAGATTTTTACTTTTTTTAGATTTGTACTAGGGGTGAAACTCTCCTACTATATAAAGGGGGAGCTTTTCTTTGGTAACACACATTGTAACACGCAAATCAAGACAATACAAACTCATTTTTCTGCTTCCTAGTTATTGTAAAGTTCTTACTTCACTGTTCGTTCTTCATTCACATTTGGCTTCGAACTAAGGGTCTGATCGATTCACACTATCAACTGTTTTCGGGATCAGTTGGCAGATTTAATTGTTATCCGTTTTAAGGGTAAACAATTTGGCGCCCACCGTGGAGCTAAGGACAATAGTGGCGGTTTGATACAAATCTCCATAACACACTCTATTTTACGCTTGTTCTTTAAAGTCTTAATTTCAGGTCAGCTTAAAAATGTCAAATTCTTAGTCTGCCCACTTGAACGGTGACGTTGAGTCTGGCCATCATTGCGAAAACAATAATCTAGTGCCTAGCAATGAAGTGCTCCCTACTGATCCCAACGAAGTCTCAGTTGCCGATCCGGTCGATGCCAACTCACAGGTGGCTATCAACGTCAATCTGCCAACTGATCCCAAAACCAGCGTTCGTGGAGGACCCCGACCAACAGCTCGAGAAGCGCCCGAAGGTGAAGGTGATGAGGTAAGCCTGCGACTAATCTTCGAAATGTTGCAGGCTCAACAGGCGCCGATAGCACAACTACAAAATCAAGGCCACACCCCTACACGGGCGAGTCCGAACAGTCCCGGAAAAGCACCCGAGGAAACGAACAAACCACTGAGAGACCAGGTGAAGCTGAGCACGGAGTTAACCCTGAGATAATGAAAATGCTTGAAGCATTAACGAAGCGGGTGGAATCAGGTGAGAAGTTAATTGAGGCCAATGACAAGAAGGTAGAAATATACAATTTCAGGGTCGATCAAATCCCGGGAGCACCCCCGATATTGAAAGGGCATGATTCCAAGAAATTTATCCAAAAGCCTTTCCCTCCGAGCACGACACCAAAGCCGATCCCAAAGAGGTTTCGTATGCCAGATATTCTAAAATATAATGGAACCATAGATCTGAATGAGCATATGACCTCCTATACATGTGCCATCAAAGGGAACGACTTGGAAGATGATGAAATCGAGTCGGTATTACTGAAGAAGTTTGGGGAAACTTTGTCAAAATGAGCGATGATATGATATCACAACTTACTCCCAAATTCCATTGACTCATTTGCTATGCTTACAGATGCTTTTGTGAAGGCCCATGCCCGGGCCATCAAGGTCGAAACCAGAAAATCGGACCTTTTCAAGGTTAAACAAAGAAATAACGAGATGCTCAGGGAGTTCGTGTCAAGGTTCCAGATGGAACAGATGGACCTGCCTCCGGTTGCAGATGATTGGTCCGTTCAGGCAATCACTCAAGGACTTAATCCCCAAAACTCCTTAGCTTCACAGCAACGAAAATAAAATTTGGTAGAGTACCCGGCGGTAACTGATAGTAGGCTAGAAATATGATTTTTTAATACATTACACCTATTATTCACTACACTTTATTTGTGTTTGAGCTAAAATATAAATAATTTATACTCATTATGTGTGTTTTCACGTGTAGGAAAATATTTGGACGAAAATTAGCTAAAAAAAGATAATTTGCGACAAGAAGTGAAGAAGCAAGAAAATTCCTTCAAGCCAATCTGAATGGCTCATGATTTTGTGATGAGTGGACAAATAAATTGAAGACAAAAGACAAACAAATAATTAATGGAAGTCATAAACATGCAAAAGAAGAAAATAAAGAACTAGGATGAGAAGAACTTACCTGCCAGCAACAAAAGTCGAGAAAAATTTTCGCCCAGTTATCCCAGTTCTGTTTAGAGAGGGTATTTTGGTCCAGATCTGCTCATACTCGGTATAAATACATTGTAAACATAATTTTTGAAGGAGCTTTGACCTAAGAGAGTTTTAGAGAGCTATCACGGCTTGAAGACACAAGATTTCATCAATTTTCTTCCCGACAATCGGTGCAATACGAGAGTTTGTATCGTAAAGTTATTTTTGATGTTTTCTTTGTTTTTAAACCTTATTGAGATGGCCTCTTCCATTTCTATGGAGTAATTTTTATTAGTGTGTTGGCAGATACGGTGTTTTGATAACTTGATTAGGGATTCAATTCTTGATAATTGTTGGAATTTTAATTCGTATTATGGAGTTATTTCTTGTTGTGCTTAATCGAAGGAGTAGCTTGATATTGAAATTGCTTTGCATCTTATTCTCTAGTTTAAATTCGTGATTCAAATAGGTAATCGAAAGAACTTCTTGAATTGTTAATCGAACTAGAAAATAGGGAAGCATTCGTGAGAAGTTATCCTTTAGCTCATAACCATCATTTTATTATTGCAATTATTTACCGTGCTTCAATTGGATTAATTACATAAATTAATGTTTAATCTAAAGAGAAAAATTAAGTTAAAGTGTAATCTGATTAACGGTTGAATTCGTGAGAATCGATCGTATTATAGAGTGAACTAACTCAAGAATTGGATCTCGAGTCAGTTACCTTGCACCTATCTAGTCAATTACCCTTATTTATCTCATTGATATTTCTTCGTTGTTCATCTGCTGTCTTCTTTGATCAATTATTAATTGCTTAATATTTAGTAGTTAATCGTACTAATATTCATCAAATTAAGTGATAATGTTTTTGAATAGTAATCAACTAAAGATTATTCAAACATTATTTAAATCTAATCCCTGTGGAGACGATAATTAACTATACTATCTTTGGCTATCGAGCAATAATTTTGTGTTGTGTTTTGCGCTCGTCAAATTTTGACGCCGTTGCCGGGGATTGGTAATTAATAGTGTTCAAAATAATTGTTGGTGCTAATTCAGGAATTAGTGTTTTTCTCTTATTATTTTTTTATTTAATTATCTTTTATTTTTAGTTAACTTGTCTTTAAGATTTCTTTTGTAATACCTCACAAGTGTTAGGGAGAAAGCTTGAAGAAAATATTCCTAGCGTTGAACTCTAATGGTGTGACGATGGATCACAATCAGCCTAAGAAAACGGTTGAAAAGTTAGCAGGTGAATATTATTACAAGTCTGTTATTTGTTTTAAATGTAGTGAAAATCATCTATGGGTTGACTGTCAAGCAAGTAAGTATTCTTCCTATGGTTCGTCTTTTGAACAGTCTCACTCTATTTCTAGTCCGTACAAGTATGAGATCCATATGGGCACAATCTTAACTCTGGTTGGGATGAATACCTTTATTATGACTGGAATGAAAGCGAAGTGAGACAACCACCTCAAGAGCAGAATGGTAATTTAGAAGAGCTTATGTATAAGTTCATGAATAGCGTTGAAGAAAGATTTGTACAAAATGATGAAGCCATTAAGAACCTAACAACGCAAGTGAGTCAATTAGTAAGTATACTTTCAGAAAGTTCATTGCATTGTAATGGTGAATATATGGAGGAGATACCTAATGAGAATGAGCCTACCCAAGAGGATGGGCATCCACAGAGAGAACTGGCTACTCTGCAAGAGGACTCTGAGTTAATTGAGATGATTGAAGATGAGACTTTGGTTGATTGTGAAGCAATAAAAAAAGAGTTCAAACCCCCGTCCACCTTTCCGTATTTACAACTTTTAGTAGAAGAGAATGAGGAACAAATGATCTTGGACATACCACATGAATATTCACATGACATTTCTTCTTTGTTTTCTTATTCTAACATTAATTAGGTGGATTTTATTTTTGGGGATTTACAGGAAGATGTATGTAGTGATCCTGTAAATGAATGTGGAAACACATTGAGAATCATCTTGCATGAACAATTCAGCATTCAAAAAGAGGCCAAGAAAGAAATAAAAGAGCGGGTCTGGCAGACATCCTCAGAATATTTTGGCTTAATGAGCTCCATAAATTATCCCAAGGAGTGAAAACAAGGAATGACTTCAGAATTAGGGGTGGAGTTCACAAGTTCTCGAAAACGGAAAAAGTTCAGGGGAGTTTTCTTTACCTCTTGCTTTTTATTTGTGTGTCATGAGGACATGCCACAATTTAAAGTGCGGGGTGGGATGTAAATATGTATATGTGTGTTTGTTTCCGTTTATTTTGATGTTTCCATTTATTTTGATTGAAAAAAAATTGACTTTTCCCAACGATGGATTTCCTCGACTGTCTTCTTGAGGGATCAAAGTCGAAGAAAAAATATTTTGTTTTTTAGGCAGTGTAACAATTCTCCCTTGATTTTTCTTTGTGCCGCAGTTCTTTTTCAAGGGTTTTGTTTGAATCGGGTGTAATTAGTTTTTCTTTTATTAGGAATAGTGAAGTCTTGTGCTATGTATTAAATAGAGATGACTTTTCTTGACGTTGTTGTGCCTTGAGAGTAGTGAGTGTCTTAGTTGTGACGCCTAGGCTTAATTTTTAACTCATGGATAAGTACCTTAAATTGTTTGAGTATGACTCTACTTAACTGCTTTGACTAGAGAGTCGAGATAGATCCGGTCCTAAGTGAGTTATGTGCCATGTGTGTGTGAGGTTGTTGATATTCTGTGCATGTAAGTTGATGTCTAGAACTTGCCCCCTGTGTTTTCAAAGTGAAATAGTAGTCTTGTTCAGTCTAGGAGGTGATATAGGCATTTCTTTGTTGAGCCAATTATATACTTTTACCCACCTAATTAATGGATATCTTAGTTAGCCTTGTTGAGCCTGCATCCTATTTCTTTGGCAACCACTCTACAAGCTTTACCCCTTTGTTTGAATTGTCTATCGATTTGAACCTTTTACCTCTCGTGAGCACCTGAGTTTGTATGAGCTTGTAAAAGCTAATTGGAAGTATGGTCAGATTTTTGAATGGAACTGTTGAAAAAGGAGAAAGGTGCATTGTTTAAAAAATTACAAGAGCCACATGTAATGAATTGAAAAAAATAAAGAAAAATCAATCAAAACTTTGAAAATAAGAAAAAAAGTGTGTTAGAAAATAGAAAAAGTGATCCCTTGCTAGTGGTAGTTCTCGTCTTGTTTGTGCTTAAAGATATGGGGAGCTTAATGTTGTGAAGGTTGCACTACTAGAAATTCGCTAAAAACCGATCAAAGTTGGTCGGTTATGGCCAATTACCGACCAAAACGCGACCATTAGGGTGTGAACGGTGTTTTGATGGTCAGAATGGTTTACCGACCAAAGTTGGTCGGAAATTACCGACCAACTTTGGTCGGTATCTTAAAACGACCATCTGACAATTTTAAGTACTTACCGACCAACTTTGGTCGAAAATATATTTTATTAATTTAATTTTACCGACCAAAGTTGGTCAGTTTAACTAAATTATATTTTTTTATTAATTATTAAAATTTTAAAAAACCGATCAACTTTGGTCGGTAATTGAATTTTTGTTTTTTAAAAATAATTAAAATTAAACATTACCGACCTACTATGGTCGGTAATCTCAACAGTCAGGCAAAATACCGACCAACTTTGGTCGATTTTTCTAGGTTTAATTTTGGCATAAAATGCCTATTTTGGAAGCTACACCACCTGCCAGCATACCAATACACCTAATAACAACAACAACACAATAACAAAAACAACAACAACAATACAACAACAACCAAAACATTCAATAAATACTTTAAAACTAACTAATTAAAGTTCAATTGAACATAAAAATCCAAAACCAAGTTAAAACTAATTACAACTAGTTCAAAAATGGTTCTATTTGTCTAGTTCAAAGTATATAAAAGTCAAGGGGTATTTTCTACAATATCATCATCACCGTCTGATGAACTTTCATTTACAAGATGATATAGAGAACGGTCTTGTGGAGGACGGGAAGAACGATCATGGAGAGGACGGGAGGAACGATCACGTGGAGGTCGACCCTCTGGATATGACTCACGAGATCGGGGCAACGAAAAAGCTCCACTAGATAGGAGAGTTCTGATCTGAGCTTGCATGCCAAGGAATTGAGTATCTCTAAGCCTTTCTCTTTCCTTGGCTGCTTCTAGCTCGGATGTGAGCTTTGTCACTGTCTCCCGCATAGCGGAGAGGCTCTCCCTATTAAGTTGCTCGCCTTGCGAGGAAGTCCCTATTCCTCGCATTCCACACTTATAGCAATGGAAGTTTTTAGTAGGAAGCCTGTATACCTTCCCCCATTTTGGACCGCCAACAGAATCCAACCATATTCTTTCAGCATCCTCGTCCGAAGGTTGGGTTGGCTCACCCGATTCACCAGTTGGATGACTACGGATGAATTCCTCCACGTTACTTTGGTAGCGACCCTATATTATTTTAAATTAAATCAGTATTTATAAATTTTTATAAAAGTAAATTATAATACTTAATGAAAATTGAAAGCTTACATATGCAGTCGAGGCCCGGTCCTCGACCCACCTATCTTAATCCCCCTTTTTCTTCTTCTTCTTCATAATATGCGTCTCCTTGAATAGCTCATCATGACTCATTGGACGCCCATACTTCTTTTCCTGAAAATAAATTAATTTAGTTAATAAATAAAATAGATATACTTAGAAAAGTAAAATAATTTAAGCAATTACGTACCAATCTTCTTTTTATTGTCCCTAGGCTGATCGCACCTCCAGTGTGCAAGGAGCCTCCCTTCTCGGATGCGCGAGCTTTCTTTCCTTTTTCGCTCCTCTCTAAAAACTCTGTTGTAAGACATTGCCTTTGAAAATCATTCCACAAATTCTCAAGTAACCAGCCAAGCCTCTTGTTCTTCTTTCTAGCATCCGAGAAAGCATCCGCCAATCTCTTGCGAGCTTTATGATGAAAATTTGCAGCCACTTCCGCGCTATAGCGGTCTTCCCATAAACACTTGCTATGTATTTCAAAAGTTAAATATTAGATGGAAACATCATAAATATAAATTATTAAACTGTTTAAAAGAATATTTATACCTTAAATTGATTGAAAATTTGCTCATTCAGTGAGAATGGGCAATCAGTCCAAGTCGCATAAGGGCCATCATAAAGCTTTCTGATGGCATTGGTGATTATCTTCGTAGTCTTATTACCCGGCCTGAACTTGCAATTTAACAATAAAAACACATTAATATCTTAGTAAAAATGTTACAAATCAATAGACGCAAAAATAATGAATAACACTTACCCATCACCCTCAGGGACTATGATGATCCTGCCATATTGATCATAATGCACTACCTCGTCATCACCATCCGAAGCATGTGTATCAGAGGCATGCGAAGACGGTGTAGGCGGGTCATAGCTACTGCCTCGCAAGCGAAGGCCTGCAATAGATGGAGTCGATGATGAAGATGGTTGCGATCCCTGTGACTGCGATATAGCTGGATGCGACCCAAGTGGATGTGATGCCGATGGCTGTGACCCGAGTGGCTGTGACATGGATGGATGCGATCCATGTGGTTGTGATATGTAGGGATGCGATCCATGTGGATGTGATGTAGATGGCTGCAATGCAGATGGCTGTGAGGCAGCTGGACTGTATGTCGGACGTATAGTCCTATGGCCCTATGATGGAAGACCTGGTGTCTGAATGAAGGTGTACGGCTCGTGATGCTGTGGCAGCTCAGTATAGCCGTGTGGTGGAGGATAAGACATAGGCATCTCTGAAAAGGGTAGACAAGAGGGAGTATTATTTTCTACCCTTCTCTTTCCCTTCCTACCATTTTCTCGACCCCGAGAACTAGTAGGGTCATTGTTACCTTGACCCTTGCCTGCCATCTGCATAATATAATACATATTTAGATTGAAACATATAAGAAACTAGCTATAAAACGAGAGTGCTTTAAAAAACCAACTTTTTAATCCTCATCGACGTATTGTTCCTCATCCGAGAATTATTCGTCCTCACTTGTTTGAGCTTCATCAGTTGATTCTTCGTCCTCATTTTCTATAATTGTTACTTCATTTATATCAACTTCTTCCAATATGCGTTCAGAATGTTCCAAATCATTTTCTAACTGATCGTCCACTATTTGGTGAACATTGGAGATATCGTTTTGATATGCAACATCTAACACATTCTCTACTTCCACCATACCCACAAGCTTAGTTTTTATTACAACCCACCAATCAGACTTATTCTGCCGCAATGGATAAAGAGCATAATACACTTGCCTAACGTTATGTGCAATTATGAAAGGATCATAGCGATCATACTCCCTCATATGATTAACCTCAATTATGTTGTATTGGTTGTGTACTCTTGTACCTCTTGTTGGATTTGGGTCAAACCACTTGCATCTAAAGAGTATCAATTTCTTATATGGCCAACCTGTATATTCTAGTTGTAATATTTCTTTGACCACACCATAATAATTAATATCTCTAACTTGGTTGCCATCACCACCTTGAACCCACACCCCACTGTTGTTGCTATTTTTATTTTTAGAGCAATCCTCTGTATGAAACTTATAACCATTCACTATGTACTTAGACATTGTTGTGACCTGAAGCCTAGGTCCCCAAGATATATCTTTCAAAAATTGATTTACACCATTATTTGGATTATTTACCTACATAGTGTTAAAAAATTCATAAGTTAGCACAACTTATGAATCAATTTTTATACATTCACTATGTGTGTGTGTGTATATATATATATATAATATATACTTACAAACTGTTTGAACCACGAATCAAATCTCGTATATACAACATCATGGCCAAATTGACCCACGAAGTGACTGTGACATATAAAATATTTTTAGTAGTTGCATCAATATGTAGTCACAGTAAATTTTATATTTTGATAACTAATAAATCAATACTTACTTGAGAAATGAACATCGGCCTGGTTGATTGAATATGGACATTGGTGGATATAATGGATCATTTACACATTGATCGTGTGCCTATTGGGCCTATTCCTAGAACATGGCACGTTACTCTCAAAATAATAAGAACAAAAATGTGCAGTTTCCTTTGCAAGATAGGCTTCGCATATAGATCCTTCAATCCTATTCCTCTACTTAACAAATTGTTTGCATTTGTCAATTGTTCTACATAATGTCATGTTAGCCAAGAACATTCAAATAAAATAGAATATTACATCAAACTTATAATATTACCTCTCAAAGGGATACATCCATCTGCATTGAACATGCCCTCCAAGTCGTGCCTCGTGTACAAGGTGTATTGGAAGGTGTTCCATCACATCAAAGAAACCACATGGGAATATTTTTTCCATCTTACTAGAAATTACACGGATGTTCTGGTCCATCCAAAGTAGGTTTTCTTCCCTTAATGTGGTAGAACACAAGTCTTTGAAAAACAAACTAATCTCTGTGATGGGTTTCTAGATTCTTTCAGGCAAACCACAAAATGCAATAGGCACTAAGGTCTCCATGAAAACATGGCAGTCATGACTTTTCAAATGGCTCAACTTCCCTACCTCCATATCTACTTTTTGTCCAAGATTCGACGCATAACCCTCAGGCATCTTCAATTTCGTAACCCAATCACAAATTTATCGTCTTTCCTCCAAAGTGAATGTGTAACTTGCTTTGGGCTTGAACACCTTACCATTGTTTGCTGTCTGCAAGTATAATTCAGGCCGCCTGCAATATTCTTGTAAGTCCATTCTAGCCTTCGGGTTATCTTTTGTCTTACCTTTAACATCCATCACTGTGTTGAACAAATTGTCAAAATAATTCTTCTCAATATGCATGACATCAAGGTTGTGTCGGAGAAGATTATCCTTCCAATAAAGCAACTCCCAAAATATGCTATGTTTCATCCAATTATGATTAACACCATATCCGGGGAATCTATAAGGTGGAGCCTTAGTAACTTTACTGAAGTTCTGGACCCTCTCCTAAATTTCCTCACCTGAAAGTATCGGAGGTGGAGAATTATATTCCACTTTATTCTTTTTGAATGCATTTTTCATCCTTCTAAACTCATGATCATCAGGCAAGAATTGACGGTGACAATCAAACCATGATTGCTTTCGGTCATGTTTCAAAGTGAACGCTTTACTATTTTCCATGCAGTAAGGACAAGCTAGCTTCCCAGCAGTCATCCACCCAGACAACATTCCATATGCAGGAAAATCATTAATAGTCCACATTAAATTAGCACGCAAATTGAAATTCTGCTTGGTTGATATACCATATGTTTCAACACCATCATACCACAATTGTTTTAGCTCATCAATCAAAGGTTGCAAATATACATCAATCAAACTTTTCGGATTACGTGGACCGGGGATAATACAATTTAAGAATATATATGGAGTAGTCATACACAATTCAGGTGGTAGATTATAAGGTGTAAGAAAGACAGGCCAACATGAATATGGTGTCGCAGATATAGAAAAAGGCGTGAAGCCATCCGTACACAGACCTAACCGTATGTTCCTTGGTTCACTAGCAAAATCTGGATATGACCTATCAAAGTGCTTCCAAGCTTCTCCATATCACCCTAGAGGGAAAGGGCAGGCATAATCAACAAACAAACCATACTTCAAAACCTAAAAAAGAGGTTGACCGGCGCAAAAGGGAAATGGAAGGAGATCCTACCCGAAGTCTTTTGGGCATACCGTATGACCTCAAAGTCTAGTATCGGAGCCACCCCATTTTATGTGGTCTACAGAGTCAAAGCCTTGATAACAGTCGAGCCTCAAGTTCAAATATGCGACCGAAGAGCCAAACGATGAGGACATGCTCATGAGCCTAAAACTATTGGATGAAAGGCGGGAGGCCACCCTGGTCCATTTGGTCACCCAGAAACAACGGATAGAAAGGTATTACAACCAAAAAACCAGCCTCTGACACTTTCAAATCGGGGATTTGATATTGAAGAAACTAACATTACACACCAGGAACTCGAACAAAAGGAAGCTGGGACCGAACTGGGAAGTACCGTATTGAGTTTCCGAAATAACCGGCAAACGCACGTATAAACTCGAAGTAGGAAACAATGTACAACTACCGAACAATTGGAACATAACACACTTAAAGCAATACTATTGCTAAGGTACGAACTCAATTATTTTTTAATCATGTTATACATCGGACTAACGTATGTCGGTAATCGGACAAGGACGGATGTGGCTATTAGGTCTGAAAGCAAGCGTTGCACTCATTTTCCCTTGAATCGATTTTGTCTCGAAGTGGGTTTTTCGGCAAGGTTTTTTTACGAGGAAATAGTAAAACGTGATAGCTTAGATTTGAATACCGGTTTCAAATCGGAGTCGATGATCATTTGCTTCCGGTTAACATTATTCGAGCCCTCACGAGTTCGATCTCGAATACTGGGGGCCATTACCCTCGGATTAAGATCTTTAGCAAGGGAAGAAGAAAACTTAATGTGGTAAAAGCTAAGGCTTGGTGGTTGATATTCATTGTAAGGGACAAACGGTCGTATGGACCGTGCCACATAGTCCGTTCTAGCCATGGCACAAGTTTTTATCAGCTTTCAATCATGTACCTTGCATACCAAGAAATGAAAGAAATTTCCACTTTCCTTATACTTTATTACTATGCGTTTTGTTTCTTCTATCCTGAATCCTAAAAGCCCATGGGCTACCCCTACTCGGGGACTATCGAGCCTACGGGCTACCCCTACTCGGGGAATATCGAGCCTACCGGCTACCCCTACTCGGGGACTGTCGCTCGATGAATGTTCGGGAGGCCCGGGCTACCAAATCTTGGAGGCACCAGACCTATTAGGCAGTACCAAAATATAAAAGGCTACGACTACCCTAAAAATGGCTTGGAGACGTGTGAAGTCCGAAACCATAAAGTAAGACACTTACGAAAATTTGAAACCTACTAAAAGATTATCATCGGTAAAAACATCGTCTAAATACACTTAAGCATCTTGAAAACCTCTGGTCTCACCGAGGGTTCGAAGCCACAAGCAAACAAAGTTGCACCGAAGTCGGGCTTCATTCGAACCTCTGAAAAACAAATGCCCCAGCTAAGGCATAAAAAATAATACACAAATAGAAATTGCAAGAAGTTGCTGGAAAAATAAAGATACGTTATTGCAAAAAAGGGAAATTTTTTATACATTCCAAAATAAATTTACAAGGGACCGATAGAACAGCCTCGGGATAAACAAATACAATATACATGAGAAAAATTAGAAAAATACTAAGGCACCTATGCCTGGTTTTCACTAGGGCCCGACTTGTCGCCAAAACCGTCGGAGCCCTCAGAACCTCCATAACCTTTGAGACACTCACGCTCGTATAGTTCTTTCGCCTTGGCCTCGAGCCTCCTAGCTTTTTCAACCTCAGCCGATAGGTCAAAACCTCGGGCGTGAATATCTTCGAGGGTCTCTCTTCGGGAAAGTCGCTTCATGTATTCAGTCTTTGTATTTAAGCGGGTCTCGGCTGCCTCCACATCAGCCTTGTACTGAGCCACCATTTTCTCAGCATCAACAGAGGTTGTGTCCAATTTGGACCTCAGTGCCGCATATTCTCTTCCGAGAGCATCCCGTTCCGCGATGGCTAAGCTCAGATGTGCCCTGATATCATCGTTCAACCTAAACCACTTGTTGACTTTGTCCTTCTCCACCTGATGACGTCTACAACACACCTCTATAGGAGATATGATACGGTCGTATACAATAATAGTACCCAACAAGAGTTGGGGTCGATTTTCACAAGGTGTTATGAAGGGAGTTAGGAGTATATCTTTGAAGCAAGCAAATGGGTTATGCACTTCCCAAACAAGGTTTTGTTTTCTATTTTTACTGTTACTCTAATGAATACAAGCTAAAGAAAATAGATTACAGATAATTGTTTTTGAGGTTTTTCCAATTAGATTAAAGGCCTAGGGTTGTGACCATAACCTAGGTGTTTGCCTAATGGGATAAAGATGTTTATACTTGTTTTGTTGATTGGGGTGTATTATAGCTCTCAACTCCACGTTACCCACTCACCTAGTGATTTTTCCCTATTTGGCTTTCTCAAGTCAAAATGGGTATCAACCAAAACAATTGATAAGATCTCAAGTCGGATTCTTACTATCTCTAGTTTGAACCCTTTAATTAGCTTAATCAATCTCTCAATTAACCCAATTCCTTGTTAGCTAAGTTATCCTAGACGAGGTCCATTTTTCTCAAGTAGAAACTAAGTCAAATAGGCATGAATCAATGTTTGCAACCATTAATTCTAAAATTGAAGCATGAACTTAGCTAAATAATTAACACCCAATCATAAACAAGCATAAAATTAATCACCCATAAGGTTTACACGCTAGGGTTGGGTCATAACCCTAGTAAATATCTAGCTACTCAAAATGGATTTTGAAGAAAATAAAGATGAAAAGCTAATTAATCTCATAATAGAAGATTAAAATGATGAAATTTGATGTTAAAATACTCAAATAAGATAAAACTTCCTAAAATAGCAAAGAGAAACGACAACAACAACTTTCTATGTTGAAACGTGACCTAATTTTGTGAAACGCGTTTATTTATACATGGATAAAAATTGAGGACAAAAATGCCCCTCGGGAGGTTTTGCGGCAACACAATTCCATGTGTGGTCCGCAGATTTCTTCAGTTGGCAGGAAGGTGAGTTTTGCGGCCACACTTTTCTGGACTACGGCTGCGAGGCAATATTATGCGGCCACACATTTCAGGATTGAGGCTGCGAGGCAATCTTCTGCAGCCGCATAATTATTGTGTGGTCCGCACTTCACAAAGGCTGTTGGACTTGGTCTTTTTGCATACTCTCTGATTTTTGACTCTTAAGCCCAGCTCTGCGGCCGCACATCGCTGAAAGTCCTGTTGGGTATTTCTTCTTGGTTTGCGGCCGCGAGGCAATCTTCTTAGGCCACAAATTTCAGGATTGCGGCCGCGGGGCAATCTTCTACAGCCACAAAATTCTTTCTGCGGACCGCACATTTGTGCTTACACGCCCCTTTATTGCCTCGTGCTTCGGAACAGTCCTTTTTGAGTCGGATTTTATCTCGGGAGATCAAACTTTCAGCATTTCTGCAATTTGCACAATTTCATTAGTTTCGGGAACACAATTCAATACTTTCAGATTAAGACAAAAGCTAAAAGGTGCTAATAAGCAGTCAAAATCCCCACTTATCAACTCCACCAAAGTTATGTGTTTGCTTGTCCTCAAGCAAATAAATTAGTTCTCACCTTCAAAAGTTAAGGGTCATTTCAGCGAGTCAAAGGTGAGACATCCACACATCACTTGGGACCAACAATTACTCACACTACTCATGTATTATCAACATGGCGACAAATTAAACATTCATGCACATATAATTCTAATGTGACATTTGAGCTTCAAGAATCAACTTTACTCATCAAGGACTCTTGGTCTATCATGTACGTCATGATGGAGTCCAAACTCTTCCTCCTCTACTTTCCATTTGCCTAGATCACTTAAGAAATTTATCACTCAATCCAAAGATTTATGAAAGGTTCACTCATCTCTCTCAACAGAATGTCACAAGTACGGCTTCAAGTACCATAGGCTTGCCCCTCATGTAGATCGCTATTAATGTAAGCTCACTCGGTTTGAAATCAAGTAGGACTTTTTTTGGGATGTAATTAAGGCTTTTGGGTTAGGGTAGGATACCGTATGGGTAAGTGATTACACCTTTCCTTAAGCTCTCCATCTTTCATTTCTCGACTCATACTTTTGCCAATTCTTAGAGGTACTTTCTTTTCATTGGGGACTAGAGAGACTTAGCATCACTCTTTATTGAGCATTTCATTCTTTTTCTACCTTTTTGATTCCTCCATGTTTGGGATCATTACCTCATTTTGAATCCCTTCAACCCTTCCACTTATTCACTTTTTGCATCTTTCTTTTTGTTCTTTTCTTTTCTTGCCTTTTCTTCTCACATAGATCATTTCTTTTCTCTTTTTGTGGCTTGATACCTTTTTCAAGTTCCTCTTCTCTCCCCCAAACTTACGTTTTAAGTTATTTGTTTCGCAAGAGTGCTAAGGAAAGCTCGGGTGCCAAGAGAGGGTCGCGACAAAAACGGGTAAAGGCTTGTAACATGGTTATTAAATAAAAAAGGATAGAGGCTCAAAGGGGTTGACTAGGGATAATGACATTGGTTGGAAATAGAAAACTCAAACAGGCCAAGGGGAGCCTACAATTACTTCTCAAACCAAACAAAACTTAGGATTTCACCTTGAAGCACATTCGGGGCAAGTTCTAGACCCTTCGCACGGATACTTGGACTAGCAGCAATTTATCCCACCTTTCACGCAATCGGATTGTAAAAGAGGATAGAGTCGAGGGCCCACAATGACCACATTCAAATTAAAAATCACTATGGTCCAATTAAACCACTCGATGATTGTCAAAGTCAACACAAGAGTCAAAAAGTTACTAACTAGAGCTATTTCTTTCACAAACCTTGTTTCTAACCATAAGCACGTAGTTAAGTATGTTGGTGCCAATTGAGGCATGGTTGACTCTTCGAGCATGACTTAATTAGGTATTTTTATTCATTACTACTACTTTTATTACCTAAACACAAAAAACTGACTCATTCCCTTAAAAAGGTTGTCACGCCATCCATCGTTGGGACGAGTCACTCGGTTCACACAACAACTACCTTTGGAAAGAACCGTGGCATTAAGAAAACCAAAGGCTAATTATCTACTAAAACATAAAAAGTAGCTACTAAATCAAACAAAGAAGCTACTAAATCAAACAAAGAAGCTCCTAAATCAAATAAAGAACTAATAAAGAAACAAAAATAAAGAAGCTAATAAGCAAAAACCACTAAAGATAGAATGAATATACATAATGAGAGACAGAGAGAAAATATATATACATAATAAGAAAAGTAAGAATAATATCAAGTTATTACAGGCCAAATGTTTCAAAATGTATCAAATATAATAAATAAACTCCACACCCCCTCCCCGAAAAAGATTAGCATTGTCCCCAATGCTTAAAACAATAAGAGCAAAAGAGGGAAAAGAGTGAAGAAAACTCCCTATGGCTCCTTGTACATCTCTGTGTCCCCAGCAGTGTCATCACCCTCAGGCTCAACCAACTGAATCTCATCATCCTCAACTCTGGGTATGGTTGGGTTGGCGAATATCTGACGCACTACCTCAGCAGTGTCAGCAGCAAGGTCTGGCTTTTTAGACTGGCCAACTAGTGTCGCCGGTGCAGATGGTGCTGTAGGATCTGGGACAGAATGGTCTGGGTCAGGCAGCATGTCAAAGGGGAGATCTCCGGTTGTAGTAAGCCTGATCACCTGTATACGGAGCTTGTCCACTAACTTCTTACTGGCATGGGACTTTCTCGTCTTCTTTAATTCTTTACCCAGCTCTTTGATCACTGACCCGTGTTATACCAAGGTAGCCATAATAGTGTTATGGTTCTCTAGGAGCTTCTTCAATGTCTCTTTAACTGTCGGGGGAAACTGAGGTGCCTGAACAGAAGATTACACTACAACAGTACTGGATAAGTCAGACAACTTTTGCAGAGGCTGTCTGCATCCAGTTGTTGAGGCTCGCCAATGTCTGGGAGACTCACAACTCAGAAAGTGGGGCATTAGGCATAGGCACTAGCTTCAAAGCCGAGGCGGGAGCTGTGGCAGGAGTTACAGTAGGGGCATTGGAAGAGGGCGGAGGCATAGCTGTGGCTCTGGAGGAAGGTTCGGCCGAAGTGGATGGAACATCAACTGCCTCAGCAACTACCGTAGCTGGCTCATGAGACTGGCATGCAGTGGTAGGAGGCTGAACACTTTCTTCTTCAGATTGTTCACATCCATCAGTGAATACCAAGTAAAAGGCTTCTTCGGCTTCACTTTTGTGTCATAATCCCTCGGCTCTACCCTTGCATCTGTGAGATATTCTGTAATAGTGTTGGGATACAGGTAGGACGAGTTATCTTGGCGAGCAATCACATAGATGTTGGCCGACATCACGACACCCACATTGATCGGGTACCCGACCATAATAGAAACAACCAGAACTGCCCAGGAATCAGAAGGTAAGCTCATTCTAGCTCGGGTCCAGTTTGCTGCAGACGATGGTTTGCCACCCCTTCGCCTCGAAAATCAGAGTGCTCCGGTGGATAGGAACCCCAGCGGCAAACCATGGAGGTGGTGGCCCTGGTGTTTCTAGAATATTCGCTAACCAAGATCGGACTCCATCTCCCAATGCATATTTCTCCAAATATTCCTTTGGCTCAACATCTTCGAAGCCCAAGTACGTGTTGAGTGTATACTGATCAAATATCTCTTTTAAGTTACGTAGTTTAGCCATTTTTGTCCCTTTTTTAATGTGATCCACATTTGCATAGAATTCCTGGACCAGGTACTCTTTGGCATCGACTACACTTTGAGTGAACCCTATCCATCCCTTGCATTCCCTAAACTGCCTCAACACTGTTGGGTTGTACCTCTCCAAATCTTTCAATAGAAACTGTCACTCGAGAGTTAGTGACCTCACTGTCCACCATGTGCGAAAGCTGGTGAAGGCAGCCAAGCTGACAAATCGGTCCTCCCAAACCTCTTTATTTTTCGACCTTTCAAGGCTGGCAGCTATAAAATCTCCCCCTCAGCCATCAACGGGGATATCCTGAATTGGTGTATCCTGTGCCTCAGGGACAGGTGTAGCTGATGGCTCAGAAGACTGACTTGCACTATCCAAATCCTCGAAAGTGCTATGAGATGATGACGGCTCTTCCCTGAGTTGGTATCTCCCTTGCGACCTTGACTGTACGGCCGACTGCTCCTGAATAGAGGCTGAGTTTCCCTATAATGCTTCCCTAGATGGGACATATAAGCTCATCTCGGAGAGATCTGCACCTTTCCCTCTGCCGGCTGTAGCTTTCTTTGAAATTGTCTTTTATTGTCCAAGGGGTAAGGCACTCTTGCCTCGACCCCTTGAAGGTTCTCTTCTCCCTTTAGATGTGTCGTCGCATCCTCTAGATCAAACCATTGTCTGTATCAAGCAAAAGCGATTGTTAGTTGCAATTCAATTTTCATACATACATAGAACATATATAAGTAAGCTATAAACCAGAAGACACAGTGAGGGTACACAGTCAAATCATGCTTGCAGGAAACCAGATCTGTGGTCCGCATAATTTTCTTGCGGCCGAAAATGATGACTTGTGGACCGCACAATTTTATTTTGCTGCCACAAAAGTCGAGTGCGGTCCACACAATTCCAATTGCGGCTGCACCTCTAAGACCCAACAAATTCCAACTCTCTAAAGATAGAGAATTGGTTGATGTGCAGCCGCAACACGTTTTCTGCGGTACGCACAATTAAACTTGCGGCCACACATTGGAGTCTCAAAGTAGGGACTCTCTGATGACAGTAAAAGTGCATTTCTGCAGTCGCAATAGGAATTCTGCCGTCTGCACATTTTACCTTACGGCCGCAGATCCTTTCTTCACTAATGCTGCCTTATAATAAATTTCTACGGGCCGCACAATTTCAGATGCGACCACAGAATTAAAGTTTAGTTGTTTCATTTTAGGTTTTTTCAATTTCATGCACAATTTGACATGGCAACATCATAGAAGCATGAAAATATGTTAACCCAGTCCCTATATAGTATATATTATTTAACCCATTACAGATTTACCCCCATATGGATACACAATTGAATTCTAATGACAAATGTCCTAAACATAACTAAAAATCTACAAATTAAAAGAAAAAGATTAACAAGAAATTAAAGCATACCAGATGAATGAGTCTAATGAGTGAATGATCAAGGATGTTGTGTGTGTGGACAAATGAAATCACCAAGAAATTTCAAAAGGGCACTATTTCTATGCTTAGAGAGTGAAAAATGTAACAAGGGCCTCTGTTCCTCTATTTTATACGAGTTGATTGGCTAAGGGAAAGTGGAGCGAGTGCGGCCGTAAAATTGCATGTGTGGTCCACACTCTGTTACCTGGTGACCATTACTCAGCGTCTCATCTGCGTTCCATGTAATTTTGTGTGCGGCCGCAGATTTCATGTTGCGGCCGCAAAATTCCTTTTGCAGTCGCACATCGACCTTTTCACTGACAGACTAAACTTCAGAGATTTGACATATTCAACCTTTCATTTGTGTGGTCCGCAAGATAATTATGTGACCGCATTGCCCTTTTTCTGCAACAACCATAAATGTGCGACCCACACAAATCAGTTGTGGTCCGTAATTCTTGCAACACTTAGGCATATTTCTGTCCACAATTCCTGTAAGTCACATTTAACCTTGTAGCACACTTCAAATCAAGTTAGCACAAAAATAACACCTAACTACAAAAGAATAAAGGAAAAGAAACATGGGTTGCCTCCCAAGAAACGCCTGATTTAACGTCGCGGCATGACACATAATACTATCAATTTAAATGAATGATCGCCACGGCGTGTCTATCTCCAACCTTTCCCAAAAGTGCTTCACCCGGTGACCATTGACTCAGAATACTTCATTATTTTTGTTCTTCAAGTCTAATGCACCAAGAGGTGTCACACCCACAATTTCAAAAGGACCACTCCATTTAGACTTTAGCGTCCTAGGAAACATCCTCAACCTTGAGTTAAACAATAATACAAGATCGCCCACCTTGAACTCTTTGTTCCAAATGTATTTTTCATGAAGATATTTCATATTTGCTTTGTACAAGGACGAACTTGCATAAGCATGGTACCGAAATGCATTCAATATATTCAAATGTGCAACCCTCAAGTTAGCGGCTATATCCCAATCAAGATTCAACTTCTTTAGAGCCTACATGGACTTGTGCTCTAGTTCCACTAGAAGATGATAAGCTTTTCCAAACACCAACAAGTATGGTGATATTTCGATATGTGTTTTGTAAGCTGTCCGATAATCCCATAATGCATCATCAAGCTTCTTGGACCAATCCGTCCGATTAGCATTCACCGTTTTGGACAAGATACACTTTATCTCCCGGTTGAAAACTTCCACTTACCCACTAGCTTAAGGGTGATAAGGAGTCGTGACTTTGTGAGTGACACCATACTTGCTAAGCAAGGTGTCGAAAGCCTGGTTGAAAAAATGTGACCCTCCATCGCTTATAATAGCACTTGGAGTACCAAACCGTGTGAAAATATTCTTCTTTAAGAAAGCCATCACACTTGTCGCCTCCTTGTTGGGTAAAGAAACGACCTCAACCCATTTGGACACATAATCAACCGCGACCAAAATGTATATGTTTCCACACGAACTCACAAAAGGGCCCATGAAGTCAATACTCCACACATCAAAAATATCAATCTCCAAGATGGTTATGAGAGGCTTTTATTCTTCTTTGAGATTTTACTGGTCCGTTGATATTCATCACATATTTTCACTAGCTCACTTGCATCCTTGTAGAGAGTGGGCCAATAAAAATCCACAACTAAGCACTTTGGCCACTTTTCTTGTGTCACCATAAAGACCACCATATGGCGAAGAATGACAATCCCCAAGAATTTCACCTTTCTCTTCTTCCAGTACATATCTTCTAATCACCCCATCCGTACAAATCCGGAAAAGGTATGGTTCATCCCAATAATAATCTTGGCAATCTCGTTTGAGTTCCTTCCTTTGGTTCGAAGAGAACACATCCTGAATGATTCCACACACAAGAAAATTTGCTAGATCCGCGAACCATGGTATTTATTTCATTGAAATATCCAAGAGTTGCTCATCGAGGAAGGAGTCATTGATTTCAAGGCCATTATGCGGCCTCCCCTCCTCTTCCAAACGAGACAAGTGGTCCGCCACTTGGTTTTTACTCCCTTTTCTATCTTGGATGACAATATCAAATACTTGTAACAAAAGCACCCATCTCATCAACCAAGTTTTGGAGTCTTTCTTGCTCAAAATATACCGAAGCGCTGCATGATCCGTGTGGACAATGACTTTTGCACCCATCAAGTACGGGCAAAACTTCTCAATTGCAAACACAATGGCAATGAGCTCTTTCTCCGTAACGATATAGTTGACTTGGGCACTATTCATGGTCTTGCTAGCATAGTAAATCAAATGAAAATTTTTGTTGATGTGTTGCCCAAAAACATCCCCAACCGCTACGTCACTTGCATCACACACGAGTTCAAAAGGGATACTCCAATTTGGAGCGGTGATGATGAGAGTAGTTGCCAACTTGAACTTTAACAGTTCAAAAGCTCTCATGCAATCATCATTGAAGTTGAACTTAGTATCCTTCTTAAGAAGCTTGCACAGCGGGTTCACCATATTAGATAAATCATTGATGAAACGCTGGTAAAACTCGGCGTGGCCAAAGAAACTCCGCACACCCCACACCGAAGTTGGAGGTGTATTTTTAAAAAACACCTCAATCTTTGCCTTTTCAACTTCAATTTTATTCTTTGAAATTTGGTGGCCAAGGACAATTCCTTCCTCAACCATGAAATGGCATTTCTCCCAATTAAGCACCAAATTTGTTTTGTCACATCTAGCCAACACTTTATCTAAATTTGCAAGACAATTATCAAAGGAATCTCCAACCACCAAGAAGTCATCCATGAAAACTTCAAGGTAGTCCTCCACCATGTCCATGAAGATAGCCATCATACACCTTTGAAAAGTCGCCGGTGCATTGCACAAACCGAATGGCATGTGAAACCACTAAAGGGGAGATAACCCTGCCGGTGAACACCATCTGGATGATCCAAGAGACAAAGCTTTACATGATCGAAGGGGTCATGAGGTATAACGCTGTATTCGGAAGGCCGTGGGTTCACAACATGAGGTCAGAACCCTCGAGCTTGCACCAGGCATTGAAATTACCTACACCTTGAGGAATCAAGACGGTTTACGGAGAGCAACGGGTTGAAAAAGAGATGTTCGTAGTTGACGAGGTAATCCCGGTGCCCGTAGTTTCAACGTCTAGGAATGAGGAGCTGGCCAAGGAAAAAACTAAGTAGTAATCACTGATGTTGATCTCGATCGAACCATAGAAATGAGGAATAGATGAGGAGGAAGATTATGGAGTCCCGAGATCGTTCATAACTCCTGATGACACCGATGCCACCAAATCGATGGTCGAGGAGTTGGAGCAAGTCATACTAATCGAACACCTACCAGATCAAAAGGTATACTTGGGCACGGGGTTAACCCCTGAGCTCAGGAAAAAACTCATTAAATTTCTTAAAGCTAACATAGATTGTTTCGCTTGGTCCTATTTTGACATGACAGGGATCTCACCGGAGGTAACCACTAATAAGCTGAGTTTAGACTCGAAGTTCTATCCGGTTAAACAGAAGAGGAGGCCACAGTCCGAGGTCAAGCATGCATTCATCAAGGACGAGGTATCCAAACTCCTTAAAATAATGTCCTTCCGGGAGGTTAAATACCCGGACTGGTTAGCTAATGTAGTGGTAGTACCTAAAAAGGGAAATAAGCTAAGAATGTGCGTAGATTACAAAGTTCTAAACAAGGCATGCCCTAATGATTCTTTCCTGTTGCTTAACATCGATCGGATGATCGACGCGACGGTCGAGCATGAGATACTCAGTTTTCTCGATGCCTATTTCAGGTACAACCTTCGGATGGACCTGGAAGATCATGAAAAGACTTCTTTCCTCACTAAATTTGGCACCTACTATTATAATGTAATGCCGTTTGGATTAAAGAATGCCGGTGCCACCTATCAACGCCTAGTAAACTGGATGTTCGAAGTACATATAGGAAAATCATTGAAAGTTTATATTGACGACATGTTAGTCAAGTCCCTGCTAGCAGAGGACCATATGAAACATTTGCAGGAGACCTTCGATATACTATAGAAATACAATATGAAGCTAAACCCAGAGAAGTGTGCATTCAGGGTCAAATCAGGAAAATTCCTCGGATTCATGGTATCTAATCGAGGAATCGAGATCAACCTCGACAAAATCAAAACTATAGAGGACATCATCGTGGTGGAAAACGTCAAGGCCATCCAAAGAATGACCGGGAGAATAGCCGCCCTAGGCCGTTTCATCTCGAGGTCCTCAGACAAAATCCATCGATTCTTCTCACTGTTAAAAAAGAAGAATAATTTCTCCTGGACCCCGAAATTCCAACAAGCTTTGGAAGACCTCAAACGGTACCTATCGAGTCCTCCCCTATTGCACACTCTGAAGGCAGACGAACTATTGTACCTTTACTTGGCGGTCTCCGAGGTAGCGGTTGGTAGAGTCTTAGTTCGGGAGGAAGAAGGTACACAATTACCTATTTACTATGTCAGTAGAACTCTAGGAGAGGCCGAATCAATGTATCCTGACTTGGAGAAATTAACGCTCGCTTTTCTAAGCGCCTCCAGGAAGCTAAAGCCGTATGTTCAATGTCACCCCATATGTGTCGTTACTTCTTATCCGCTATGGAACATCATGCACAAGCCCGAGATCTCGGGCCGATTGTCCAAATGGGTCGTGGAAATAAGCAGGTACGATATCGAGTATCGACCCTGAACCACCATAAAATCTCAGATTTTGGCAGATTCGTGGCTGACTTTATGCCAGCCTTAGTACCTGAAGTCGAAGGGGAACTACTATTAACCTCGGGGATCACTTCGAGAATCTGGACCCATTTCATGGAAAGTGCCTCGAACGCGAAGGTATCCGGGATCGGAATCGTATTGAAACCACATACGTGGAATGTAATTAGGCAGTCTATTAGAACTGTGAAATTGACTAACAATGACGCCGTGTATGAGGCCATGATTGCAGGTCTTGAATTGGCTAAAAGCCTTGGGGCCGAGGTGATCGAAGCTAAGTGTGACTCCCTCCTCATGGTAAATCAAGTTAATGGGACGTTCGAAGTAAAAGAAGAGCAGATACGATGGTACTTGGAAAAATTACAGGTGACTTTGCATCGATTTAGGGAATGGACCCTACAACACGTACCCCGAGATCAGAACAACAAGGCCAATGCACTAGCTAACTTGGGGTCATCGGTCGATGAATTCAATTCTGGAATAGTAGTACAACTAATGGAATTGGTGATAGAGGAGGGCCACACCGAAGTAAACTCAACGAGTTTAACTTGGGATTGGAGGAACAAATACATAGACTAGTTGAAGACCAGAAAATTGCCTTCGGATCCTAAAGAATAGAGAGCCTTACGCACCCAAGGCTGCCAGATTTAGCTTAGTCGAAGGGGCATTGTTCAGGAGAACCTTCGACGACCCGCTAGCTCGATGCTTGGGACCGGGAGAGACCGAATACGCCATGAGAGAAGTTCACGAAGGCACTTGTGGGAACCATTCGGGTGCAAAATCTTTGGTCCGAAAACTAATTAGGGCCGGTTATTATTGGACCTAAATGGAGAAAGATGTGAAGGACTTCGTACGGAAATGTGACAATTGCCAAAGACACGCCCCGATGATTCATCAACCAAGAGAAATGCTCCACTCGATTTTGTCCCCATGGCCGTTTATGAAGTGGGGAATGGATATCATCGGTCCTCTACCATGGGCACTCGGTAAAGTTCAATTCATACTATTCATGACAGATTATTTTTCCAAATGGGTCGAGGCTCCAGCATTCGAAAAGGTCCGGGAGAAAGAAGTCACTGACTTCATTCGGGACCACATAATATGTCAATTTGGGATGCCGACCGAGATTGTTTGTGACAATGGGAAGCAATTCGTTGGTAGCAAGGTGAATAAAATTTTCAAAGATCACAAAATCAAGAAGATTTTTCAACGCCTTATCACTCTGGAGGGAACGGGGAAGCAGAATCAACAACAAACCATACTTCAAAACCTGAAAAAGAGGTTGACCGGCGCAAAAGGAAAATGGAAGGAGATCCTACCCGAATTCTTTTGGGCATACCGTATGACTTCAAAGTCTAGTACCGGAGCCACCCCGTTTTACATGGTCTATGGAGTCAAAGCCTTGATAACAATCGAGCCTCAAGTTCCAATATGCGACCGGAGAGCCAAACGACGAAGACATGCTCACGAGCCAAGAACTATTGGATGAAAGGCGGGAGGCCGCCTTGGTCCATTTGGACGCCCAGAAACAACGATTAGAAAGGTATTACAACTGAAAAACTAGCCTTTGACACTTTAAAGTCGGGGATTTGATATTGAAGAAACTAACATTACACACCAGGAAATCGAATGAAGGGAAGCTAGGACCGAACTGGGAAGAACCGTATCGAGTTTCCAGAATAACCAGCAAGCGCACGTATAAAATCGAAGTAGGAAACAACGTACAACTACCGAACAATTGTAACATAACACACTTAAAGCAATATTATTGCTAAGGTACGAACTCAATTATTTTTTAATCATGTTATACATCGGACTAACGTATGTAGGTGATCGAACAACAAGGACGGATGTGGATATTAGGTTTGAAAGCACGTGTTGCACTCATTTTCCCTTGAATCGATTTTGTCTCGAAGTGGGTTTTTCGGCAAGGTGTTTTTACAAGGAAACAGTAAAACGTGATAGCTTAGATTTTAATACCGGTTTCAAACCGGAGTCGATGATCATTTGCTTCAGGTCAACATTATTCGTTCTCTCACAAGTTCGATCTCGAATACTAGGGGCCATTACCCTCAGATTAAGGTCTTTAGCAAGGGAAGAAGAAATCTTAATGTGCTAAAAGCTAAGGCTTGGTGGTTTAGATTCATTGTAAGGGAAAAACAGTCGTATGAACCGTGCCCACATAGTCCGTTCTTGCCATGGCATAAGTTTTTATTAGCTTTCAATCATGTACCTTGCATACCAAGAAATGAAAGAAATTTTCACTTTCCTTACACTTTATCACTATGCGTTTTGTTTCTTCGATCCCGAATCCTAAATGCCCACGGGCTACCCCTACTCGGGGACTATCGAGCCTACAAGCTACCCCTACTCGGGGAATATCGAGCCTACCGGCTACCCCTACTCGGGGACTGTCGTCCGATGAATGTTCGTGAGGCCCGGGCTACCAAATCTTGGAGGCACCAGACCTATTAGGCAGTGCCAAAATATAAAAGGCTAAGACCACCCTAAAAATGGCTTGGAGACGTGTGAAGTCCGAAACCATAAAGTAAAGAACTTACGAAACTTTTAAACCTACTAAAAGATTATCATCGATAAAAACATCGTCTAAACACACTTAAGCATCTTGAAAACCTCCGGTCTCACCGAGGGTTCGAAGTCACAAGCAAACAAAGTTGCACCGAAGTCGGGCATCATTCGAATCTCCGAAAAACAAATGCCCCATAACTACATCTGATTCTATGCTAAGGCATAAAAAACAATACACAAATAGAAATTGCAAGAAGTTGCTGGAAAAATAAAGACACGTTATTGCCAAAAAGGGAAAATATTTATACATTCCAAAATATATTTACAAGGGCCCGATAGAACGGCCTCAGAATAAACAAAACAAATATACATAGGAAAAATACTAAGGCACTTATACCTGGTTTTCACTAGGGCCCGACTTGTCGCCAGAACCGTCGGAGCCCTTAGAACCTCCATAAACTTCGGGACACTCACGTTCATATAGTTCCTTCACCTCGGCCTCGAGCCTTCTAGCTTCTTCAACCTCGGCCGATAGGTCAAAGCCTCGGGAGTGAATCTCTTCGAGGGTCTATCTTCGGGAAAGCCGCATCATGTATTTAGTCTTTGTCTTTAAGCGGGTCTCGGCTGCCTCCACATCGGCTTTGTACTGAGCCACCATTTCCTCAGCATCAGTAGAGGTTGTGTCCAATTCGGACCTCAGTGCCGCATATTCTCTTCCGAGAGCATCTCGTTCCGCGACGGCTAAGCTTAGCTGTGCTCGGATATCATCGTTCAACCTAAACCACTTGTTGACTTTTTCCTTCGCCACCTGATGACGTCTACAACACATCTCTATAGGAGATATGATACGGTCATATACAATAATAGTACCCAACAAATGTCGGGGTCGATTTTCAGAGGGAGTTATGAGAGGTGTTAGGAGTATATATTTGAATCAAGCAAATGGGTGATTTAAGATTGCACTTCCACAACAAGGTATTGTTTTCTATTTTTAATGTTACTCTAATGAATGCAAGTTAAAGAAAATAGATTACAGATAATTATTTTTGAGGGTTTTCCAATTGGATTAAAGGCCTAGGGCTGTGACCATAACCTAGGTGTTTGCCTAATGGGATAAAGATGTTTATACTTGTTTTGTTGATTGGGGTGTATTATAGCTCTCAACTCCACGTTACCCACTCAATACCTCTCGGTCATGGAGTGATTTTTCCCTATTTGGCTTTCTCAAGTCAAAATGGGTATCAACTAAAACAATTGATAAGAGCTCAAGTCGGATTCTTACTATCTCTAGTTTTAACCCTTTAATTAGCTTAATCAATCTCTCAATTAACCCAATTCCTTGTTAGCTAAGTTATCCTAGACGAGGTCCATATTTCTCAAGTAGAAACTAAGTCAAATAGGCATGAATCAATGTTTGCAACCATTAATTCTAAAATTGAAGCATGAACTTAGCTAAATAATTAACACCCAATCATAAACAAGCATAAAATTAATCACCCATAAGGTTTACACGCTAGGGTTGGGTCATAACCCTAGTAAATATCTAGCTACTCAAAATGGATTTTGAAGAAAATAAAGATGAAAAGCTAATTAATCTCATAATAGAAGATTAAAATGATGAAATTTGATGTTAAAATACTCAAATAAGATAAAACTTCCTAAAATAGCAAAGAGAAACGACAACAACAACTTTCTATGTTGAAACATGACCTAATTTTGTGAAACTTGTCTATTTATACAGGAATAAAAACTGAGGACTAAAATGCCCCTCGGGAGGTTTTGCGGCCGCACAATTCCATGTGTGGTCCGCAGATTTCTTCAGTTGGCAGGAAGGTGAATTTTGCGGCCACACATTTCAGGACTATGGCCGCGAGACAATCTTCTGCGGACACACATTTCAGGATTGCGGCCGCGAGGCAATCTTCTACGGCCGCACTTCACAGAGGCTCCTGGACTTGGTCTTTTTGCATACTCTCTGATCTTTGACTCTTAAGACCAGTTCTGCGGCCACACATCGCTGAAAGTCCTGTAAGGTATTTCTTCTTGGTTTGCGGCCGCGAGGCAATCTTTTGCGGCCTCATATTTCACGATTGTGGCCACGAGGCAATCTTCTACAACCACAAAATTCTTTTTGCGGACCGCACATTTGTGCTTATGCGCCCCTTTATTGCCTCGTGCTTCGGAACAGTCCTTTTTGAGTCAGATTTCATCTCGGGAGACCAAACTTTCAGCATTTCTGCAATTTGCACAATTTTATTAGTTTCGAGAACACAATTCAATACTTTCGGACTAAGACAAAAGCTAAAAGGTGCTAATAAGCAGTCAAATTCCCCACTTATCAATTCCACCAAAGTTAAGTCTTTGCTTGTCCTCAAGCAAATAAATTTATTCTCACCTTCAAAAGTTAAGGGTCATTTCAACGAGTCAAAGTTGACACATCCACACATCACTTGGGACCAACAATTACCCACACTACTCATGTATTATCAATATGGCGACAAGTTAAACATTCATGCACATATAGTTCTAATGTGACATTTGAGCTTCAAGAATCAACTTTACTCATCAAGGACTCTTGGTCTATCATGTAGGTCATGATGGACTCCAAACTCTTCCTCCTCTACTTTCCATTTGCCTAGATCACTTAAGAAGTTTAGCACTCAATCCAAAGATTTATGAAAGGTTCACTCATATCTCTCAACAGAATGTCACAAGTACGGCTTCAAGTACTATAGGCTTTCCCTTCATGTAGATCGCTACTAATGTAAGCTCACTTGGTTTGAAATCAAGTAGGACTTCTTTTGGGATGTAATGAAGGCTTTTGGGTTAGGGTAGGATACCGTATGGGTAAGTGATTACACCTTTCCTTAAGCACTCCATCTTTCATTTCTCGACTCACACTTTTGCCAATTATTAGAGGTACTTTCTTTTCATTGGGGACTAGAGAGACTTAGCATTACTCTTTATTGATCATTTCATTATTTTTCTACCTTTTTGAATCCTCCATGTTTGGGATCATTACTTCTTTTTGAATCCCTTCAACCCTTCCACTTATTCACTTTTTGCATCTTTCTTCTTGTTCTTTTCTTTTCTTGCCTTTTCTTCTCACATAGATCATTTCTTTTCTCTTTTTGTGGCTTGATACGTTTTTCAAGTTTCTCTTCTCTCCCCCAAACTTACGTTTTAAGTTATTTGTTTCGCAAGAGTGCTAAGGAAAGCTCGGGTGCCAAGAGAGGGTCACGACAAAAACGGGTAAAGGCTTGTAACATGGTTATCAAATAAAAAAGGATAGAGGCTCAAAGGGGTTGACTAGGGATAATGACATTGGTTGGAAATAGAAAACTCAAACAGGCCAAGGGGAGCCTACAATTACTTCTCAAACCAAACAAAACTTAGGATTTCGCCTTGAAGCACATTCGGGGCAAGTTCTAGACCCTTCGCACGGATACTTGGACTAGCAGCAATTTATCCCACCTTTCACGCAACCGGATTGTAAAAGAGGATAGATTCGAGGTCCCACAATGACCACATTCAAGTTTAAAGATCACTATGGTCCAATTAAATCACTCGATGATTGCCAAAGTCAACACAAGAGTCAAAAGTCACTAACTAGAGCTATTTCTTTCACAAACCTTGTTTCTAACCATAAGCACGTAGTTAAGTATGTTGGTGCCAATTGAAGCATGGTTGACTCTTCGAGCATGACTTAATTAGGTCTTTTTATTCATTACTACTACTATTATTACCTAAACACAAAAAACTGACTCATTCCCTTAAGAAGGTTGTCACGCCATCCATTGTTGGGACGAGTCACTCGGTTCACACAACACTAGCTTCAAAGCCGAGGCGGGAGCAGTGTCAGGAGTTGCAGTAGGGGCTATGGAGGAGGGCAGAGGCATAGCTGCGGCACTGGAGGAAGGTTCGGCCGAAGTGGATGGAATATCAACTGCCTCAGCAACTACCGTAGGTGGCTCATCAGACTAGCATACGGTGGTAGGAGGCTGGACATATTTCTTCTTCGGATTGTTCATATCCATCAGTGAATACCAAGTAAAAGGCATCTTCGGCATCGCTTTTGTGTCATAATCCCTCGGCTCTACCCTTGCATCTGTGAGATATTATGTAATAGTGTTGGGATACGTGTAGGACGAGTTATCTTGCTGAGCAATCACAGAGATGTTGGCCGATATCATGACACCCACATTGTTCGGGTACCCGGCCATAATAAAAGCAACCAGAACTGTCGAGGAATCGAAAGGTAAGCTCATTCTAGCTCGGTTCCAGTTTGCTGCAGACGACGGTTTGCCACCCCTTCGCCTCAAAAATCAGAGTGCTCCGGTGGATAGGAATCCCAGCGGTAATCCATGGAGGTGGTGGGCCTGGTGCTGCTAGAATCTCAGCTAACCAAGGTCGAGATCCATCTCCCAATGCATATTTCTCCAAATATTCCTTTGGCTCAACATATTCGAAACCCAAGTATGCTGATCAATATCACTTTTAAGTTACGTACTTTAGCCACTTTTGTCACATTTTGGATGTGAGCAACATTTGCATAGAATTCCTGGACCAGGTACTCTTTGGTGTCCACTACACTTTGAGTGAACCACATCCATCCCTTGCGTTCCCTTAACTATCTCAACACTGCTGGGTTGTACCTCTCCAAATCATTCTATAGAATTTGTCGCTCGCGAGTTAGCGACCTCACTGACAAATCGGTCCTCCCAAACCTCTTTCTTTTTCGACCTTTCAAGGCCGGCAGCTGTAGAATCTCCCCCTCTGCCATCATCGGGGATATCCTGAACTGGTGTACCCTGTGCCTCAGGGACAGGTGTAGCTGATGGATCAGAAGACTGACTAGCACTATCCAAATCCTCTAAAGTGCTATGAGACGAGGACGGCTCATCCCTGAGTTGGTATCTCCCTTGCGGCCTTGACTGAACGGCCAACTGCTCCTGAATAGAGGCCGAGTTTCCCTCTGATGCTTCCCTAGATGGGATTTATAAGCTCGTCTCGGAGAGATCTGCACATTTCCCTCTACCGGCTATAGCTTTCTTTGTAATTTTCTTTTATTGTCCAAGGGGTAAGTCACTCTTGCCTCGACCCCTTGAAGGTTCACCTCTCCCTTTAGATGTGTCGTCGCGTCCTCTAGATCGAACCATTGTCTGTATCAAGCAAAACCAATTGTTAGTTGCAATTCAATGTTCATACATACACAGAACATATGCAAGTAAGCTATAAACCAGAATACACGGTGAGGGTACACAGTCAATGCATGCTTGCAGGAAACCAGATCTGCGGTTCGCATAATTTTCTTGCTGCCGCAGATGATGATTTGTGGACCGAACAATTTTATTTTGCAGCCATAAAACTCGAGTGCGGTCCACACAATTCCAATTGCGGCTGCACCTCTAAGACCCAACAAATGCCAACTCTCTAATGATAGATAATTGGCTGATGTGCGGCCGAAACACGTTTTCTGCAGTCCGCACAATTAAACTTGCGGCCACACATTGTAGTCTCAAAGTAGGCACTCTCTGATGACAGTAAAAGTGCATTTCTGCAGCCGGAATAGGAATTATGCGGTCTACACATTTTACCTTGCGGCCACAGATCCTTTCTTCACTAACACTGCCTTAAAATAAATTTCTACCAGCCGTACAATTTCAGATGCGGCCACAAAATTCAAAAATTACGAAAAGTTTAGTTGTTTCATTTTAGGTTTTTTCAATTTCGTGCACAATTTGACATGGCAACATCATAGAAGCATGAACATATGTTAACCCAGTCCCCATATAGTATGTATTATTTAACCCATTGCAGATTTACCCCCGTATGGATACACAATTGAATTCTAATGACAAATGTCCTAAACATAACTAAAAATCTACAAATTAAAAGAAAAAGATTAACAAGAAATTAAAGCATACCAGATGAATGAGTGTAATGAGTGACTGATCCGTGTGGACAGATGAAATCACCAAGAAATTTCAAAAGGGCACTATTTCTATGCTCAGGGAGTGAAAAAGGTAACAAGGGCCCCTGTTCCTCTATTTTATACGAGTTGGTTGGCTTAGGGAAAGAGGAGCGAGTGCGGCCGCACAATTGCATGTGTGGTCCACTCTCTGTTACCCGGTGACCATTACTCAGCATCTCATCTGTGGTCCATACAATTTTGTGTGCGGCCACAGATTTCATGTTGCGGCCGCAAAATTCCTTTTGCAGTCGCACATCGACCTTTTCCCTCACAGACTAAACTTCAGAGATTTGACATATTCAAGATTTCATTTGTGCGTTCCGCAAGATAATTATGTGACCGCATTTTACTTTTGCTGCAACAACCATAAATGTGAGATCCACACAAATCAATTGCGGTCCGTAATTCTTGCAACACTTAGCTAAATTTCTATCCACAATTCCTGTAAGTCACACTTAACCTTGTAGCACACTTCAAATCAAGTTAGCACAAAAATAACACCTAACTACAAAAGAAAAAAGGAAAAAAAACATGGGTTGACTCCCAAGAAGTGCCTGATTTAACGTCGCGGCACGACGCATAATACTATCAATTAAAATGAATGACCGCCACGGCGTGGCTATCTCCAACCTTTCCCAAAAGTGCTTCACCCGGTAGCCATTGACTCGAAATACTTCATTATTTTTGTTCTTCAAGTCTAATGTACGAAGAGGTATCATACCCACAATTTCAAAAGGACCACTCCATTTAGACTTTAGCGTCTTGGGAAACATCCTCAACCTTGAGTTAAACAACAATACAAGATCGCCCACCTTGAACTCTTTGTTCCAAATGTATTTTTCATGAAGATATTTCATATTTTATTTGTACAAGGATGAACTTGCATA